>NC_092872.1:671019427-671331177 GCF_028372415.1 Notamacropus eugenii
CTCATCCATGTCCTCTCAAAATAAATTTCACCACAAGGGATCCCCTTAACATGCTAGAGGTCACATTCACTTTCTTCTGATACCTGGTGGAGCAGACTGGATGTTCACCCATAATCCCTAACTTTTGCCAGTTGAACAGCCCATAATCTTTTTATTTAATTCCTCAATGAAGTCCATTACTTATACTGCTCTTTTGAGTTCCTCTTTGATTATAAGTTATCATTTTCCACTTCCACCATGTGGATATGCTTACTATTGTATTGTGCATGTACTTTCATGGTGCTCTGGGTTGTATTCATTTTTAATTCTTCAGAGACAACAATGTTCCAGTTTTCATTGCCATGTAGAAATGCCAATAAGAGGTTAATATTAAAAAGATGGACCTTTAATTTCCTGGAAAGTTTGAGATCAGTAAAAGAGCTATGCAATTTCCTGAAAGGAATCTAGTCTGATTTCTTCCTTCCTGTTCAACCCTGGACACAACTCCCTCCCTGTATATCCTTACTTTCTGCCCCAAATATATAAATATGTATGTGCATGTAGGTATGTGTATATGAATATATGCACATACACACACATATATACATACATATATATATAATATATGTATTGTTGCATACTCTGTAGGGTATCCATTCAAATAAATATTAAAAGCTGGGCAATAAACATTCTTCACTCACTTGATCTTTCCTGTGGATGGACAGGGCATATGTCTTTGAGTAGCTGTAGAACTCTTCTGGAAGGCTTTGCAATATTCTTGGGTTTGATGCAATATACAATATTATATAATAAGTGTATTGTTATTCAGTCATTTCAATCGTGTCTGACATTTCATGACCTCAATAAGTATTTTAGATAGATTAAAAAAACAAAACCAAACATGGTATTATGTGATGCCCAAGAGGTAAGAGTCATTACCAACTGGAGCATCAAAATCAGCCTTCATGAAGAAAGTGGCATTTTAGAATGGGCATGGTTTTAAAAGGCAGAGTCAGGGAGAGAAGCTGCTGGTGTTTCTAGCTATTTACATTCTTTCTTCTCCGTTAGAATATGAGCTCTATGAAAGCAGGGACTATGTTTTCACATTTATTTTTATATCTCCAGCATGTAGCATAATAGCTAGCTCTTAATAAAAACTTGTTGACTGACTGATGGACTGATTTCAGGAGGCATAAAGAAGATGGAAATGCACAGAGTAACTAGGGCTTAATCCATAGAGTAAAATACGAGATTAGGTTGGAAAGGTAGTGTTGTATACCATATGGTATACAAAGGACCCTGAACATCAGAAAAACTTTACTCCTGAAATGAGAGGGAGCCATGGAATATCTGAAAGAGGTGAAAAATGGGAAGAGCCAAAGATAACTGACCTTTAACCACTAGAATCTAGGAATCTCCCATGACTTTTCTTAGGTAAACACCAAAAACAGGAAAAAAAAAAAAAAGGAAGCACAAAATGTAGAGAAATTCTTTTGTTCAGTCTCTTACCAATATTGAGAGTTAGTGAGAAAATATACTTAAAACCTCTGCACCTTAATTTGCCCAGTGCCAGAATGGATCTAATGTTACCTTGTCTAAAAATTGAAGCAAGAGTGAGATGAAAAGAGTCCGCAAGTATTAGAAGCTCAACATCTTTAGGTCTTGAAGATTCCAAGACTGTCCACACACTGTGATTAATATGGAGATGAGCACATAGGGAAAGGCAAGTTGCCTGGGGCAGCCATTGTTCTGTTTAGTACAATGGAGATTTATAATTACATTCTAAAAGGCGCCAAACATGTAGCAAAGTGTAGCTGCATAAACACAGGCAGTGTGGCACAGAGGTTCCAAGAAGATAATTGGGGTGGCAAATTACACAAAGCAATTTCACCATTGATGAAATAATCTTTATTTGCAAATAGCAAATGAGATTTAGGCCTTTCTTCCTTATGCTGGGATTTTGTTTTCCAAAGTGATATTTACAAGGGGCCAGGCAGGACTATTTAAACATTATTAATATATTCAGTACTCTTTTGAATTGTGCTTATATTAGACTGCGTTCCCTTGGAAAACAATCTCTCTCTCTCTCTCTCTCTCTCTCTCTCTCTCTCTCTCTCTCTCTCTCTCTCTCTCTCTCCATGTATATATATATATATATATATATATATATATATATATATATATATATATATATATATATATATATATATATATATGTATGTATGTATCTTTCAGCTATCTCTCTGTCTCTCTGTTTCTCTATCCCTCCCTCCCTCTTCCTCCCTTCATCTTTCTCCCCTCCTCTCTCCTACACCTCCCTTCTCCCTGTGCACACCCATATTCAACCCAATAGGCATTTATCAGGCATCTATTATTTGAAAGGCACAGTGCTAGGTGCTGGGAAATTACAGTAAAACAAAATAGCCCCCGCCCTCTGGGACATTATATTCTCACAAAGCAAAGAGAATATAGGTATTTAAGTAAACGCAGAGGATATACAAAGGAAATGCAAAGCAGTTTTGGAAGGAAGTGAGTCACTAGTAGCTGGAAGTAGTGAGAAAGGCTTGAAGTAGAAAGGCCATATTAGAAAGCTAGTATTTGCCACTTGGAACTAATGAGAAGGAGAGTCTACTGTCATGTCTAATAAAATAACAACATCCACTTCAACAACTCCTTCTCAACAAGCTCAAATAATATAATTTCCCAGCAGTGGAGCTACTTTGGGTGCTCTACAGGTACCTGGAGATCAGTCCAGAAGAAGTTAATAGATATTCACCTCAAACCTTGAGAGCATTTTCCACACAACTATTTATCTGCGACATTTCATCTCAGGGGGCTCCTAGATCCATATTTGTCTCAGATTTGTAGATAACTTTGCTGCATTTTCAGACCTTAGCAAATGTTAGACAATATGAAGATTCCATCCTTGGATTCATCCTTGTCCTATATGCATTTTGTGAGTCCTGGGTAAGCCCTCCTAGTGTAGCATGTACCAAGATATGTCTTGGTGGCCTCAGCTTCAGTAGGGAGGTAGTTTAATTTCTCCTCCAAGGAGACAATTTATTCCTAGGCATTAGATCTCAATCTAAGCATCAGTTTCACAAATGCCCTTGAAATGAAGGGGTACATTTAATTTACAGATGCTCAAAATTTAGATGATAAGGAAATAATGATCATATATATATATATATATATATATATATGTACGTATGTATGTATGTTCAGAACACCAGGCCACCCTCATTATTTAAATGTGTTGATTATATTTTCCCCTTTATAAATTTCTTTAGAAAAGGACACAGAAGCTATGTGAATTCAGTATTTTATTAAAGATGACCACATCCTTATATTAGGCAGAAAGATGAAACAATCTACCATTGGTAACTTGCACTTGGCTCTTTTGTCAGGAAAGAGCCAGAGATTGAAATTCAGAACTTTATTTCAGAGAATCTTGAAGTTGATAAGAATCTCTGAAGTCAACATTTATGGTTTTCAGTCATGTTTTTTCTTTCAGTCATGTCTCACTCTTCATGACCCCACTTGGGGTTTTCTTGGTGAAGCTAATGGAATGGTTTACCATTTCCATCTCCAGCTCATTTTACAGATAAGGAAACTGAGCCAAACAGAGTGAAGTGACTGACCCAGGGTCACACTGGGCTGGATTTGAATTCAGGAAGATGAGTCTTCCAGACTCCAGGCCCACTATTCTATTCACTGTGCCACCTATCGTGCTGCCTGTTCATTTGTCTGACTTTTTGTGCCTCCTGTACCACATAGCTGCCTCTAAGTCTTCTCTAGTTCATCAAGGTCATTACAAAAATATGATTCCCAGAATGAACAGCCTCTTCCCCTAGTGTGTGTGTGACCCAGCTTCACTCCCCAAACTGGAAGCCGTGATAGAGTTGTGTGCATGACCTTACCAATCTCAGCTTCAGGTTATTGATTCCATATACCTTGTGAACAGAGATATGGAGAAAATGGTAGTCCTTAGAAAATGTTCTAACTGTGTAATCATACCCTGTGGTTCACCTCACAGAGACTGGTGATCAGAAAATTCCTTAGCCACAGAAGCATTTTTGGAGTTTGGATCTTCTTTAAATAAGCCTATTTTAAGATCTTTTGTGCATTTTTGACATTTTCAGATGTTGTTGTTTCCCTTTCTGAGGAAGGTTATTGCCGTATAGCTTAGTCGATTTTTTAGTTGGCAAACTTCACTAAATAATTTACAGGCCTCTGGAAAATTACATTTCTCCTGCTACAATTTCATTTAAATTCATTTGGGGAGCTCCACTATTTCAATAATAGAATCATTTCTTGTGTTTGAGGACTGTTTCCATGACAACTCTGACAGGTGCATGTTCTGGTGTAAGTAGTATGTTCATTTAAAAGGTTACAGTAATTATCATTGTAAAAGTAAATTGCATTACCAATGGCGGCTGAGTGCCTCCATTTAGGCAAGAAAGCGGCTCCTCTATAGAGTCTTAAGCATTAAATTCCTCCTAAAGACAAAACAATATAAAAATAACTAGGAATAATGATACTCCTTAAGTTATTTCAAAGAATCATGCCCTAGGTCATGATGCATAGGTGACACTATGGAGAATAAAAATTTGAAGGACCTGAAAAGAAAGCACAGATGTCACTGGAGCAATTTAACAGGTGAAATATGGGAAATGGAGCTATTTGGAAGGAGAAAGAGGATAAGACTTTTTTTTTAAAGAAAAAAGGAAAGGAAGGAAGGAAGGAAAAAGAGAGAAATAAAGAAAGAAAAGGAGAAGGGAAGGAAGAAAAAGGAAGTAAAGAAGGAAAGAGGAAGGAAGAAAAAACAAAGAAAGAAGGGAGGGAGGGAAGGAAAGAAGGAAGGAAGGGAAAAGAGAAATAAAGAAAGAAAAGAAGAAAAGAAGAAGGGAAGGAAGAAAGAAGAAGAAGAAAGGGAGGAGGAAAGGAAGGAGGGAGGGAAGGAAGGAGGGAGAAAGGGAGACAGGGAAAGAAGGAAGGAAAGAAAGAAAAGAAGGAAGAAGGGAAGGAAGAAAGAAGAAGAAAGGGAGGAGGAAAGGAAGAAAAAGGAAGGAGGGAGGGAAAGAAGGAAGGAAGGGTGGAAGGAAGGAAGGAAGAGAGGAAGTGAGTGAAAGAAGGAAGGAAGGAAAAAAACTATTAAGTTTTTACTATGTTCCAAGCACTGTGTTAAGTGATGGAAATTCAAATACAGAGAATCAAGACAATTCTACCTGTCTTAAAGAATCTTAAATTTTGTCCATAAGTGGAATCCACATGTGGACCTTCAGGAAGGGTACCTTCAGGACAGATGCCAAAGCCTGGAAGTACAGAGAGTTGAAAAGCTGGCCAATGGCAAAGCCATCACCAAGTCTCTACTTTTATTATGGTATTCTAATCTAGATAACTTGCTCAAAATATAATTAAACAAATAGAGAAGGAGGTAATAAATTGTACCAAGAAAATGAAATACAGTATAGGTGACATTAAGCTCCAGCGTAAATATGCCTCTGACCAGCATTTAAAGCCCTCCACAATTTGGTTCCCACATACTTTTCCAGTAATGTTTCTATTACTGTCTTCAACATGCCTTGCTGAAGTTAAAGTGAGTTACCATGGCTGTTCTGTGCTTTGCTTTCCGTCTTCTTCCCCCTGTCTTTATACAGGTGGACCTCCATGTCTGTACTGAACTCCTTACTTTTGCCTATTGCAGCTTTCTTTAAAGGACAGCTCAGATGCCACTTCTTGCATCAGGCTTTTCCTAACTAGTAGCCTAACTGCTAGCACTTTCTGTCCCTTGGTATTCCTTTACATTTCCTCCTTATGCAAATATTTTAATGTCAGCATAATATAAACTGGCAAATGTTTCTTTTCGAATTCTCACTTCAGTTTTATGCAATGAAAATTAATCCATTTTATCTCGTATAATCACTACTTTGCCTTGTTTACATAAGAATTCTAATTATTACCATAGTCGTGAAAGGTTCCATCTTCCATTCTCTTCTAATTGTTTGTGATCTGACTTTTCATACTGTAAGTCATATTTGTAGCTCTGTTTTAGTTTATGGTGCAATATGTTTGTCTAAACATAATTTCTGCCAAACCTATTCTTTTAGAACTTCTTATGTCATCCTTTTTGCCTTTCCTACTCAAACACTCTAGAAATTATCACACATCTTCTGATGCCCTAATAAGTAGGATGCCTTTGCCAACCTCCATCTCTTCTTCTGCAAATGATAGTCCATTTTTGGTCCATTTGTGGACCAAAGATTGACCATGATCAGTAGGAGGTACAAAAGAGGATAGAGGGCAAACAGTCTTTGTCCTTGGATAAGACCTAACTGGCTAATAGTAAGTGATTATCACTAGCAACATGACTTCAAACTCTTTAAATCTCTGGCTTCTGGACCTTTGTCAGCATTGACCTTTGGACATTCCTGATCCGTTTATCCTTGACAGCCTTCCTAGCCTTCCGGTCCTCTCGTGTATTAAGAACCCCACTGCTTCCCACACCCCAGGTGATCCTTACATTTAATCAGGAAGAGGAGACAGTCACTGGCTAAGAGAAAACAGACTCTCAAAATAAATTGGTTTCACAGGTGGTGGTGAGGGTGGATGTTATTGATGTAGGTGTTCTGGAGCTTGATGGGAAATGCACTCACCAGACAATGCCTTAACCTGAGGGCTTCAACTTCCAAGTGAGATTTATGTGAGAAAAAATGTAATTGCCCAGAGCTCCGGAGAGGGGATCAGTGCCTGAAGCCCTGGAAAAGAAATTAATTTCTAGAGAAAAGAGAGAAGCATTGATTCATAATAGGTAGGAATTCTCATCTGTAGTGGTTCCTTAGAGCAGAAAGTGAGGAGTTTTATCTCTATTCTGAAGAAAACAAGGGCATGAGGAAAATCGAGGGCAGGAATGGTCAGTTTTGGATGAAATAAGTGTCTATCCTCCAGACTAGCACTTATGGGGGATCATTAGTCATAAAGTTGGAGGAACCCAACCAAACAAATTCCACATGAGTTACCTACATCTTAACTCTGATAGACTTTGAAACACTACATGTTGGTATATAAAAAAAGAGGAAAATTGTCTTCGTACTTTTTTTTGTTTCTATCACTTTCGTTTCCAAGCACAAACTTCCCCCTTCTTTTAGACAAAGAGTCATCCCCAAAACGAAGAAAAGAGGCAAAACTAGAAGCAGTTCAGCAAAACTTACCAATGCATAAAGTGTCTGCCAACATGTGCAGTGTTTCACACACATAGTCCTCCACCTCTGCAAAGAAAGGAAAAAGATGAATTTTTTAAACTCTTCTCCAGGTCCAAACTGGGATTATAGCTACACAGTATTTAGGCATTTAGCTGTTGTTGTAATTTAACTATACATAGTTGAGGTTATTGGTTATCATCTTTTCCTGGTTCTGCTTACTTCATTTTGCATCCATTCAAATAAGTCTTCCCATGCCTCTCTGTATTCTTTGTAAACTTAATTTCATATGGGGCAGTAATATTCCGTCACACTTATGTACCACAATGTGTTCCATCACTCCCCAAACAACAAGAATCAGCCTTACTTTCAGCCCTCTTCTAGTGAAACTGAAATTTTCCAGTAACACTTTTCTTATTTCATGCATTTATTCATTGTAAGAACTGCTCTTATTTATTTTATTTTTTGTGACTCCTTAGATTCAGTTAAAAAAATAATGGTTTTTAATGGCAGTGGTATTTTCTATTTATGTTAGAAGAGTCTTTCTCAGCTCCTTCAGACATGAGCTTTCAAAAAAAAAGATTTATACAGAAAACAGCTAATATTTGATTGTGCTTATAAAGGTACATCCAGCTCTTCTTTTAAGGTGTGTAAAATAATAGACTAGGGAGGAAATTTTGATTTACAAGCACAGCTGGAAAACAAATTTTATTTTTAAGGCATATATATACATACATACATACATACATACATACATACATAAACTCTGAGATCCATTCAATTAATTAAAAATCAATAATGTATCTGAAAATATGTGTATATTCCTAGTCACTATCACCACTACTGCCATGAGGAAATGTATATACCATATATATATATGTCTGTGTGTATGTGTATACATATACACATGTATATATATATATATATATATATATATATATATATATACACACACACACACACACACACACACACACACACACCCTATATACACTTTATATAACACTTCAAAGTTTGCAAAGTAATTGACATGCATTATCTCATTTGAGCCTCTTGACAACCCTGTTGAGGTAGGCAGATCAAGTATTATTTTCCCCATTATAACTGATGAAAAAAAATGGGGATCATAGAAATTCAGTGACTTACTCATGTTCTCAAAGCTTTTGAGAGGTAGGCTTTGGACTCAGGGTCTTTCTGACTTCATGTTTAGTACTCTATCCATTAAGCCATACTATCTCTTGAAAGTATCATTCAATAAACACTTAAGTACTTGCTATGTACTATGTATTGTGTTGGGTTCCAGGGGGTATAAAAATGAAGTGCTTGAAATGAGATGTCTTTTAGGACACATCCTTTGTCATGATTCAGGAAAGGACACTAACACTGAAGGACAGTCATCAATGGAGAATACAGTGCACACTTGGGAAGTGGAAAGAATACTGAATGTGGCGTCAGAGGACCTGAGTTCAAATCCTGTTGCTGCCACTTATTACATTGTGACCCTGGACAGATCACTTCCTTTCTCTAAGCTTCAGTTTGCTAACCTGCAAAATGAGGGAGTGGGGTTAGAAGATTTCCAAGTTCACTTTCAGCTCTCAAGCTATACTTCTGTGTTGAGGAATACGATGTTTCCATAGGCATCTACAAGAATTTTAGTTATGATTTATAATATACTATATGTAATTTTAAGATTATATTTAGAATAATAAATACTATTATATTATAAGAATACATTTATAAGAATGCTGAATACTACACCATTTCTGCTGTAAGGACATCATTTGAGTGTAAGAATAGAATCAAATTATAAGAACTCACATTTTCCCATATTTGTCCTCTTCTAATAAGATAATTTAAGTACAATCTGCATTTCTTACTAGATACCTGCCATTTTTTTTGCAACCCACTTTTAAATATGCTAATCTTTCTAATTAGTCAATGTATATTAGGTGATTTAAAGTGAATATTCTGCTAATGAATATCCCTGCATTTTCCCAACTCCTTGCATTTTCATGGGAGAAAGAGTAGATATAGGAGTAGATAAATATGAGTGTAGTTATAAAGCTACAAATGGAGCTCTAAACAGATAGAACCTTGTGTGTGTGGCATATTATCAAAGCAGCATGATATAGTGCGAAGAGAATTGGATTTAGAATCAGAGAAAATGGTGTCCAGTCTTTGCTCTTATTATTAATATCTGACTGATTAGGGGCAAATTATTTTCACTCTCTGAGTCTCAATTTCTTTACCGCTAAATACAGAGGTAGAAAAAGATCTCTCAGTTTTATTTTCTTTCATTTTTTGGTTTTCGGCTCTAAATCCTATGTCTTTATGAGGTAAACTTGGGTCTTCAACATTCAGGTTATGTGAATTCTTACGTCTTTAGTGTGGAGTGTTACTTAGAATTTTAGACTTGGAACAAGTCTTGGAGACCATTTAGTGCAATTGTGTCATTTTACATATGAGGAATCAGAAGCCTAGAGAAGTGACAATACTTATCCAAGGTCACATGTCTAGTAAGTAACAAATTTGAATATTAGTCCTCCTATTCCAAATCCACTATAGGCCACTAATAGCTTAAGTTGTCTACACTCTTATAGCATATTTTCTATTAGGGAGGCATAGACTGTGGGGCAGCTAGGTAGCACAGCAGATAGAGTGCTGGGCCTGAAGTCAGGAAGACTCATCTTCCTGAGTTCAAATCCAGGCTTAAACACTTGTTAGCTGTGTGGCTCTGGGCAAGTCACTTATTCTGTTTGCCCCAGTTTTCTCAATCTTTAAAATGAGCTGCAGAAACAAACAGCAAACCTTTTCAGTATCTTTGCCAAGAAAACCCCAAATGGGGTCACAAAGAATCAGACACAACAGAACACCGACATCCAATGTTTAAGGTCAAATATTTTATTCAGGGTCACAAAGTGGTAGAGTTTGGCCTCGAATCCAGGTCTTCAGATTGTCATTTCAGTGTTCATTTGGTCAGACCGGTTACTTGTGTAATTGGTTAAAAACTATTCTTGTTTCTGTGACAGGACAATGTCATTTATTTGAGCAAATAATAATTCAGTAGATAAATTTCTTATTTTTTTCTTTTTAAATCACTCTAAGATGATATATTTTTCCTTCTTTCCTCCTTCCTTAATATCCTCATTCCTTTCTTCTTCCTTCATTCCATTCTTTCTTTTTTTCCTTCTTTTTTTTTGTAAGGGATAAATTTATGTCTCTTTGCTTAGGAGAAATTATTTCTGACATGTATGTTTTTGTTTTTTATCCAATGACTGAGTATAAAACACCTGCCTTTCTTGGGTTAATTTAGACCATAGTGTATGGTTGGCCTTATCCTTCTCTTAATTTCATGCTTGTAAATTCTAAAGAAAATCAACTCTCTTCATATACATAGCAGGATAGCATAAATACAAAAAGATGAATGACATTTTGGAAGATCATTCAGAATGGGAAATTAAATGTGAATTACCATGGTAATGTCAAAGTCAGACTTTTAATTATTCAAGTACCTATAGAGAGGAGTAGCATTTGGTAGCGTGTGGGTTTTTTCTTAATCATTTCACGGAGTCATTATGAAACAGAATTAAATATTGTTGCTAAATTGACAATTGAAAACATTGAAACAGTAATCATAATTATTCACACATATAGTACTTAATGCTCTACAAAAATATTCTTTACCCCAACCCTGCAACCTGTAATATAGGTAATTATAATTGATATATACATATCTGTATATGCCAATTGCAAAAAGCCTATATTGCTTTAGTATTCACAAGAGAATTTGTCCATCATTTCTTACGAGCTTCTCAGTGACCTTGTGAAGTAGGTATTATTAACCCCATTTGTTTGGTTTGGAGATTGTTTTGTCCTAAATGATTATTCCATTGGTTTAGGATACAACCAAAGAAATCATCAGCAAGCTTTTATTAAGAGGTTACTATTTCCAGGTACTGTGTTAAGCACTGAACATACAAAGAAAAGAAATACAAATAAATGAATAAAAATCCCTGCTCTAGCTCTCAGAGTACTTGGAGAAACCAAGTATACAAAGACTGGAAGGGTAGAAAGGGGCCAGGTTATAAAGGATTTTTTAAACAGATTTTATATTTCATTCTGGAGGTACTAGGGAGCCATTATAATTTCTTAAAAGGAGGGAGGGGCTAGGGTAACTTGTACTGAGCACAGGAAAGGTCATTTTGGCAGCTGAGTAGACAGTGGACTGGAGTGGGGAGAGAAATGAGGCAGGAAGACCATCAGGCTATTGCAATAATGCAAGCATGGGGTGAAGAGGTCCTGCATCTGTCTGATGTCAGTGTCAAAGGAATGAAGAGGACAGAGGAGAAAAGAGATGGGGCAAAGGTAGAATTGATAGAATTTGGCAACAGATTGGATATGGGTCATGAGAGAGTGCGTGGAGTTGAGGATGATGCCTAGGTGGCAAGCCTGGGGGACTGAGAGAGTGATGTTGTTCTGGACAATAATTGGAAAACTAGTAAAAGGGAAAGGTTTAAGGTAAAAATAATGAGTTCAGTTTTGAAATAAATTGAATTCCCACTTACTGATAAAGATTCACCAGTCATTTTGTCATATATAGTCTTAGATGGTTTCATGAAGCAATGAAGGTTAAGTGACAAAGCTAGTATGTTTCAGAGGCAGAAGAGAATCTCATGTCTTGTTTCCAAAGTCAATCATCTATCCACTGTTCCAGACTTTGAGATGGGAAATTGATTCCCAGAGATGAGAAGTAACTTTCCCAGGTCAACACAGTCAGTAAGTAGCCCATTTTAAAAATAAGAAGGTGACTTGCCCATGATCACATGGTCAGTGAATATCCAAGGCAGAATTTAAAACTTTCTTCCTAAAGCCAAGTTCAGCACTTTGTTCACTATGTCATGTTGGCTTGTTGTCTCCACTTTCTAGATAAGGAAATAGACAGTTATAAAAGGGAAATAATAATAATGATGATAATGACAATTATAATAAATAGCTACATTTATATAGTGCCACTGTATGCCAGGCGCCTTACTACAAATATTATCTCATTGGAACTTCACAAAATCCCTGGGAGGTCGGTGCTATTATAATCCCTATTTTGCCATTAAGGGAACTAAGGCAAATCAAGGTGAAATGACTTAACCATCATCACACACCTAATAAGTATCTGAGGCCAGATTTGAACTTGAATCTCCCCTAATCCCAGTCCCAATGCTCTACTGCACCACCTAGATGCCTGTACGTGACCCACCCATAGTCACAAAGACAGTAAGCAGCTAGTCTAGACTCTGCATGAGTACTCTTTTCACTCCACCATATGCTCCTTGGTTTAAGAATGACAGCCTTCTACATACCAGTTGGGGCCTCCATTAAAGGCAGGTGAACAAAACTACCTTTGTTTTCATTTAGAGGCCTTTTTAGAAAACCAGCAACAGAGAGAAGGGATTTAGAGGTAGGGATCTCATTGACCTCGTTGTCAAAGTGAAGAAACTGTCTCCAAAGCTGAAGTCACCTGCCCCAGCTCTCACAGGTAATAGGATCATAGATTTAGAGCTTTAAAGAGTCATAGGATCATGGAATCATCCATTTGCAGTTAGATGGAATTTTAGATCATAGGGACGTATAAGTAACTTGTCTAGGGAATAATATCTTAGCTTGACATTGAAAGTCCTCTACAATATGGACTTTTCCAACTTTATCTCCTGCCATGCCCTTTTACCCTCTTTAACCACACTGGACTGCTTTCTGACCTTGCCCTGTACTTTCTCACCTCTGTACATTTTCACAGGAAACCTCTATTGCACTGGGATTATTCCCTATGCCTGAAATCTCTTAGATCCCAGTTTCCTTCAAAATTCAGCTCATTAATTAACTTTGAACCCAGGCCTCCAGATTCCAAATCTCATTCTCTGTCCATGCATACCATACTGTCTCCTTGATAAATGATAGAATTGATAACTGAAATCAGTTTTTCTGACTCCAAATATTATGATGTTCTTCTTTGAAGGCCTGAAACTTTGAAGAGAGAACAAGACTGGAGATAGAAATTTGAGATTGCTTTGTAGAGAAGTGGAAATTGGAGATATTGGAGTTGAGGAAAATGCCAAGGGAGGTCCCATCAAGACAGAAGAGGAGAGAGCCAAGAGCACACCCTTTGGAAGTCCTCATATTAAAGGGTCAAGGACAGAATGATGAGCCAAGGACGGAGACAGGAAAAAAGTGCTTAGACAAGTGGGAAGAAGGCCAAGAGAAAACAGTATCTTGAGAGCAGAGGGCATAGAGAGTATCAAAGAACAGGATTTTAACAGGTAGTTAAAATCTACTCAGAGATCAAGGAGGATGAGGACAGACAGAAGACCACTGTTGACTTATGAAAAATATTGTGATAGAATGAAGGAGGCAGAAGTCACGTTGAAATTTGTTAATAAGATGTTGGGCGTTAATCAAGTAAAATTGTAAAGATGCTGACAACTTTTTTTTTCTAAGTTAGGCAATAAAGAGGAAGAGATAGATTTGAATGAATCAGAGTAGAAAGTTAGAGGGTTGAATTTTTAGTCCTAGAAAGACCAGAATATGTCTTTAGGTGTGTAAAAAAAAAGCCAGTGAATAAAAGATTGAAAATAAACTAAATATGGAGAGGCTAACTGTCAGAGAAAGATACTGGAGGAGGCCAGAGAATGGGAGGAAGCATGGAGGTGGAGGGATTAGCCTTAGTGGCAAGCAGTACTATCTTCTGTATCATAATAATAAGGACTCACATGAATATCATGTATCATTTTTGTCACTTTCCTTATAAATGTCTTATGAAATAAGTAATGCCACTATTAATAGCCCCATTTTACAGATGAGAGAACCGAGCCTTAGAGAGGTTAAGGGCCTTACCTGTGGTAGCAAATAATGGGGCCTGGACTTAAGGCTGGGTCTTCTGACTGCAAGTCCAGTCTTTTCCATTCCATCTTCCTGCTTCTCAACAGCATGTTTGTATATTTCTGTGACAAAGAAAACCAATGACACACCAGATTAAAGAATGGGGCACTTTCTCCAAAACCATGGCAGGTCTTTGGTTGTATAATTTGTTTAGCATTTCAAGGTGAAAACACTATAGAAACGCTCTATTCCCCACCCATCTTGGCTCCATAGGGAATTTTGCTCATGGCTCCATTGCTGGCGCAAAGCAGTTTCATTTTGAATCGCTCCTGGACACACCTGTTAGTGCTAATTTCCATTCAGCTGGCATGGATGGCTCAAGAAATCTTTGTTGCCACCTGAGCCATTATAGTGCTAATGAGATTAAAGATCTTCCTCACTTATTAATGGGTCTGTTCATTAAGGGGAGTTTGGTTAGGGGAGATTTGTAGGAAAGTCCAACACTTTTTGTTAATGAGGCACTGGTTCTCAAGGGTCGTGATTCTCTCTGGCTCTGGAAAGTGTATAAATACCTGAAGCAAGGTTTTACTTTGGGGCTTACTCATTGGAAGTATTTGTTTGGCCGGATGAGACTCTGGGCAGCCGCTAAGGAGCCCCTTGGCTTTGAAAACCCAGATGTTGGTGCTTCTCTCTCTGGTAACTATGTATGTATGGTCAGACATTTATGTCTGTTGATCTGTGATGTATTGTCAGACACTTGGAAGCCCTGTGTGTTGGTTGGTTTTTGTTTCCCTGTATTTTCTCTGAAGTTCAGGGTGCTGACTTTTTCCCTTCAATTAAGAGAATGATATATATATGATGCATGATTAAAGTGATTGTTGACCCCTCAAAAGTTGCTTTCCATTTAGAAATGCAGATCTAAGAACCTGTGATAGCAGTCCCTCCTGTGTATGCTGGGGTGCTTGTGTTTACAGTCATTGACAAAGAATTGAACACAATGGTAACATAGCAGGCATTATATGACTTAGTTCTAAGGTCAGAACTAAAGACTTGTCATAGAGTCCTGGAATCATGGAATCCAATGTTGGAAGTGACCTTAGGTGTCATCTAATCCATCACTGGACTCCAGGATTCAATAAAAAGTCCTTAGGTCTATATATGAATCCCCTATCTAGCATCCTGGATAAAGACAGCTATGGATTAATGAAAAAAACATTGGACTTGGAGACAGAATACCTTTATTTGAGTCTAGATCAGGATTCTTATCCTAGGGTCCATGAATTTATTTTTTAATAGTTTGATAACTGTTTTGCAATATAATTTATTTCCTCTATAATATTATGTTTTATTTTTTGCATTTAAAAACATAATACTGAGAGGAGGTCCATAGGAATCACTAGACTGTTGCCAAAGAGAAGCCATGATACAGAAGAGGTGAAGAATTCCTGGCTGGACTCTGATGTAGGCCTAGAGTTCTTGGGTTCAAATTCCACCTTTACCATTTAAAATCTATGAGGTCAAAGCCAAGTCATATAGCCTCTGTGAGTCTTGGTTTTCTCATGTGTAACACGAGGGTAATTATGTTGGCTCTGCCTCCCTCACAGGGGGAGGTAACATAAACTGAGAAGTGCTACATAAATGCCAGCTACTCTTCTCACTTTTGCTATTGTAGTGGCTGTGACACAATGGAATTCAAGGTTGCCAATAGAGTGCCACCCAGGATGAGTTCAGTAGCAGCCCTTTCAACCGTGAGGGATCTGGCCACAGCTGTTCACCACTTTTGCCAAATGCCTCAGACGGCATTTACAGTTAGCCACAGCTGCTTCCAGTTGGCAGTGATTTCCACACTCTACCCAGGCAGAAAGCATTACATTCAGCAGCATTTCCTCCATTATCAGGCTTTCTTAAAAGTACAGAATCTTAGATGGAAGGAAATTTTAAAAATCATGGAGTCCAATCCCTGGTTTTCCTCAAGGGAACAATGAGACCCAGAGAAGTCATGTGCTTCATTTAAGGTCACACAACAAGTGGCAGAACCTGAAATGGAACCATGGGCTGAATGCCTGTTGTTTTCGTTGTTCAGTCAGTTCAGGCATGTCCAACTGTTCATGACCCTGTTTGAAATTCTCTTGGCAAAGATACTGGAGTAGTTCATCATTTTCATTTGTAGCTCATTTAAAGATGAGGAAACTGAGGCAAACAGGAATTTAAGTGACTTGCCCAGGGTCACACAACTACTAAGTGTCTGAGGATGGATTCAAACTCAGGAAGATGTCTTCCTGACTTCAGGCCTGCCACTCTGTCCATTGTATCACCTAGCTGCCTCCAATGCCTGCAATAGAGACTGCATTTTTTGTATTTCATGAAAGATGCTAAGTTTGGTGGAAAGTTACAGTTAAATGAAAGAGTGTCTAGCATGACTAAATTTTACAAGCCTTGCATTTTAAAGCATAGAACAAAACTGTTAGTATTTTCATATATATTTTTGGAGCAGATGGGAAAGGGTAGACCCAGATCTGTAATTTCATTGGTTGAGGGATTTCCCAGTTAGAAAACTCTCCTTAGAAAGGTGGATTAACAAGTGTTTTGCAATTTATAATCATTATTTCCACATATCATGAACTGTCATTCAGGTAAAAAGCTTTTCTTAAATTACGTTTAGAAAGAAGCAAAAGCTTGAATAAAAATCATGAATTTGCCATTTTTCTCTTCTGATGAAGTCATACCAGAGTATTATGAGTGAGAGATACAAATTTTGATAATCCTAAAAATTCATTGATGAGAATTTCATAATGAACATCTATTAATACAACGAAATGAAGTAATATAGCTAATACATGGAGGGAAACAGTGCACAAAGACTGGAAAGGTAGGAAGGGACCTGGTTATAAAGGATTAAAAGTCAAACAAAGGACTTGATACTTCATCTTGGAGCTACTTAGGAGCTACCATGTTTTACTGAATGGAGAGGTCAAAGGTAACACAATTAGAGCTGCTGTGCAAAGAAAGATCACTTTGGCAGCTGAGAGGATGACGGACTGACATGGGGAGAGGCTTAAGGCAGAGACACCAACCATCAGGCTATTGCAATATCACACTATCAGGTAGGTGAGTGTGTGTGTGTGTGTGTGTGTGTGTGTGTATTTCTTACCTGGAACCAGAATAACTAGAATCCAGAGCTGGGGAGAAATCTGTGGTCTAGAGTAGACAGAGGAAGTTTCATGAAACTAGCGTTCTTCTAGAAGATTGATGCTAACTATAATAAATCATATTGCATTATCATAAATTGCTATTGTCACTAAGTTGCATTCCTTTCCAGCTAGACAATTTTAGGGCAATGATTTTGATATAGTTGAACATAAAATTTGTTTTGCTCACATATTTTATTGTACCTTCTGGCCAGTGCATTAGGGATATTATTTCATTTTATTCTATTAATAGATGCTCATTAGTGGCATTTTCATTAACCAATTTCTAGGATTATACTAAAAGCTACCAAGTAATTACTTAGCTCATTCATTAATAGTTGGGAACCTGCATTTGCAATTTATAGAAAGTACTTCCCAAATCTCCTTTAGTATTTCAAGCCTTGGAAGAGGTCAGGATGCTTCTACTTCTTTTACAATTAATAATATTTGTAATCTGTGATAGTCACAATGTAGGTTTGTTGGGACAGACAGTCAGGGAAAGCATGTGCCCTGGTATGGGTATCTTCCTATGCAATCAACTCTGTTAATGCAAGGATGATCCCAAGGTAATTGATTTCATTCATAAGTTAAAAATCCTCTACTTGCTTGCTTATCTGCAAGGTGATCTATCAGGAGTTCTATAAGCTGAACAGGAATTATGGTGTGACAGTGAAAAATAGGCCCGATTTGGAGCCAGAAGAGCTGGATTCATATCTCAGTTCTGACATTCCATAACTCTCTGATTCTGAACAAGTCTCTGATCCTCAATCTACTCATCCATAAAATGAGCAAAATAATAGTTGCATTATCTACTAATTAGGGTTGTTAAGAAGAATACATTATATAAATTGGCTATTAAGTTAGGTAGGTACAGCCCTACTCTCACGATAAAATCTAAGGCAATCCTTAGGACTTGAGACATAAAACAAAGACAATGAGTTTTGAGCGAGCTCACTAGGACAGACAGACAGACAAATAGAGATAGAAAGAATGGGATGTGTCTTATATCACCTCATTCAAACCAGGTAAGTGAGCCAGAATAATTGAGTATGAAGCATTCCTTTGAATTAGTCATAAAACAATTTGGAGAAAAGTGCATTGTTTATCATGTTATTTATCATTTGGCTAGCTGATCAGGCTCGTCAATTGTATAAGCACATCCAAGTTTGCTGGACAAAGGAAAGGAAAAATCAGTTTCTGCCAAGGAGGCTTATGGTCTTTCAGAAAGATGGATCTCTGCCTAGCTTGGCCAGCTGAAACACTGATTGATTATTTATGGGTCATCAGTTGCTTTAGTCTGAGAGGGGCCAGGATGCAGTATGGTGTGTGTGGTGGTGGGAGGGAATGTGGGGAAGCTGGACAGAGGCAGTCTACATGACTCACTGTAGCTGCTAATTCCTCTGTCTTATCCATATCTTCCTCCCTAAGCACATACTGATCCTTCCTCTCCCTCCCTTCTCCCACACAGACCCCATAAGTCAAAGGCAAGGGCAGGGAGAAGAATGAGGAGCAGTTGTGTCAGTGAGAATAGGACTGGAAGCCAGAGAGAATAAAGAGGGTTGGCAGGGATATCCCAGCTAGTTCTTAGCTACCCTTGCCCCAGGGCCTAAGAACAGAAAAATAATTACAGAGGTCCCCACAATGATCCAGCCAAAAAAAGATTCTGGCCCAGGCAAAATTATGCTGTCAGCAAAGCCTATTTCAGGCCCCATTGGCCCTCCCTGGGACACCATAGTCTGATGCAGTATGATAGCAATGTGTTGGGGATAAACAAAATTTGGGGTCAAGTTCGATCATTTTCACCAGCTGTGTGACCAGGGGCAAGTCATGTTACCTCCCTGGGTGCCCAACTAGTACCTTAGTAAAATGAGAAGATTCAATTAGACTGCCCCTGAGCCCTTCCAAATTTAAAAATGTTTATCCTATAATCCTAATTTAATAAATAATTATTTGACCCTGATTATATGGAAACCTCCTCCCCATGCACACATATGTATGCCTACACACACACACACACACACACACACACACACACACACACAGCTGAAAGTCATTTATCCTCATTTTTTTCTAGAGAACTTGGTCTGGACCTCTGATTTATTTGTCTCTCATCGTACTTCTTTTTGTATGTGTTAGGTCCTTTTATTGGACTGTAGATTCTTGTAGGTGGGGTGTAATTTTTCAAATTTGTATTGCCTGACACAGGCTTATGTAGTAGGTCAAATATTGCTGCTGGAGTGAGGAAGGCCAGAGTTAAATTCCTGCCTCATGCGCTTAATAGCTGTGACATATTGGGCAAATGATTGAACTTCCTTTGACAGCTCTGTAAGACATACAAACATCTGAGCTGGTGGAAGGCATTCCCTACACTAAATTAAATCACAAGTACTTATTGCGGCACATTGTGGACTCCCTTTTTCCTTAGTTCAATCACTTGCTTCTTTTAGTTACTCAAAAAATGTATATTAAGTTGAATTGAATTGAATTAAATGTGGTGAACTGAAGTCCCTTCCTGAGAATCATTCCTATAATCACTGGTGACAGTGAATCTAATAGTTATGGAAGAAAGTCAATCTCCGTCATGTCTTATACTCCTGAACTCGCAACATGAAATTAGAATATTACCACTGTTATCTTCGGCATTGATAATGATAATTATAACCATCATTTTTATAAAGCTTTAAGGTTTGCAGAGTGCCTTGCAAATATTTTCTCGTCATATCTGCATAATAACCCTGGAGGTAGGTGCTATATTATCTCAGTTTTACAAGGGAAGGAACCAAGGCACAAAGCAGTTAAGGTTAGCAGTTAGCCCAGGGTCACACAGTGAAAAAGTATGTAAAGCTGAACTTGAACTCATGTCTTCCTGACTCCAGGTCCAGCACTATATTAATGTACCACCTAGCTCTCTAATTGTATTATAATTATTCTCATTAGCAACAGTTTGCATTTCTATTGCATTTTAAGTTTTTAATGATCCTGTGAGGTGGGTAACACAAACCTCTTCTACCCCATTCTGGAAAAGCAGGTAAAGGCTTTGGGGCCCAGGTAAATAAGTTCCCTAGATTTAAAGGGAACTCAGAGGAAATCAAGTTCAACCCCCCTCATTTTACAGGTGAGCAAACTGAGACACACAGATGTGAAATGACTTTCCAAAAACCACAAAGATAAGTGGCAGATTTGAAATTTGAATTGAAGTCCAAATCCATTGCCTTCTTCCCTGCACTGTGCTGCCGTACGCAGCCTTGGCATACCCACTAATCAATACAAAAGGAGCTGTCAGAATGTAGAATAATTTATTGCAGCCCATGCCTTGTAACCTGGTTTTCTGATGTCAACGCCTGGATTATTAAATATGGTCATTAGTTGAACCACTATGAATAGTTGTACATCTGACTTTTTCTTGTTGCTGTAGTTGAGAAATTAGTACATTTTAGGGAGAAACTGGAATTGTCAGGGAGCAGAGAAGCATTTTTTTAACCCGCCTCCTACCAATTTTAAGTGAAGGAAAAGGAATCATCTGTATAAGAATAACCACTTCCACGTACATATAAGTAGTGCTAGTCTGAAAAAAAATGTCTTTAAATTATCATGAAAGAAAGGGCACTTTCACTAAGCCCTTTCCCTCCTGCAGCCGTTCTAAACCAGTGACAGTCCCGTTCAGTGCATATAATCATCAGCTGGCAAATCTCTGGGGGATCAACAAATAAGACACACTAGAGGATGAGAGAGATGAATGCAGCAACATATAAGCCAAGAAAAGAGCCTTAATCTCCCCCACCCCATGCCCTAAAATAGGACACAAAACTGCATATGCTAGGATTTCATTGGCCAGGTTTAGGAGTTTGCAGAAATTAATAGCTGAGTACATTATTCTTAATGGAAGTATTGCTTTGTCAGGAAAAAATAAAATAAATACCGAAAGAGCTACAAGGTTAAACCAATTCCCAGCCTGGTTGTATAGAGAATATGGTGTATAGGTGGCATCTTGAAAGATGAAAACATGCTTATTTCACATACTAATATTTTCTTATCACCATCCAGGTCTAGAGAATAAAGCCAAATGCCTCCAGCATTGCTAAGAGCTTTCCCAAATGGCATCGAAAGTGGGTCTAGTTCTAATCACTTTTTTCTCATGTTCCCCCTTCAAGCTGTATATAAATTCTTTTCGCACTTAAATATGTCCCATGTGTCTCCCTTCAGAAGAGGTGGCATTAGCCACCAATAGCATCTTTTTAGAATCTCCTTTTACCCTGAAGAAATCCATTCCCTAGCGCCTTTAGCTGCTAATGCAATCCTTCATAAGGTTATCTTGTATCTATTCTGTATGGTTCTTGAATATGCCTATGCATGTACATCTTGTCTCCCCTTTTAAAATATAAAGTCTTTGAAGACAGAGTCTGTTTTTGATTTTTTTGATTCTTTCTTTTCTCTGTATCCTCAGTGCCTAGCATGATGCCTCGTACATAGTTAATGCTTAATAAATGCTTGTGGATTGATTGACTATTTGACGATTTATGAGGTAGAAGTGAGGACTGGAAGGATTCCGTGTATGAGAACTAATCTATACAAGTATAGTGAAAAAGGTAGATGAATTCTTATGAAGGGAAGAGCCAGTATGGCTGAAATGCAGTGTCTGAACCTGGAAAATGGAATATCTTTAGTCTCTTGTAAACCTCAACCCCACTCACTCTTCCCATGATCCTCACCTTTTTTATTTTCCTTTTCTCACTGAAATATACAGAGTATACGCCCATACCCATCTCCAGATCTCAGATTCACCAGATTCTTTCCAAGCCTTAATTCTGTACCTTAATCAACTCTTGAAAAAAACACATGCATGAAATTTCCTAACCACTCAGAAACCCTACATAGTTTCCCCCTCCTTCCTCACTTTCCTCTGTCCAACAAACTGGATTTTATTAATTTAATCATTAGCTCTAGGGGAAAATATTGCAAGAGAGTGGTCCTGGAAGGAGTTTGACGTTCATGGTCACAGAGAGGAGTTGTAGCATAGTACTCATATGTACTGCTAGACTTCCATTTGAGTCAGGGTGAAAAACACTAGGGCAACTCCCCATGACCATGAAAGTCAGGCACTCTTCCAAAGTCCCTCCTAATTAGCCTATAGAGTAAGTCAAAGTGCCCAGAACCCACCAGTCAACATTTCTCTTCCAAACATGGAGAGATGTCCTTTTTGCTGAAATCTATGTTAGTTGTTTCTTTTTTTTTCTTTTAAAGGTTACCAAGTTGCTGAAGCTTGCCAGCAAATTCATTTTTACCCTTTTGCTCATGGAGGACCTAAAATAATTTTATTTCTATGGAACATTAGTAATAGCCTTGAATTAAGTCTCCTTGAGAAAATTGTCTTTAGGAGGTGTCTGCAGTTGCTCTAAAATATTGCTTCTGACCTCGATTCAGCTGAAACTTCTCTCTCCAAAGTTACCCTTGATTTCTGATTGCCAAATAAAATAGCCTTTTCTCAGTCTACATGCTTAAAACAATTGGTTTTAAGGATGGATCACCTCCTTCTGGATACATTCCTCTTTAGGTGTTCCTAATGTTCTGCCCTCATGTGTCTCTTCCTATCTTTCTGGTGACTCTTTCTCAGTCCCCTTTGTTGATTCTTCATTCATGTTGTGTCCAGTAACTGAGGCTGCCCCCTAAAGTCCTGAGCCCTCCTTTTATTTCTCAATACTATCTTACTTGGTGATTTAATTAGCCCCCATTGGTTCAATTATCATCTAATAATTAATAGTATCATCTGATAGCAAATGATTTCCAGATTTATATATCAGATTTAATTTTTATCCTATTCTAAAATGAGATATGTCCCAAATAGAAGTCATTATCTTTCACCAAAACCCTCCCTTCTTCCCAATTTCCTTATTACTGCCAAGGGTGTTACTATCCTCTCAGTCACCCAGTCTTCCAACTTCATGCCATTCTTGACCCCATTCATCCCACATGTCTAATTCATATCTTGGTAACATCACTGGTATGGGTCCCCTCAGACACCGCAGTTTATCCCTCATTGTGTCTCACCTAGACTACATACAATAGTTTTCTAATTGGTCTGACCTAATGTTTCTTCTCACTCCAATTTATCCTCCATTCAGATGGCAAAGTGATTTTCCTAAAGCAAAATATGTTATTCATGTTAAAATAACTATATGACTTTTTAAAAAAATTAGTTATTCAATCATTTTCATTTAAACCTAGTAAGTTAGGTTTCTTCAAAGGTAACATCTGGAAGAAAAATAGAAACAATTTGATCCAACATGGTCTTTAATTAAAACCTTAGTTAAAAATGTTGGCAAAACCAAATAGATTTTCAAGGTTAAATGTAAGTGGAGGTTGAACAAGACTTGGTAGTTGGTCAAATGTGGAATGGTTAGTTATAAGAGTTTGCCATTGTTCCCATTTATTCAGTGCCCACCAGGAGCTGAGCACCCTCCTAGTGTTGTCATCAAAACAGTGATCAAAGATGCAGTTCTCTAGAAGTTTATTGTGTGCCTGCGTGCACTGCTCTCTTCTAGACACATGAAAATAGACAAAATACAAATAACTGTAATGCAAACTAGAATGCTTTAAGGTTTAAGGGGATGTAGGAAATGAGATCAAAACACAACTTTTGATAAAATCCCTGTCCTTGTAGAATTTGGGAAATTGTTGTTGGCAGGACTGCATAATCACAGTAATTCAAGTAAATTAGCTAAAATTTATATAGCACTTAAAAATCCTTTAGAAAAACTTTTCATGAGTTATTTCATTTGATCCTTATACTCAATCTACAAAGCAAGTGCTGCTGCTGCTACTAGTACTACTACTACTACTAGTACTACTAGTACCACTACTACAACTACTGCTACTGCTACTACTACTACTACTACTACTACTACTACTACTACTACTACTACAACTACTGCTGCTGTTACTACTACTACTACTACTACTACTACTACTACTACTACTACTACTACTACTGCTACTATTACTACTGTTTTACAGCTGAGGAACCTGAGATTCAGAGAGGTACAGTGATGGCCTAACTCACACAGCTAGTAAGTGTTGGAGACAGGATTTACATCTGGATCATTCAATCTCCTAGTCTAGCTTTCTTTCTATTATGTCATTTTGCCTCAAAGAAATGAAGTCTTTTCAAACCATATGGTATAAAGCAAGCAAATAATACATGAGTACTGAATATTAGGCAAGATTACCAGCCAGGGTCAAGGAGTTGAGATATTTCACAAGGGGCAATAAGGAGTCACTGTGGATTCTTAACCAGGGGAGAGAAAGACATAAACATAACCAAAGAATACATGTAAACATGCTTCATTGGTAATTGTGGTCCTTCTGTACTTACTCAGATAGTTATTTCCAATCAATATCTCCCAGATGAAAGCCATTCTTGTATCAAAGAAAATAACCAAGCAAGAATATCTGATTCAGAAAACTCATCTCACAGTAGCTATAGTATTCCTCCCTGCAAGTTTGTTATTATGGTTATCTATTCTCCATGACTTCCACTGATTTTTTCCCCTTTACTCTTGCATTGTTGTGGTCATTGTGTACAATTTATTCTTGGTTCTGTTTGTTTCCCTCTGTATCAGTTCAGACAAATCTTCTGAAGTTTCGAGGAATTTCTCATATTTATCATCATGCATTACCAATCAGTGGATTAGCATCAGCCACTTCCTTTCCAGGTTTGGTTTGGTTTTCTATGAGGAATGCTGTTACGAATATTTTGGTATATTCTGAATCTTTGTTTCTGCCTTTGACTTCTTTGGAGAATATACCCAGTAGTGAGATTATAAACCCAACGCTATGGACGCTTGAGTAACTTTTTTTGCATTATCTCAATTTGAAATTCAGAATGATTACACCATTTTGTAGGTCAGCTACTAATATGCCTATCTCTTCATAGTGTGTTGACTTTCCCTCTTTTCTCCTTCAGAGTTCTTTTAATTTGAATTTATCTTACTATAAATAATTTGAAACGTTTTTATGTGACCATTTAAATGGAGGTTTGCAAATCTCCTTTGGAAAATTATCCATACCCTCTAAATAGTCATCTTTTTGGAAATGGCTCTTAATAGTTTACATAGTAGCACTTTATTATTTACAAAGCACTCACTTCACAGCAACGCAGTAAGGTAGGCAAATAGAAGGGTCATCCTTTCCACTTACAGATTTTGAAACTGAGGCTTAGTGAGAGATTTAGAGTTTGTCCTCAATTATATTGTGAGAGTATTGAGACTTAAACTGGCATCTTCAGACTTCAATTCTGATACAATTAATAGTCTGACATGAAAAAACAATATTTGAGAAAGATCGGTGTATAAGATGAGTTAGAGCTAGTTAGGTGGAAGGAGAATTACTTAGGATTAGGAGAATTAGTTAGGAAACCAGTTGAGAAGCCATTGCAGTAATCTGTCAGCCTGCTTTGAAAAGAAAATATTTCTAGTGCATTTCAAAGCCTACAAAGAACTGCCTGAATTTAGAATTCTCCCTGAATGTTAAGTCAAGTTGAAAGTGAGTCACCGTGTGCCAGTACTCCCCAGGAATTAACAGAGTTAAATGAATATCATATTGACAGAGAGGAAGAAAAAGGGAGGCAGAAGCAAATTAAGCTAACAGCTCTGCACTCAGTGCCTTGCTGATGTGACAGATGTGGTTCCAACTTTTATGAAGAGAAAAATACCAACTCCAAAGAAAACATCAACAATAACTCTCTGCTGATGTCTTCTTCGCTCAAGTTAAATGTCCCTGCTTGAAAAAGCCACAAGCAAGAAGAGCTAAGCTTTCTGCTTGTGGTCTGGGGGCTGCAATTAATTATAGTGCTAACAGCTGATCTATAGAACCAAGGCTCAGGATGTGGCCTTTTCAGATTATAGACAAGTAGGGCCAGTCTAAATTATTAGTGCGGGGCTTTCTGTCCTCCAGTTTTCCTCTTTGTCCCTTTTGCCACTTGCCTGCCCTGATATTTGAAATGCCTGTCTTCAGTCATCCCTTTAGACAAAACATTGAAGACCTCTTTTGTAAAAATACACACTTATACACAGTGCATCTCCTACATTCTAATTATAACATTTAGTCATCCCCTTATATTAAAAATGAGGAAATTGGGGCCCAAGGAGGAGAGTGAATTGCCCAAGATCATACCGATAACTAAGGACAAAGCTAGGACCACATCCAAACACTTCTAATGTGTAGTCTAGTGATCTAGTGATCATCTTACCAAAAACTAAGCAATCATTGTACATTAACCTCATTCCAAATTGGCTTATTAATCAAGATAGACTCAGAATGAAAGACGGTAAGGGACTGATAAACAGGATAAGTACTTTTTGATTGGGTTTGGGCATGAGTGGGGAAAAAAGAGACTGCAGGAAGGCAATTTCGGTGAAAATAAATTATACCTCCTTTACATTTTGTTTAGGGCAGATCCTTGAGATGACACTTCAAAAAAGATAGTCCAGGGATATCATTAAAAATACATAGAGCCAGTTTTCTAAGGAAACTTTTAAATCATACCATCCAGTTATTTTCTGTTTCTCAGTTCTCCTTCATGGAAACAAGGACAACGGAAGGCAGAATCTAGAATGCCAAGAGAACTGGCAGCAATGGAAGTTGCATGTGCCCAAATTTGGAGCTCATGATGGATCTGTAATCTAATCAACATGGGTGCTTCCTCTAGCAGAACAGATCTCAACCTCTCCAGTCTTTTTTATCCAATAAATTCATGTCTTTATCCTCCTACAAAGGCTTTGTGTCTTTCTATGTGACCTATAATGTGACACTCAAATTCAGCCAGAGCCTAGGAAGCTCTTATCTCCATTCATTTATCTATTCAATATTTAATACATGACTACTCTGTAAAGTGCATCTTGCTAGACATTAGGTAAGGCACAGTTTATATAATACAAAGTTCCTTTTAGGACACGTTCTAGAGGTACATACAAGATGCATTCAAAGTATATATAGGAGAAGGCATCAGTGGTTGGGAAGTTGAGGGCTGGGCAACAGAAAACGCTTTCTGAGTTGAACTTTAGTTGAGATTTGAAGGAAATCAGGGATCCTAACAGGTAGAGTCACAGAGGGTAAGCATCCAAGTGTGGGAGACAGCCAGTGAGTTCATAGGCACAGACATAAGAGATGAATAAAGCATGATGTGAGCAACTAAGTGTGTGAAGGGAAGTAATATATAAGAAGTCTGGAAAGATAACATGGGACCAGGCATGAAGAATTTAAATGTTCTTTTCTTCTTTGCAGATTCTTAAAAATATTTTCTTTTTTCACAAGAAAATAAATTCCTATAATGCCTTTAAAAGTTATTTGCTACCTAATTTTTAACAATTTTCTTAAGTCAGTCCTTTCTTTCTGACTTCATTTTATGTGTCATGTTCACTTTTCTACTTAGTGTATCAGATACCGATGTTCAAGTGAATTAGTTTGACTATTGTCTATGTTCCTGTATGACTGGTGCTAAAATCAGATTGCTATGGAAACATGGACAGATCTGTTCCATGTCCTCTATATTTGTTGTGCTTCTCTTTTCATCTATAACTGTTCTCAGGATTGTCAAGCTTAGCAATGTCCCCTATTAAACTTTATATAGGCTCCACATTTTTCACTATTTTGTGAAAAAAAATATATATAATTTTTCAACCTCCTCTTTAGGGAAGAAATGACATCCTCATACACATCTTCTATTAATCCAGGTATCTCAAGCCACAAAGTAATCACTCACACCATGGGCAATAATGTCCAGATTGATAAAAGTCTAGACTCAGCTATGTCCATTCATTTATCACAGCCCATTTGTAATTGAAAGCTGTTTATTATTTTTCTTCCAGGCAAATGGGCTTTATTGTCCAAGCACGTCTGCAAATTAGCCCTAACTTGCAAAATTTGGAACACTAAAATGTGCATCAGGCAAGATAAATGAACTTTCAGTAACAACCTGCTGGTTCATCCCACCACCCCTACACCTCCACCATCACATATGCTAAAAGAAATCCTTGGTAGTCTGGGAGAAATGACACAGCTTTCTTCCTCTTAGTACCAGGAACAAAGCAGACTCCCCTCCTCCTTTCTTATACTGAAACAGTAAAATGATCACACTAGGGGGAGAAAATAGAACATTTTAATGGGAAAGGGGAGAGATTAAAAATTTTACATGGGATTTTAATTAGTAGATGCAAATTGTGACATAAAAATTTGATACATACTATTTATTTCATTAAAGTTTAATCGTTACTATTCTCCCTCTTTATTTGAGTTAGACTCCTTAAGCCTGCAACTTTAGTTCCCTATTTTATGCTTGTAAGTTACCCATTACTCACTTTTAGGGGAAACTTATCTCATACAAAGGTCAACTCTATCTCATGAAGTGCTGATGTCAGACATTCCAAGCTATGTAAAAATCCCTGAGTTGTGCAAAATCCCCATTCTCCATTTCTAACTCAACAATGCCTACATTGCTGATATATGTGTGTGGATGGATAGATAGATAGATAGATAGATAGATAGATAGATAGATAGATAGATAGATAGATAGATAGATAGATAGATAGATGATAGATAGATAGATAGATAGAAGATAGATAGATAGATAGATAGTGTCACTTTATTATTAAAAAAAAAAACCTGCCTTGACTATCAGAGGTATCCTTAGTTACTGAGGAGCCTTGGATTCTCTTTATTAACTATCACTTGCTTTGCTAATAAATGGATTATGCTTGGATGTTTGTTGCCTCAGTCTCTCTTACTCACAGATTTTTATTGTTATAATAGTGCACCCAAGGCACTAATGAAGTTAGATAAGAATCCTCAGCCTCTTTTTTCTTTTATCCCCTCCCCAACTCTTTTGTGCTCCCAGTCCTTTCTTGACGCATTGAACACGTTCTTGCTCTTTCCTCCAGGGAAAGAAGTATCATAGTACATTATTCTGAGCCTAATGTCTCACTCTATAATGACAGACTTTGGTATTTGGATGAGAGAGACCCACTAGGAGTCCTGAGATCATAGCAGGTAGGCTGGTGCCAATCGGTATAATGAAGAGTTTTTCATTTTCCAGAGCCTAGTTGAAAAACCATCTTCTCTATGAAACCTTCTCTCATTTCCCTAGCCAGAAGCAATCTTTTCTTCCTCTGAGTTCTCATGGCACTTTGGATCTCTCCTATCCAAAATGTACGGAGATGAGTCCTTACATTTCGATCCATTCTCAAACATGAATCCTCTTTATAACTTATACATGAGGTCAGAGAGAATTTAAAAGCCAACATCTGTAAAACGGCACCTGAGCAGAGATTATCCTCCTTTTCCGTTTGTATCCCCAATACTTTGCAAGCAATCAGTGCTTAATATATGTTTCATTCATTCATTCAATTTTTGAGTTGACTCCAGTTATAAAGTTTTTCCTTATGTCAAGTCTCAATTTGCTTCTGCTAACCTTCATATATTACTCCTGTTTCTGCCCTCTACTCTTCAATTTTAAGTTCCTGGAAGGTGGTTACTGCATTTCACTCATGTGTGTTTCTACCACAGGATTTGGCACAAGAATCTCATACATAGACTTCCAATAGTCATTGAATAATAAAGTGCATGAATAAACTTAGGCAGTACCTGTTAGCATAAATGCTTTTATTTATAATTTGTCCTTGCTCTCTACCTCATTTGGAGTACACAATCAATATAGATAGACTTAAATCATATATGAATGAGACTCATCTTTTAAAAAATTTGTCCTTCAGTAGAATGCTTGAGGTTAGAGACAAGAAGAGGGATGTGGAAGACATAACCATAGAAAGAGATGAGAGGAAACCAAACAGAACTTTAGGTTTCTACTTCTTGGAAGCTTCTCAAGCAAATTCAATTGCTGATAGCACTAGTATGACTTTTAATAGTACCTGGCACATAGCAGGCAGCTAATAAATACTTGTTGATGGGACTTGCCAAGATCATTTACAGAGGGCAGGTAGAAATTGGATAGACTGTGTGGATTCCCTTCATATATATTGCATCTTTGTGCCTCATGCTGCTCGATTGTAGATAGAACAGTGTACTTGAAGTCATACAGACCTGAATTCAAATTCTCCCTCTGATTCTTAGTAGCTGTGTGACCCTGAGCAAGCTGCTGAATATCTTAAATGGGGATGATGAGAATAATAGCACCTACCTCTTGGGATTATTCTGAGGATCAAATATGTAAAGTTCTTTGCAAATCTTGAAGCATTGCATAAATACTATCATTATTGTCGTTTTGTTGCTTCTCTTATATTTTAGCAGAACCCAATCGTTGGTGTCCAAACCATAACATTCAGAAAGGTGGAAAGATTTTTGAAGGTTGTTTCTTAAACCCACAGTATTTAATGAGTATGTTACTTCTCCTTGGGGAAAGGTTATGCAAGTGTGTGAAAAGAATCTGGTCTGTTTCATTTTGTTGTCTTTTCTTTTTTTGAATGGTTGTCATTGTTACAAGGTTTTCCACAATGTCCACGTTACAGAGAGCTATCATGAAGAGCAAATTATGAACCAAATTGAATAGGGCTTTATCCAAGAAGCAAGACTCTTCTGTAAGCAGGTGGGAAATTCTGTCTAGCTAAATGAGGTAGATCCTTTGAAAGACTGATAAGTAGACTTACTGCAGTGGTTCGGAAAGGGCCCACCTATCTGAATTTCAACTCTGATGAGTCCCTAAAGCAGAGAATCTGACATCAAGGGAAATCCATGGGGCAGGTTGGTTTCATCAGGATGACTGGTGGTCAGTATCTTTTTTACTTCTCTGTATAATTCAGACAGGCAAATATTTTGATCACTGCTAATTCCTTCTTCACTTCTCTAGAAGTGAAGTCCCAAAAGTCTTACTGGAGTTTTAAGGTATTCTTAATTAATAGTTTAATGGGCTTAATAGTTATTAAGAATAGCTTAAAACTTTACTAAGACTTTTAAGTTATGCTATATTGGCATAACTTGCTTTAATCAAGCTGACAAATCAAAATAGTCAAGTCAGTCTCTCATATATATAATGTATGTATATATGTATGAGTGTGCATATAAATCAAAATAGTCATCTATGTATATGCATACATATGTATATATGTGTGTTTGTGTGTATATATATATGTGTATGTATATATATAGTATGTATGTGTGTGTATAAATATGTGTGTATATATATATATACATATACACACATATGAGTGTGTAAAGATATAGTCTGAATGAAGTCTAAAAGGAGAGGAAAGTTCTCTCTTCAGAGCACATCTGGAAGATTGTGTTCAATGACAGGCCCCAACATTTAGACATAACACTGATAAGCTAGAGAGAGTCTGAAGAGGAGGTAACCTTACGTTCATACCATATAATGATCCGTTGACAGAACTGTATATTTTTAGCCTGGAGAAGGAAAGATTTAGAGAATACAGTGAAGCTGTGTTGAAGTATTTGAGGGGCAGTCAAGGAGAAGAAAGATTAGATTTGCTTTGTTAGACCCCAAGGGCAGAAAGATCTAAAATTGGTCAACAATGCAAGTAGGGAAGTTTAGGCATGATGTCAGGAAGCAACTAAAATTTAGAGCTCCCAAAAAGTGGAATAGGCTGCTTCAGGAATTAGAAAGTTCCCTCTCATTGGAGATAGATGATCACTTGTTGGGTATATTATATTGTGAATCCTTTCTCAGTGCTGGTGTAGTTTAGATAGCCATTGAGGTCCCTTCCAACTGTAAGATTCTGTGATTCTACCGAGCCTGTTCCATTGTTATCCTTACGATATCAAGAAAATTTAAGGAGGTCGGACACTCTGTATTAAGATTCTGGGAAAACTTGAATTAAGAGCCACACAGGATAGGGAAGGCATCGATTGACCTTGGGGTGCGTTGTTGGAGAGAATATCTATGTCAGTGAGATCACCTATCCTTTGGACTGTTGTGGTATTAGATTGTTTACTGCTACTGGCCTTCAATGCATAGCAAAAGTATAAAAGGAAATGTTAAATTAGAAGAATAGATACTACTTTTCTGTCTTTCTGGAGGGCAAGTCTAGTTGAACACGTTTGACAATAAAGAGAAACAATATTGCCCCATGTTTGTAAAGCTCATGTTAAAATCATGAATGTTAGAGCAGGAAAAGACCTGAAAGATCAAGGCCAACCCCTTAACCAGATTAGGAAACTAGGTCCAGAGAGGCCAAGTATCTCACAAGGTTGCACATTCATTTGGTGGCAGAGTCAGAATTAAAACTCAAAACTTTTGACTCCTATTTTTTGACTCCTATTCCTATTCCTATTCTGAGGAAATTCTTCCTCAAAAACTAGAAAGATTTTCATTTTATTTCTTCCACAACAAGATAATATTGGATAACTCTAATACTATATTCCTAGAGGTAATTTCATGAATAAGTGCTATAAAATGGTAATTATCATCATCATCATCATCATCATCATCATTATTACTAATAGTAATAACCTGTTGAATCTTTTCACTTTCAAATTCCCATGTAGCTGCCAGCACCTTTGTGGATCTTTCCCTGACCCCTTTCCCCAAAGGTGAAAATGGACTCTCTCCTCAAATTTCTCATAGTGCATTATTTGGACTTCCACCTTGCACTTATCTCTCTTTCACTTACATAGCAGTTATTCATGTAACTACCTTTATACCCAAAAGATCATCAAGAGCTGTCCCCCTTTAGATTACAAGCTCTCTCTGAGTAGGGGCTCTGTATTCTACCTTTCTTCCTATCCCTGGATCCTAATAAAGGACTTTGACCAGAGAAGGACCCCCCCCCCCATAAATGGATTGTTGGATTGAATTGAAATAATACTGTTCTGCCTTCCTTGGCCCCACGCTTATTATTAGTTACTAAAGATAGCTTTGAAATACAAATGAGTTCCACAGTGAAGAGACAAAGAACAGACATGCTTGGGAATGCTGTGATATTTTCAAAGGTCGAGAGTCCTACCTAATGGCATGTACAAACCTCTTGATGTTCCTCCACAGCAAGTCTGACACATTTTGAGCTCACATTCACTTGTCTATTTATATTGGAGCATGCTCACAAAGTTTTCTAGTGTAAAATGTATCCTATCAAAGAATGTGCATCTGATGAAAAGGTCATGACTAGAAGCAGACTAAAACCAGGTGAATAGATCCTGAGTTCCAAAAGTCAGCAAACCTTTGAGGAGACAAATGAGAGTGTAGGAGTAGGCAAAGAGAAAATTCTACACACACACACACACACACACACACACGCACACACACATAAACACACAGATACATACATGCATAATATACTTTTAACATATATAAACAGACAGGTAAATCATGCATTTATGGGATACTGTGTCCCTAAGTACTATACTAAGTGCAATCGATACGAAAACAAGAAAGCAAGATAATTCCTTCTCTCAAGGACCTTATATTCTAATAAGAAAAGATGAAACACAAGAGAGATTTAGAAAATGGTGACAGGAGAGGAGAAGAAGCAGAAAGAAGGAGGTGGGGAGGAAAAGATGTACCCTCCTTGGAAGTGATGTGAGCAGAGTTGCTGGGGCTAAGGCTTCTCATGATATGGCCGTTCCAGACAGAGATTCACTAATGAGCACGTAGATCTCTGGATGGAGGGGAGCAAGGCAGCTAGACTGAGTTACAATGAGCTGAAGTTCATGCAGGATTGTTGCAAGAATCAAATGATATATTTAAAGCATTTTAGAAGCCTTCAAATGCTATGTAAATGTCAGGTATCTCTCTCTCTCACACACACACACACACACACACGTGCAGAGTCAGTTTGATTCATTACACAGAATAACATCCTCTCATTTGAGCCTCACAACATCCCTGTGAGGGAAGTATCATAGAGATTATTAGCCCAAAATTAAAGATGAAGAAACTGTCTCAAAAAAATTAAATAATGTGCCCAGCGTTACCTAGCTCAGAAGTAGTATATACTCAACTCAGGCCTTCTGATTTTGGAGTCAATGATCTTTCCAATTTCCCAAAATGAATCATAGAATTTCAGCGTTGGAATGGCTCTCACCAGTCTAGATCAAACCTTAGCTGAAGAGGAAACCTTTCCATAACAACTCTGACATTGAGTTGCAGTGAACTCATTAACCACTAAGTTTTTTATTCCACTCTGGGACAGTTAATTAACTAGATTTTTTTTTTCTTCCTCCTACCACCAAGTCTGGGCTCTGTATATATCTTACCTCCTTCTGGCCACTAAACATTATTATTAATGGAGTCTAAAATGTAACTGAGATCCAACATGGTATAGTGAGTAGATAAAGTGCTAGAACTGGAGTTAGGACGACTTGGTTCAAATCCTGCCAAAGACATTTATTAGCTATGTGACCCTAGGCAGGTCACTTTATACTCTCTGAGACTCAATACTTTAGAGATTTCCCAAGTCTTTTATTTAAGATTGATTTAATTCTTTGAAGTTTCCTGTGGCACTGGTGACTCACATTAAGTCCATTAACATCCCATCTTTGGATCATCAGATTTAGAGATTAAAGAAACTTGGAGTGTATCTGCTCTAACATTCAGCCCCCACTTTTCACAAATGAAAAAGCCAGAGGGCGCAGAGCATCAGTGGCATGCTCAAAGTCACATGTAGGCAGTAGACACAGGATTCAAACATAGGTCTTCCTGCTCTGAGTCTAGAAGAGCTTAGAAGCAATTCCCTGTCTTGGTACAGACAAAAGAATAAATAGATTAGCTAATTCATTAAGTAATATTAAAATGTTGGCAAAGCAGGAAGGTGGTTCTATCCTAACAGCATTGGCCACCCCTGAGATTTGCTTCTTAAGGTGCAGACTGGTAAGAAAGTATAATGGATTGTTCCATTCCCCTAATGTTACTGTAGAGGCAACACATATACATAAAGCAGTGGCTCACACATTCCCTTATCCTCTCAATTCACTCTAATCTGTTTACAAAGTCAGCAATGAGAAAAAAAAAGCCACAACTCTGAGTTTGTGTTGATATCTATATGACAGAGGAATAAAACACCGTACCTTGAATTAGAGACTTAGATACAATTCCAGATTCTGCCAATTACCAGTTGTAGGACCTTAGGCAAATCACTCAACTCCTTTGTCTATTCCAACTACAAAATGTGGGATTTGGACTAGGTTAAATTCTAAGGTCCATCAGTTTCTCTAAAATGCTAACAAGTTTTTAACAAGTTAACAGTCTCTGATGAATGGTTGAGACAGGAAAGAAACTTGGAAAATGGAACCACTGGGGGTACAGAAGTAAAACTTGAGGCCAGAAAGCCAAGAATGCAGAGAGCACCGATGAAAAATTATTCATTGCATGTTGGTTTGTTCCTGCTGAGAACAGAAGTGGTGTTTCACATACCCAACTGTATGTACTGATTAGGTAGTACAGAGTTTTTCTTGACATGTATTTGCCAAGTCCTTTGGGCATCATGACCTCTCGAGTATTATGCATCATTCCATTTCCTGCCCTTAGTCAAATTGAATCAAAGTTGTACCTGACACTAAAGCTTGATAATTATTAGGTGAGAACTAGGCAACATTTTGAATCAGCTTGACCCTTATTTAGTAAAGAATCAAAATGGGGTGATTCATAATAGTCCAGAAATAATCCCACCCAAAGGACTTGGCAAAATTAAGTAAGTCAAGTAAAACTGTCCTATAGAATTAGTGAACAGGACTAGTTCACGTACTGGAGACAGCTCCTACTGGCTAAACTGATTGTTAAAATGCAGTGTAGCAATTACACCTCAGAAGTCAACAAATAGTACAAATCAGATCTTGATTTATTATTTTGTTAATTTTCTAGACTTAACAAAGTGATAGAAAAAAATGTCAGTGATACCATTTCAACTTAAATGTATGATGTGTGTACCTTTTTTCAGTCAGTTGTTAAACATTTATCAGCATAGCCTTGGATCTCTACAAATATTCAGAAATATATCTGTGCCTCAGTTTCCTGATGTGTAAAATGAGAAGATTCAGCTAAATGATCTCTCTGGTTCTTTCTAGCTCTCATAGTACTTGAGGATGTATGAATGTATGTGTGTGTGCATGTGCATGTATGTATACCTTTCTCTCTCTTTTTACAGAGGTATAAATCATCCTGATTCATACATCATCCTGCTTCCCTAGTCAGAAACCGTTACTGAGTGCCCAGAGGGCACAAAGTCATAGAAGAATATCTGAGTTAAAACAGCAGTGTTTCAGAGTAGAAAATAAATATCCATCTACATTTGAATTCCTGGTCTTTCTGGGAAGCCACTGCTCAGCCTCTGTGGTGCCCTCTGGTGGCCAGTTCTCTGTCCCATTCATGATTCCAGGTAGAAACAATGGTTTAGGATGAAGAGATTTGGTACCCACTAGTTAAAGCACCTCCACGTTTCCTTCTTAAATTCTGACTCAGAAGTCCCTGGAAGAAAAGAAAACTTTTGAAAAGAAGTCACTTTCTTTCCCCAGATGTATTCTCTGGTGTTTCTTTGAAGTGTACAGCAGTTGTGCCAAACTCAAAGAGAAATGGATCCTTGTGGCCGTATATTCACTTAGAAAACTATAAATTAATATTACCTACATTTTATTGTATTTTCATTTATTTTCTTAAATATTTCTCAGTTACAGCTTAATCTAATGAGACTGAATGCTGCCCAAGCCACAAGTTTGACATCTCTGGTATAAGGATTAGAAGGTCTATGATGTATAGAAATTACATTTAGATTTTTAAAGACATTTCCTTAGGTACAAAAGGATTATAGATATAGAGCTGAAAAGAGCTCAAAGATCATGTAGCCAGCCTCCCCATTTTAAAATTAAGCAACTGAGCCCCTGAAAGATTAAATTCTCAAAAGTGACATATATAGTCAATCAACCTCAGTTTCCTAAACTGTTAAAAAAAAATTGAGCTGGAGAAGGAAATGGCAAACCACTCCAATATCTTTGCCAAGAAAATCTAAAATGGGGTCATGGAAGAGTTGGACACTACTGAAACAATTGAACAACAACCTCTGACTCCAGCCAGTGACTTTTTCCCATAAGCCAGAAGTCACAGTCCTCCATAAATACAATGCTGATGCATCATCAAAATATAGTGAGACACAGGACACAGGTCAGGGAAAGCAGTACAAAAGACCCACTGGACTAGGATGCATATTGCACACCTCCTCCACTACTCCCCAACCCCTCCCTAGGCCTGCCTGCTTGCTCTACATAATACACTCTTTTCCTAGCAATGAATGGACTAACCTGGAGAGAGGCGGGGAGGCCAGTCTCTGTAATGGATTAAACTCTTACCTCTGCTCAGTTCTGGTAGCTTGCACAGAAATCTCTGGGGAAACACAATCCCACATTGGGAAAGAAAACCTCAGTGGATCACAAAATCTTGTTTGTTAACTGACTCACAGATCACAGTAGAAGCCTTGAAAGAAAGATGATGAAGGGCATTGAGATTTTAACCGATTTTAGTCCCTAGGAGCAACCATGACACAGGAAAAGAATTATATATTGTAGATCAATTCCTCTGAGCTTACCACTCTCTCCCAGGGCCAGCTTTTAAAATTCAGATACCTGTGTAAAGAATAGTGTTATTGGATTCTCTTCCCTCTCAGATATGGAAACAATTCAAGATTACTGGATGCTTGGAAAGAGAGGGGGAAAAGAACAGAAAGGAGATAAATGGGCAGAAAAAGAGGAGAGTAAGTCCAGGATTTTCATGAAAACATAGAGAAGACAGTGTCCCCTACATTCTTTGTAACATTTTAAAACATTTTTATGTAAAGTTATGAGTTCCAAATTCTATCCCTCCTTCCGCTCTTCCCTTAGACAATAAGCAGATACAGGTTAGTCATGGGCAGTTATGTAAAACATGCCCTTACATTCTTAAGTGCAAACCTAAGATCCACGGTTTATTTGAGTGATTCACAGAAGCTGGAATTTAAGAATTTTCATGTAGTTATTTGTTTGATACCATGTGAGATTTGATATGGAGTCAGAGAATATTTGAGTCCTGGCTATGACACTTATTACATGTGTAAGCTATGGCAAATTACTTTGTCTGAGACTCAGTTTCCACATTTGTAAAATGAGATGAAATAGATGGCCTTTCAGATCTAGTTCTGTAATACTTTATAAGAATTCTCTTTAATGCTCTACAACAGAAGTGTATTAAAAGGATTTGTTCTGTGAAGTTTGGATTCAGTCAAAGGGCCACACTTGAGGAGCTAGAGGGCCACATGTGGCCTCGAGGCTTCAGATTCCCCATCCCTGCTCTACAGTAAACCCTCCAGGGCTGATTTCGTACTCTTGGAATATATTAGCTATTTGTTGGTGGTTACTGTTCCTAAAATGCACCCTATACTTGGACGGGATAAATCCAAATTTGCTGACTAAATCCCAGAATGCTAAAACTAGGTCAAATCCCTTGCTATCTGAAGAGGTAGCTCTGGAGGCACATCAATAGTGGGGAGGAAAAGAAAAGTGAAATCTTAATTTAGGTAATTTTGATTCGTTAATTGAAACACAGATTCAGGTGTGAGCTGACTGAGCGATTGATTCACTTTTCTGTATGAATTAGAGGAGCAAGACGCTTTCAGGTTATCTAGTTGTGTTTTCTGCTTTAATGTGCAGCTTTTGAAATAATATACAGAAGTCACTTCTGTAGTATGGACTCACAATTGGAAAGCTAGAAGAGCCTTTGGAAGATCATTTAATCCATTCCTCTCATTTTGCAGATGAGAAAACCAAGACTCAGAGGGGTGAATGTAGCTAGTAGGTCTTCCAGATCCCAGCCCCTGGCTTTTTCCATTAAACTGTTTCCTTTCTATGTTTATCTGTAAGCATTCAGTGCAACTAAGTCACCAATTTAAAAGTCTTTTTAAAAGTTATAGAGCAGTGCCTAAAATGCATAGATGTACAGTTCTTTGTATACCTTAAAGCACTACATAGAAATTAATTCTTATATCCCATATCTTTTCTGTGGTTCTGAGTAATAAGATGTAAGACTTTTTCTCAGAAATCTGAAGTAACTGATTGCACAATACCCCCTAAGGATAGAGCATCCCCACGTCAGTTCTACCCTGACCTATTTATTCTTAGTAAGTAAACATGTTTGTAAGCACCTACTATGAGTCACACACAGTGCTAAGAGCTGGTGATACAAAAAGATGTAAAAGATGGTTCCTGCCTCAAGGAACTTACAATCTAGCTGGGGAGACAACAAATAAAAAGTATGTACACGTAAACCACATGGAGGGTAAATAGGAAATCACTAAAAGAGGGTAGGTGCTTTCCTGAAGATGGGGTTTTAGTTGGGATTTAAAGGATGCCAGGAAAGCCAGTAGGCAGAGATGAGGAGGGAGAGCATTCCAGGCACGGGTGACAGCCAGAAATGCCTGGAGCGGACAGATAGAGGGTCTTGTTCATGGAATGGCAAGGATGCCGCTGAATCAAAGAGTACATGGCAGGGCATGAGGTATAAGAAGACTGGAAAGTGAGGAGAGATGAGTTAGGAAGTGTTCTGAATGCCAAATAGCATGCCACATTTGATCCTGAAGGTGATAGTGTGTCACTGGAGTTTTTTGAGTAAGAGAATATTCTCTTAAAACACCAATAAAATTACATGGTAGGAAAAACTAACAGTCTGTTCTGGAGCAGGGGTTAGGGACAGCTAGTTTCTATGCCATCTCTATTAGAGAGATGGATAGATAAAAATAAGTCATTTGTTAAGCATTTAATATGAGCTAGGGCCTAGCTAGCCTCGTCTAGGCACTGTGCTTTTCCACTTTGGAAAACAGATTCATAGACTTCTAGAAGCCCGCAGGTTACCTCTAGGTCAAGTTGAAACATCTATGTAGACTTTTGCGCAAAGAGAATTTTAAACAAAACTGAGAGGAAAATAATGTCTCCAATTACCCTGATAGTCTAAGATACCTAAATCTTCTGTGCTCTCTCCTAGATATAGAGTATCATGAAATCATGCATAGATGGCTAAAGTAACAGTGGAGAATAATAAAGGATTGGGTGGAAATCTGATATCTGAGGAATAAAATAATTCTCTGTAATTCCATAAGATCCCTAGTTCTACCAGATGACCTTTAGCCAAAGATATTTGGCCAGATTCCATGTCTCCATACTGCTTTTCTTTCATTTCCTTACCATGCCATAATGAAGTTATCCTTCTCCAGTTTCCCTCTGTATAGTTACTTTTCCCACTAGCATATAAGCTCCTTGAGGGCAGGGATGACCTTGTTTTCTTTTATCTGATTATACAGTGATAACAACTAACATCACCAGAAGACCTCATCAATCAAGTGTACTTGAAGTATAAAGTGATAAAAATTGTCAAGGAAACTGAGACTTCCCACCACCACCACCACCACCACTACCATAAAAAATTGCTTTTTTCTCCCTCAAAAAAAAGTAGCATCCACAGATGGGGCCTTTCAAAAATAGCTACTTTAATTTCGATTCTGAGTCAACAGGGCAGAGGTTACCTTTCTTGACACTGGTAACTTTTTGAGTCATCACTGAGGGGATATTTCTAAGAGTAAAAGGTGTTTTATAATAAGGAACAGACTGATATTCTGACATTTTCTTCTTCTTTAGCCTATGTTCCATTAATCACACACCTCCCTAATATCTATTACATATTAAAATTTTCATAAGTGCTTTTGCTGATCAGATTTCTGTACAGAAATAGATATCTTGAATGAGAAAATCTTTTTGTAATGAACATGAAAATCTAGGCAATTGATCTCTTGTGGTCAAAATGAGGCAATTCCTACTATCCTGCCCCTTAAGAAGGGCACCGATGATCTTGCCAAATAGATGAGGAAGCCAAAAAACATTAGTTAATCCACATTATCTAAAACCAGTTGGACTTATGTAATTCAATTAACTGACTCAAGCTTTGACAAGGGCCATATGGTCACTTTTCCTTTTCAGCAAAGGGCAGAAATGTTCTCTCACTCTACCTGAAAATGAGAGTTCCTGTGTTAATGGGGCTACAATTGTTTAGTGGGGGCAAGCCTGGCATCCATTTTACTAAACATCTCTGCACATAAAAAGGCATTTGAAATGCCTTGGGTTTCCCATGTTTGCACCTAGCAGACCTGAACCTCATCATTCCACAATTCCTGTAGTGTAAATATCAGTTCCAAGAGAATGAGTAAGTAATATGAAATCAAAAAATAAAGAAAAAGATATTAGATTTAGAGTCAGAGGAGCGGGGTTCCAGTTCTGCTATTAATTAGCTATGTGCCATCTTGTTTGACCTCTCATGGCCTTCCTTCCACATCTAACATTCCAGGGTACTAATCTATAGAATTTTAAAGTATTTCAAATCTAAAGCCTTATTAGACATCCCATCAGACTATAACTAAGACAGTAAACAGTAAACCTTTAAAATATGTGTGTGAGATGTACCCCACCCCACAAATATCAGCTGGAAGACCCACTTCCCTCCATTTTCTTCTTCCCCGGATTGTTTGACATCATTCCTTTTAACCCCTATGCCACTAGGATACAGGGAAAAAATGAGTCAACAAAGCAAACCCCAGGCATGGCCATCCTTAATGCAGGCCACATGTGATTCCGTTGGGTTACTCCATATGCTATAATTATGCATCTTTGACCGAGACTCCTCCCACCTATTCCTGCAGCTCTCTTGGATGATAGAGGGAAGTCTAATGCCAGCCATACTACAAAAAGGCATTATTCAGTCCAGTGATTTGAGAACAGTCTATAAATTCAGTAGATCTCCCCATTTAGCTTTTGCTGGTGGACATATCTAAGAAATGGAAAGCCCTATCAACAGTGAAATAGTATGCTATGACAGGCTGCTTGGTTTCTAAGTGTGTTTGTTATCACAAAAACCTTTAGCTAGGGAATTATATCTTTCTGTTATTGTCCTCTGACTCTTTGGATGCTGTGTGTCTGGTATGTAAGGAGTCTCTTTACATTTGTGAATGCTGCCTCTCTCGATGCATGACCTTGGGGGCAGACAATGCAAAGGTTCTCATATGTGAGAGAAATGTGGAAAGAATCCTATGAATTCCATTCAATAAGCATTTATTATTTACTATGTGTTAGGACCTGTTAGGTCTTGAGGGTACACAGGCAGAATGAGAATGAGTCCCTTTTCCTCAAAAAATGTATAGTAAATATATAAGTGGATGCCTCAAAGCAGAAAATGATGACTAGGAAGTGATTGAGAGGGAAATTCCATTTCACCCATTAAAGCTTGACCATTCATTCAACATAAAGTTAATAGCTGATTTAGTAGCAACAACTAGCCTTATGTGATTGAAATTTAAAACTTGCATGTTCAGAAAATCACTAAATCCCATACTCCATCAGCCCTGTGGTTCATCACACATACATTTCCTTATTCATACCTACAGCTGCTCTCACAGATGCCTGTCTTTGTTGGCATTAGATTTCTTCAGCAAAGTCATCATGAGACTCAATTTGAGCCTGAAGACAGATGATTTCTTAGTCATGAACAAATGCTAATAACCCAAAGGGTAATTGCAATTCGTGAGTTGTAACTTTTTAATTAAGTGACATGCTGCCACATCCTAGTCCTCATCTATGGGGAGTTTCAATCTTTCCCCCAGCCTTAATGGGTGTCCATCATGATATGAACTTACCCATTTGGTACTTGTGAACTTTCACATAATCGCAGAGTTGAGAAGAGACTTCAGAGAACATTGAGTCCAACCTTATGCGAATAAGAATCTGCTCTATAACATACAGAGTCTGAAGGCTGCACTGTTCTAAGCACTGGGGTTACAAATATAATAGTAAAAATAACCAGTTGCATTTGCATAATACTTGAAGGTTTCCAAAGTGATTTGCAAATAATATCTCATTTGCTCTTCTCAGTAATTCTAAGAAGGAGTTGTTATTGTAACGATCAAATTGTAACCAACAAATGAGGAAAATGAAACTGAAAGCTTAAATGACTAGTATGAGAAATGAAGTGCCATAGCTAGGAAGTACCTGAAGCAGAATTTGAACTCAGCTCTTTAAGACTCCAAGTTCAGCAGTCTATCCACTGTGCCACCTAGAGGTAACTTACCTGACAAGTGAGTGGATGCCAAGTTTTTGCTACCTCTCCAATGAGGGAGAATCCATTACCTCCAGAGAAGCCAATTCTATTTTTGAACAGTGGTCATTGTTAGGAAGTCTTTTTATGACATCAACTCTAAATCTGTTCCTTTGTACCTTCTATCCGTTGTTTATAATACTGCCCTCTGAGGTCAATCAAAATGGGTCCCTTTCATTTTCTTCTGTGAACATACAGGCAGCTCTTATGTCTATCTTGAGGCTTCTGTTGCCCAGCCTGAATACCCCTGCACTTCAAATAATCCTTATATGTCATGAATTCAAAGCCATTTAACATTGTCATCCTAATCCAATGACTTCCAAGATTATCAGTATCTCTCCTCCTAAAATTTGTTATGCAGAACTTAGACAAATATTTCAGATTCTGGCTACCAAAGCAAGGCACTCTGGGACTATCACCTACCCTTTGGAAAAGTCAAGCTTCTGGCTGTGATAACTGTTAAATGCTATTTGCAACTATGATTCTATTGTTTTTAATGATGGTATAAAGAGAAGAAATATTCAAATAGGTGGTTCACGAGGTCCTGAAGACAAATTCCTTAGGTCTCCAGGGGTCTATAATAATTTCAGCCAAACTACCATCTTCCTATGCATGTGATCCTTCTTTTTACTGGTGAACAGGATACAGGCACAGAGAATCCAGCTGTGGGACTAGTCTTACAGGACAAGGAATATTCCAGCTCTGGGATGTTTGTAGATTGAACACTCACAGAGCATTTTTCTGCCAGGGAGTAAATAATGCTCTGTGCATTATTTACTCAATGACCAAACATCTGTCTATGTGAGAGGTAATGTGAATCACTTTGTTTGGTTTATATGACCAAATCAAGGATCCTTCAAGTCCAAGCACAAATTGACTCCTAAGACTGTGAAATCAGAACCAAATTAGATTGAAAGATTAATCTCTCACTCCAAGACAGAGGAGCAGGCACACATTTCCAATCCACATGGCTCAACATTGCCTTTACCCTTATGTGCCCCACTTCTACCCCTAAAATAGAAAAATAAAGGTGATGTATAATTGTTTCTTTAAATTGGAAGATACTGGGAAATAGGAAGAATTTTGAGTATGTGACCCCGGCAAAATGAATCAAAGACTTAGCAATAAGGAACAATTCTTAAAATGACTTAGGCTGAAAAATCTGTTAAATTTTTTGTAAGTCTGCAGCTATTATGGTTTATTATCAGCTCATTGGCTTCCATCTCTAGGACTTTTAAGACTTCATAGAACTGGGAGCTAGTGAAGACATTGTATATTACAAAACTCTTCATTTTACAGATGAGGAGACCCGGGTCCAAAAAAGGAGGTTGACTTATTCAAGGTCACACAACAGCAAACAAAAATACTGTCTTTTCCAGTGCTCTGACCTGTCAGTTTGGGGATTTGTTAACATAATTCCTCCAGCTCCAATTCATTAGGCTTCTCTTTAATTTCATAATAATAGTAAAGTCTTCCAATGAGAATGACAGGGTTCTAATTGAAATGATGGTTTCTATTAATGTTAAAATAAAATCACTTACATATCCAGATATCTCTAAAGTTATTGATTTAAAAAAAAAAGCTTAGGGTCAGGGGGAGATAAAGAACTAATATAGTTAACATTTATACATCACTTCAAAAATAGTATAAAATATACATCAGAAAGAGATACATCTAATTAATTTTTGTATAGTAATCCAATAGTAATCACTAAGAATAAACTGCCAATATTAAAATATTTAGTAATTAGCATTAGCTTTACCTTTATGTAAAGGTTCTTTGTTCTTGATGTGATTTAAGAGGCACTTAAGAACTCCTCCCAAAATTATTTTCTAATTATTTTCAATTATTTTGAAATATTTTTCACAATATTTTCAACTGAGGAATGATATACTGGAGAATAGCCCAAAGAGGGTGGCCAGGAGACTGAGGGATGCCACACTGGATGAGAATAAACTGAAGGAAACGTAGATAGTTTTAAGATGAGAAGAAAGGTGGTTAAGGGGAGAGATCACAGTTATTTTCAAGTATTTGAAAGTTTATTCAGTGTATGGGGAATTATCCCTGGAAGACAGAATTAGGAATATGTGGAAGTTTTCATGTAGGGAAAAATTCCCAACTGTTTTGGGCAGTCCAATGATAGTATGGTCCACCCCAGGAGGCACTGAATTCCTCTTCAGTAGATATCTATCTTCAAATGAAGCCAGGTTGGATTTTTATTTTGAAAAGGGAATTCTTGCTCAGACATGAGTTTGACTAAATGATCTCTAAAGTCCCTTCCAGTTCTGAATTCTAATATCCTATGCAAAAGGAAGATTATTTTTGCTGCAGTATTAAAGGGGAATTGAAAGTCAATGGGAATGGGAAAATCAACATTGAGTAATGTATGAGTGAGAATATGAAGGATCAGAGATTGTGAACTAGAGCATTCTTCTGGTCCAATGCCCTCTTTATTTATGTAGAAAAAGTTATGTATCCAGTCTCATGAAAATAGTAAGTTAAATAGCTCAGATCTGAATGCAGTTCTGTTGCCTCTGAATTCAGGACTCTATTGTATTCCACTGTCTCTGTATATGGGGCATGATGAAACTACGATTTTAACAAGATCTAGATTCTTCTAGGGAAGAATAAGATACGTGACAGTCTTAAATAATTAGAAGTAATGGTTTATTTCAAAGTTGTCACGGACCTTTCATAGCCTGGGAAAGGAAGGAAAACCAAGGAAATGGGTTACAAAAAACGTACCAGTAATTCAAACCTTTTTTGCAGAGATCAGATTGGATTTACTGGTCTTTAAAGAACCCATGGTTTCTCTCTTAAAACTAAGAAAATCAATGAAAAGGAAAATCACTATCTAATTTCTTCCAGTAAAATCTGGTGGTTATGACTCAAGTCAGCCTTCCTGACTCAACTTCGGCTTGTACCTTGCACATTTTTTTGAAATCCTTCCCTCATGCATAGCAGAAGGATGCATTGACTGCAAGCCAGTCAATGCCATGAGAAAATCTCCCCTCTCCCTATATTTTTTTCTACTTGGCAAGTCCTTTGGAAAGATCTAACTCATTTTGTCCATGACAGTGTACAGAGGAACATTAGCATGATGTATTTAAGGGTGATGTAAGCTGACTTTGTTATGAAAACAATGTAATTTTAACATTGGAATGACATCTGGTCTGTGTCAGAGACTGTATCAGGATGGATGATAATCAAAGCAGAAGAGTAATCAGGCTTTGCCAAATATGGCCACTGATGAGTAATGTTTCTTCATTCTCCTTCACCCCCTGTTAAGAACAAAATGAAGAACGAGGTCCGAATGTAAGTCCCAGCATCTTCAAAATCATCATTTACCAAGAAGACGTCAACAACATGTGTCACAGTGCACAGAGCTCCAAGCTCTGGGCCTGACTTCTTTCTGTAGTTGTGGTTTTCTAAATGAGGAGAGGAATTCTGAGGTCAGATTCATAGTTTCCTGGCAAGTGATGTTGAAGCAGTTCTTTTGCTTGCTGCCAAGACTCTAGCTCTGACAGTCTTTGAAATTGGGGGGGAAGGGAGAGACACAGATGGAGAGACAGACATGAGAGACAGAGAGAAACAGAGGGATGCACCTGGGCCTGTTTTGCATAATATTGAAAGCCTGCCACTGTCATTGCTGCATAATTAATCATTTTTCTAGGGTAGTCTTTGTCCCAGGAATATAAATCCCATTGGCTAGAAGAATTTTGCTTACTTTCTGGATGGTGTGTGTTGAGTGAATAAAATAAAATACTCATGATAATCAGGGAATTCTACTCCCTCTAGTCCTATCCTTTCTGAAGGAACTACGTTGTGCTTTGCTAGATTTATGGTACCACAAAAGGAAAAATAGTCCCATTACTGCAGAGTCCTGTTTAAAGTAGGCAAATTGTCCAGCAGGATTACAGTCAGAATTCCCCGAGAGAGCAGCTTCCTTTTCCATCTCTGTGATGGAGCACATTGCGACAGTATCTGTTCTCTGCTTCGCTTACATTATCAGGCTTCCAGTTACCTCTTGCTCTAAATAACCAGAGCAAATTAAAATAATTCTTTAAACATTTTACAACTTCCTGCTTGAGGGTGGGGAGTGAAATTCACATTTGTGTCCAAAGTTTCCAAATTAAAGATATTTTTAAAAACTGTGCTTCACTTAATTATTAACAGAAGACCCACTATATGCTCAGCACTAGACACAATCCTTGACTCTAAAGATTATTGTGGAATCTGTTGGAATGTGGATCCATATTGATGTCTGATAATTTTAATTGTTCATTTATTTATTCATCAGTTTATTGCTCTTCAGAAAGATAATTATTCATAATAAACAGCAGCATTTACACAGAACTTGATGATTATTAACTCATTCGATCCTCACAACAACACTGGGAAGTAGGTGCTATTATCAGCCTCATTTTACAAATGAGTAAACTGAGACAGATAGAGGTTAAAGTGACTTGTCCAGAGTCACACAAATGTCTGAGGCTGGATTTGAACTCAAGTCTTCTTAGCTCTGGATCTGGTGCTCTATCTACTGCAGCATCTTGCTGCCCAAATTCCCTTCCAGTTCTAAATTCTTAGAATCTGTATACCAACACTGTAGAACCTCTATAGAATCCCAGAGTGTAAGGTTTCATCAACATGTAAAAATCTTCACCTTTATACCCCTTCTGAATTGGGAGAGAAGCCGTCAAGTTCATGTTGAGCAAATTCCATTGTAGCTTTGTGTTAACTATATCGTCACCTGGGTCAAGGACTAGAGAACAGTATGCCACAGTTATATGAGTATAGCTAGTAGCTCAAAGCAGGGATGAGCATAGGGGCCTGATAGTCAAGAAATAGCTTATATATGTTATTGACTCCCATTCCCATGTCTTTGCACTGGCTCTTCTCCATTCCTGGGATGCTGTTCATGTTTACCTCTCCTTCTCAGAGTCACTGACTTATTTCAAGACTCAGCTCAAATGTTGCCTTTCACGGAAGGCCTTTCTTTGCCTCCCCCCAGCTGATGTTTCCTTCCCCTCCAAGTTTTCGTCATCTGCTTTGTATATGTCTTGTATATGCCTCTACCCATTCGTGTTCTCTGCACCATCTGCAAGTAAGCTCTTGGAGGGCAGGGACAGCTTCACATCTGTTTCTGTATCCCTAGAGCTCATGGTCAGTGCTTAATGAATTCTTGTTGATTCATTGCTTGATTGGTTTGGTCAATTGATTAAAGAGAGTGGAATCTTATTTATTAGTTTGTTTGCCCAATTTTCTTTATTACTGTGGGACCAATTTTAATGGATGCTTTAATTCTGAATTTACACTCTGGGATGATTTCAGTGAAGTATTAAAAACCAATTCAATAAATAAACTTTCCCATCAAGAAATTTTAATGAATCATAACTGATATAATTCACAGAAATGATAAGAGGGCTAATTGCATAATGATTTTCAAGTGTTTCAAGTTTGTCAAAATAGTAGTGTATCAAATCAAGATGCAGTATCTCACTCTCTACCATCAAGCAGAAAGTTACAAAAAAAAAAAAAAGTCAAGAATTCTTTTTATTCACCCAAGCAGATTTAACTGGGATCCTGATAAACTGAAGGATTCAGGGAACAAATACTGTTGCGATGTTCATATTGCCATGAATCCTCCTTGCTTTCTAACCCAAGTAGAGAAAGGCCACAGAAACTAGACTGGAAAGAATTCATAAACAGTCAGAAGCAGAAAGCATCCTAGAGAACACTGAGACCAAGACCCTCAGTTGACATTTGAGGAGAAAGTAAGTTGAAAAAAGATTTGCCCAAGACCACAGAGGTTGGGTATAGCAGATAGAGAATTTGAACTCGAGGCTTCTCTCTCCAAATCCAGTTCATTTGCCACACTTAGCTTTTGCCAACAATGTCTTCAATGGGGGCAGCTAGGTGGCATAGTGAAAAGAGCAATGACCCTGGAGTCAGGAGAATCTGAGTTCAAATCTGGCCTCAGACACTTAACACTTACTAGTTGGGTGACCTTGAGCAGGTCACTTAACCCCAATTGCTTGCCTTTCCCCCAGCAAAAACAAAATAACAACAACAAAAAAACCACCACTATATTCAATGAAAGAATATTCAGATAATTGCAACAATGTAGACTTGGTTCTAGACTTTTTCTCTATATATAAATGCGTTTTGGTTTTCTTAAAATACTAATTCCCATCATGAAATTCTTCAACACTAACCAGTGTAGCATCAAACTGAACTTCCCTAAATCTTGTGGCCTAAAGCCTCTTCTTGCCTGCCATGGTTGCCTTCCCATCTTGAATTTTCCTCAGAGTTCAGCTGAGTCCTGAAAACAGTTGGAGAATTCATGCTCCCCTATTTGAAAATGGAACCTAATGGAATAGGAAGGCAGTTTTTGTCCAGTCAAACTACATAGTTCAAAGGTTTTCTTCCTTGGAGGACTTACGTAGCCCTTTGGAATCTTTGTGAGTTCAGTCTGGCTCTCAACATTGATACCTGAGACAACCCAAAAACTAGGACAAACCGAACCTTCTCTTTGCTGAAGTGCCTCAATTCCACACAAAAGCAAAGGACGTAAAGATCATAGAAATGAATTTTAGAGCACCAATGAACCTTAAATAGTATGAAGACTCTAAGCCCAGTGTGTTCAGATCTCTCTCATTCTAAAGATACAACAACTTATTTCTGAGGTCATGTTCTCAAACAAGCAGGTAGCAAGAGGAGTCAAGAATAAGACAGTTGGGTAGTCTTAAACACCTTCCCCCCCACCCCAAAGCAGAGAAGAATAACAAAGAAAAGTCCCTTGATAATGAGTGAAACCATCTCCCCTTACACTATCTGGGTAATTGAATGCATTTCCTCTGCTGCCTTATTCATAAAAGTATGTGTGTGGGTTAAGGAATAATTGATTGCTAAGAAATTGGCAAGCCTATCCTAAGGAACATTTTTCTTGATGTCTTTGGCATTTGTGGTTTGCCTGAATCCCTTTCCAGCCCTAGACGCTGCACCATAAAATTACAGCAAGAGCTCAGAAAGCCAACTGACACTTTCACAAGGTCTCTGGGCTGAGAGCAAAGAGAACAATTACCTGCATGCATGGAAAGTAAAACTCCCGCTTCCAGTGGTGATAAAATTAATGAAATGCACTCAGAAACATGCCATCTAGACTGTCCATAGGAACTGGGGCAGATGGCTTTAAACAGAATAGCTTTAGGATAAATAGGATTCAATTTGATGCTGAAAACTAAAGTCAGTTACATTTATGACTGTATATGGATACATAGTTACATACATATGTACGTATATATCCGTAAACAGGTAGAGATTATGGACTTATCTTCAGCCCAGACAGTTGGTAAGCATTTATTAAGTGTTTACCACGTGTGTGGCATTGTCTAAATTCTGCTGATACAAAGAAAGGCAAAAATATTGTCCCTGTCCTCAAAGGAGGGAAAAAACATACAAAAAACTGTCCATAAATACAAAGTATATGCAATGTAAATGGAAAGTAATCTCAGAGGGGAAGCACGAGTAGTTAGGGAGAGGAAAATGGGAGAGGATCAGGCTAAGGCCTTTTGTAGAAGATGGGATTTTAGCAGAGTTTTGAAGGAAACTACAAAGCAGCGATGAGGAGGGAGAATATTTCAGGGATGGGGGAGAACTCTTGAAAAGGCAAAGAGTAAGAAAATAGATTGTTGTGTGTTCAAGGGATTACAAATATGGTATTACTTGATAATAGATTATTATATGGAGGGTACTAAAGAGTAAGAAGAGTAAAAGGCAGAAAGGGGCTAGATCAAATGCCAAACAGAGAATTTTATATTGGTTTTGGATATATCAGGGAACTGTTGGAGTTTATTGAGCAGGGTGATGTGACATGGTCAGACTCATTTTTGCAGCTGAGAAGAGGATGGATTGGAATAAGAAGATACTTAAGACAGCTGTATCATCTACTGGTATTGCGTCCTTTTCTTTCCTGTTTCAAGAACATGTTGCTGTCTTTTGAGAGGAAATTATGATTTCTAGCTCATACAAGTTTACGTCAGAATGGCCTGGGTTCAAATGCTCCCTCTGCCATTCATTACCTTTGTGACCTTGGGACTTTGCCTCTCCTGCACTCATTTTCTTCATTTGCAAAATTTTGTGAGATCTATAGGTCCGTGATCTCAAGGCAGCTCTTATGCATCCATGCATATATCCATTCACAGACAGAGCAACCACTACCTGGGTTATCATCTTTACCCTGGAGATCCTGACATCTCTATATAACCTATAATATTTATAGGCCCCTTGTAGCATGCAACAAGGAAGGCAGGGAGGGAGGAAAGGAAGGAAGGAAGGAAGGAAGGAAGGAAGGAAGAAAGGAAGGAAGGAAGGAAGGAAGGAAGGAAGGAAGGAAGGAAGGAAGGAAGGAAGGAAGGAAGGAAAGGAGAAAGAAAACATGAAGAAAAAGAAAAGAAATAAAAAAAGGAAGGAGGAAGATGGGAGAGAAGGAAGAAAAAAAAGCCAGTCACTTCCACAACAGCAAGTTGAGTTAACATAATTCCATAGGAGAATAAGTAAATTATCCCTATAATCACTGTACACACATACATAGACACAGCAGTGGAAAACCTACTAAAGAGATCAGTAATCTCAAGAAGAGCTGCAGAGAACCTTTCATTTCAGTCTCCTACATTTTTGACCATTTATTTCTAATGGAATCAGGAATATACCAAAATAAAAGGTAAATTTCAGGAGCTGTTTAAATTGTTGAGATGTGTAAGAAAAGGAATCTGAGGCATGGAGCAGCTAATTCGCTCCCCAATGCACCTCTCCACAATGGGAGGGTCATATATCCCTGTCCAGCTACCTCTTTGGTGCACATGAAGTATTAGAACCCTCATACGCTAATGTGTAAGTCTTTTTAAATACTTCTCAAAGCGTCTTTTCTCCCCCAAGAGAATAAATGTCAATGTTAAATTCATCCATGCCTTTAGTGACTCAAATGGCCAAGGATCTAGTTCTCTCCTCTTTTCTTTAATTGTGCCCACGTCTCTTCCATTCTAAAGCCCTCTTGTCCTTCCGGTCACTATCTCTTCTAATTCCTCTTCTTTCTTCAGTCAATCAATAAACACTTAGTAAGTATTTATTCTGTGATAGGCACTTGCCAAGCCTAGAGGCCTGTATTGGGCTACCCGAGTCTTTCTTACCTGTCCAGGTCTTCGGCTGGCCACGCCGGATGCACGTATGAGAGAAAGGACGTTCCAGAGTCAAACAGGGGTTGAGCTTTATTACAGGGTTTCGGTTACAAGTGCAGGGGGTCTTCTTTCTTAGGACGAAGAGGGGGAGATTTCCTAAGAAGGCTAAGCTTAAGGGATTGGAAGTAGAAGTACAAGCGGGGAGAGAGGGGGAGGGGAGAGAGGAAAGAAAAGAAGCGGAGCCCTACTTTTCTCTTTGGCTCCACACGTGCTAAGAGAGCTTTTAGGCTTCCTCAATCCTACTTAATCTTCAGCCACACAGTTTGCATCTCAATACCGTGCTGTTAGGTAACTAGGTGTGCTCCAATCCGGGACGACCTCGAGGGCAGGGAGACTCCACCCATCAGGTATCTCTGGGGGAGAGGCGGAAATACCCGAGCTAGCCGAGCTAGCTCGGTCTGACCTTCTCGAACCCCCGCTGTTCATGGAGGGCCTCGTAAGACTCTAAGATTTAGAAGTCCCACTTTTACCTGCCCGAGACTGTCCACACGGATTTGAGCTTCCAGTCCCAACAGGCACTGTGATAAACACTGGAGATACATAGAAAAGTAAATGGATTATCCCTGACCTCAAGGAGCTTATCTGATAATGTGTCATGCGGGAAAATAAACAGACATCTATATGACCTATATCTTGATTGTTATTGTTCAGTCTTTTCAATGTTGTCCAATCCCTCATGACCCCATTTGGAATTTTCTTGGCAAAGATACTTGGCATTTGCTTGTCCAGTTCATGTTACAGATGAGGAAACTGAGGTAAACAGGATTAAATGCCTTGCCCTGGGTCACATAGCTAGTAAGTGTCTGAAGCTAGATTTGAACTTGGAAAGATGGAGCCTTCCTGACTCTAGGCTTGATACTATCCACTGTACCACTTAGCTGCCATTGAATGACTAGCCACATTCCATAGCGTCTCCATATGACCAATACCTAATATACCAGGGAAATGATTTTTTTACACAATCTCCTTTCCACAACTTCCCCTTGTAAGCATCTATTTCGTTACACCATATTGGTTGCAATTCTTTTCACCAGCACTCTTGCCAAAGCAGTCTAAGGAAGATAATGTAAGATGATAGCAATTTCCCATGTGATGAATTAATCTGAGCATTTAGATTTTGCCAATTTTATTCAAAAACTTGATATATACACTGACACGTCACTTTGTCCTAAAGCTTGCCAGAAATTATCCCTGGATGGTATAAATCTGGGTAGAGGGGGCTCAGATAATTAAGATTTTCCATTCATGAAAGTCAGGTCAGTTTTATAGACTGAAGTTATCTGCTTCCTCAAGGTCTATGTTTTATTCCTCAGTCTTGCCATAAGAAATTGCTTGTTGCTGGCTGACTGTGCCTTCCCCATCAGAAGAAGAGCTTAGGGACCTCATGAAATTTCAACTTGTTTCTTACGTACCAGTTGTCAGGAAGAAAAAAAATACAGAAAGAAAATTCTAGCATTTTTCTCCTTTTCAACAGCATTGACAACTATGAGAAAACACCAGACTCAGATGGAAGCCAGTCCAGGGAAAGCAGGACAGAGTGTTCTGAAAACCTGTAGGAGGAACACCTGGTGGAATAAATGCAATTTAACTAGGGATCTACTAAACTAATAATTCACATTTAGATGGTGCTTTCAGATTGAAAGAGCTCTATCCTTACCACAATCCTATGAAGTTGTAGTCTACATCCCCATTTTGCAGTTCAGCAAATTGAGGCTCAGATTTGGGAGTCTGGCAGCCTACGATTCCATTGTTTCAGTGGAACGGTATGATGCAATGGAAAGAGCAATGGATTTGGAGTCAGAGGACCTGGGTTTAAATCTTGACTCTGCTACTTACTTCCTAGGTGACATAAGTCAATTAACCACTCTGTGTCTCAGTTTCCTTATCTGTAAAATATCAGGAGGATTGACAGAATGAGCTTTACAATTCCTGTCACTAATTCTATGATCCTATGACCTTCTGTTTTTCTCTATTCACTAAAAAGGAGTAAATGCTACTTGAGATTCTCATCACCAAGTGGGGGGAAATAAAAAGGATCATAAAGTTCTTGACCTTGAAAGAGCCTTATATTCATCCATGTGCTTTGTTATTCAGAGATCTTCAATCTAAGGGACAGAAGAGATTGCAGACCTCCATCCTTGCAGGTTCTCTTCCTAATTCCATTACTGCCCTTATTTATGTCAGACCTTAGACAAAAAGCATGATAGATATGCAAAGCAGTTATAACTTAAGAATGTTCAATTACAAAGAAAACTGTCTTTGCAAACTGAATAGTTCAATGTAAAATAATTACAGAACTTTTGATCTCTCAAAGTGAGTTCAAATATGAAACTAATCTAGAAGGGAGGAGATGTTCCATGACAGACTAGGAATAAGAAATGGAAAGGCAGAAAAATGGAATATACAGAAAACTTCAGTGAAAAATTTACTTGACTATTTGAGTGATTTTTCTGGTCCCAATAATGTCCGGTAACACTTTTGTCTATTGCTTTCTTTCATTGAATTGACAGGTTGACTTCCTTTCATAAACACAACCTCATGATTTATACAAAAAAAAAAAAAAAAAAACAACCCACATTTGCCCACTATTTTCGCCGTCTTCAGTGCTTCACAGTGAAGAAATATTTCATAGTTATGAAATGTTTCACACATATACTTTCTATATCTCACTGCACTATGTAAGGAATAATTTACAAATTTATTTAAATAAGTGATTTAATTTAGAAATTCAGTTGAATCTTAAGATTAGAGATCATGAGACTTCCAAAATCTGTTATGACAGTGTTATCATAAATGTTATAATAAACTTGTCCTTGGACAGGTTGGTTTAGGCTTTAGTTCCATCATCTATAAAAAGAGGAGGTTAAATTAGATGACCAATAAGGTCTTTTCCATATTGAAGTCTATGATCCCCAATATTTAATAAAGCACTGAATCTTATTTATTTGATTCCATTGATATTCATTCAATACTCATCAGCCACCTATTTGTGTGATACATTTGTCTAGGTATTAGATCATTTTATATTCAAAACAACTATTTTACATATATTTTCCTTAATTATGATGACTAAATAATGGCCTGGAGTTGACTTTGGGTTTCTAAATATTATGCCAGTGGGTCAAAAGTTTTGGCAGATCTCAGAAAGCTGGAAAGACTGTGAATGCAGTCACAGGGACAAATTGTTTGTCAATTGAGGGCTTGACTGGCTAAATTCTGAGAGGTTCATCACTATTCAGCTGGATAGCAGGTGTTGGGTTTTTTTCAATCTCACTCATTCATGAAGAATAACTGTTAAATCATGGAGGAGTTTTAATCTGTTTCCAATCTGCATATAATGCATCACACCTGTTTGTCATTTTAGCATTTAATCAATATACATTGGTATGATACAATGCTTCTCAGCAAACTTTTGAAATAATACAAGTCCCCCAAAAAAAGAGAGAGCAACAGTCTCTGAAGTAATATTTACCCTTGGATCCATAGAATTTGTGCTGATTCCTGTTATCTGTATTTTGAGTGCTAATTGTAACAGGTCCAATCTGTAATACAATCACATCTCTTTGTAGTCCATATGGATTAACATGTAGTCCTGCCCCCTAAAGTCATTGTGTGAGTTTGGTGTAGCGTGTACCAAACTAACTCTGTGATTAAGGAATAAATTACCTATTACTCCTTTTTTATATTGTGGTCAAGTGACTTGAGTTCGTTAAGATGTAATTTACTTCATGAAATTTTATAAAATTTAAGATTTCAATGACAAAGGGAAATAAGAAAAATGAGAATATCATATGGAGGGAGGAAGAGTAGAAAGAAGAAAGAGAGACAAGGAAGGAAAGAAAGAGAGTAAAAAAAAAAAGAACTACAAACCAATCCAAAAAAAAAAAGAATATTACAAAGTTACAAAAAACAATGTTGGCTCCAAAGAAGATATGTGAGAAGATACCTCCCCCATTCCTTTGTGGAAGAAATGTTTGTACATTGTGTATATTGTCATTTTTTTTAATGTATTGATTAGTTCTGTTGATTTTTTTTGTCCCATGTATTTCTTCTTTTTATCTTGTTTTTATTTTTTAAAAATAAAGAATGGATCTTTTACTCCCAAAAAGAAAAGCTAAAAAAGAGGGAAGGTGAAAAGAGAAAGAAAATGAGGAAGAGAAAAAGAAAGAAGAAATAAAAGCAAACAGGGTAAGGAAAGAAGAAGGGAAGAAAGGGAAATGAGAGAAGAAATAAAGCAAGGTAGGAAAAAAGAAAGGCAGAAGGGAAGGAAGGAAAGGAAAAAGAGAGAAGGAAAAAACAAAAGGAAGGAAGAAAAAAGAAAAGAAAAAAGTGTTGGGATGGGGTCAAAAAGCTTTTGGTTTCATTTTGTTTCTCAGTTCTAGGACGATTAATCCTATTCTTGTTTTTGTTTTCCTTTTTTAGTGGTAAGTGTCTGATATCTGTAAGGAATTTAATTGCCTTCTTGCTAATTTTATCTTGTGATTGCCTATTAAGCACTTTAGATCATTCGCATTAAGGATGCCATGAAAGGCAGAATTATATTGGGAGATATAGTTTTAAACCAAGTGGGATACATGAAACAGAATTAATCCTCCATATAGAATGACTCAACTGAATGGTTCAGCAAGTTCCTGGTCTGTGCAAAGACTGGATTATAAAAAGCCAGAGACACTTCATAACATCATAGGATTTAGAACTAAAAGAGATTAAAGAGCATCAGAAAAACTCTTTCAATTTACAGATGAAGAGACTGAGGCTCCCAGAGATAAAAGTGAATTTACCAGTGTTACACAGGCAGTAGGGAGTAGCACAGTCAGAATCTGAACCCAAGTCCTCTGGCTCTAAATCTAGCCCTTTTTCCATTAACTTGATATCTCACTTGGAGACTTTTAATATCATCTCACGGGTTAGTTTCTGTTATGTAGTGTATATAATACAGCCCTGGTCACCAAGATTCTACCTCCTGGTCTTTTCATCTATTAGTGGTATTAGAGGCAAATAAATAGTGAAGTGAATATAGAGTCTGAGGTCTGGAGTTGGGTCACTCAGTTACTAGCAGCGTATTCCTGACCATGTCACTTAACCACTATCTTACTCAGTTTCCTCAACTGTAAAATGAGAATAATAAAGGCACATATATCCCAGGGTGGCCGAGGAATAAATAAGATATTTGTGAAGTTACTTAGCAAAATGCCAGGGATTTGGTAGATGACTAGTAAATATTTTTTCATACCCATACCCTCAAACAAGATACGAGAGTATTTCTATGGATACCTACATATATATATATACTTAAGTCAAGAATTCTCTATGCCAGCTGAATAAATAGAATATAGTGGGACAGAAAATGGACTTTCAGTTCAGTTCAATTCAATAAATTTGTTAAGTACCAAATGTGTTTAGAGTATTTCTGTAGGGGTAGAGGTAGGCAAAATTTATATGAAACATGATCCTGACCTTAGTGAAAATATATTGCTTAAAAGGGACAACATAATAAGCCAGAATTGGCCATTGGCAGCTTTGTATCATTAAATGAACAAGATTATCTAGAAGAAGTCAAGGATCTTTCCAAGGACCCAGTGGATGAATCAATAATAATAACAAACAAAAATATATAGAGAACTTTAAGGTTTGCAAAGCACTTTACAAAAAGTGCCTCATTTTACAGGTGAAGAAAGTGATGATGAGAGAAGTGAAGTGATTTGCCCAGGTGTTAAGTGTCTGAGGCTAGATTTGAACTCAAACATTCCTGATTGCAGGTCCAGCACTCTATCTAGTGCACCACCAAACTGCCTATCAGAATAAGGAATAAGTTGTAGTGAATTACAAAGGATAAATACTAATTCTCACTTGCTAATCAATTTGGATTTCCTCTGAGAGAGAAAAGAAAGAAGGAAAGTTTCCAAAAGAATAAATGGTAGGCCAGAGCTTTAAAGAGGCCAGATGATGGGATGTTGGGCAGAAAAACAACTGGCAAAGAGGCAATGAAATGAATTCAAATCTCTTTCTACTGCTTGCTGCCCCCATGACTTCACTGGTGAAATCCAGGGTTTTTGCAAGGGTGTCTTCAAAGGTCCCTTTCAGTTCTAGACCTGTTATCCTGTGTCCCATGGACCTAGGATGCCATTGAAGGTGTGAACACAGAAAGGCTGTGAGAATGGGTAAGAGCTGTAAAGTCTCATAGATATACGGTGGTGATTCAGCATAATTTATTCTTAAGAATTTACTGTGCCTTGGAGCCCTTGTGAGAATTCTTATACTCTCAACTTCCAGTTAGGTGTGGGGCAGAGATGGGAGACAACCCTGGCAAATCTTCTTTGGAAAAACTTCTGGGGAAACCTGTCAATGTGTTTGTGGATGATTTAAGAAAAGAATAATCTTAGCATAAAAGATTGTACAAAAACGCAGAGAATCGAAATTATAGGTTGTGATCAGAATCCCAATTCATTTCTCTGGCTACCAAGAGTTGAACTCAGTTTAAAGGCTGCATTCTTACCCTTTAGATCAGGAAAATAAATCTTTAATGAGAGAATAAGGGGACAATCTTTTTCCCCTCCCAGTATTAACCAAAATTTAAAAGCCTCACTCTGCTCTTTTGGCCAATCCTGGCCCATGAGAAGCTGAATCATTCAATAATTTTGCTATTGGTCTTATGGCTCCAAAAAATGTCATTTAAGGACAAAATGTTTGATACTGAAACAGGTTTGTTTTATTCAACAACTGTACTAGCCTATTGATCTACATGATAAATGTGAAAGTCAGTACTTCACAAGAAGACACAGAGAAAACTTGCATTAGATTTCAAAACTTCCTAGAACATGATGTTTCCTTGATACCCGACTTGGCAGGTATGTCATCCAGAATGGATGACTCGGGTGTCTTTGGGTCCTCTGGAGCCTTAATTTAGTTTTCTTTTAGGGGACAGGATTCCATAAGAGTAACCTCTATCTTGAAGTAATTCTGTTAGGTTTATCATAATTGCTTAATTATTTTTACTTATACACAAATACATACACAGTTATTGGAATCTCATTCTTCCATTGTTTTTGGTTCCATGATATGGAGAAGCATTTCAAGTGAAATGGTGTGGTCAGAAGTAAAAACCATCAGATCCTGCAGTTGCTTGCTAGATGGTTAGAGCATTGGACTTGAAATCAGGACCTTGATTTCATTTAAATTCAATAAATGTTTATCAAATGCCTACTGTGTGCCATGCACTATACCAAGTACTGGAGATAACAATAAGTAAAAGATAATCCCTGTTCTCATGTACCTTAGAATCTGATGGGAGAAAGATAATACACAAAAGGAGCAGAAACACGTATGTGTTTGGGGTTGGGAGTAAACAGGAGATACCCAGAGTGGGAACATGATTTTTATAGAGTTGAAACCAAACAGAGCCACTGATGGAAAATGGAGATACAAAAGAAAGTTCAGAGCCCTCTACTTGGGAGGAACTTATCACTCTACTCTCCAGACCTCTGACTAGAGGGGAGAGGTGACTGAGGGAACTGAAATCAAAACCTGAGCCAAACCCTAGGAGAAGCATGATATTCCCTAGAGTCAAAACCAAGCAGAGCCATTGATGGAAAACCCAACCTCAGACACATTCTAGCTAGGTGATCCTGGACAAGTTATTTAAACTCTCCGTGCCTCAGTTTCCTCATCTGTGAAATGGAGATGAGAAGATTGTGAGGAGGAATGAGATCATATTTATAAAGTGCCTATATAAGTGATAGTTATAATTATTGATCTTTATTGATAAATCATCTTGAATAAAAGGAAAGACAGATAGCCTTGTGGTCAGAGCGTCGTAAGATGATACACCTAGAGCTGGAAAAAACCCTGGAAATCGTTTAGTCCTCACTTTATTATACAGATGAGGAAGCTAAGCAGCAGAAAAGTTAAACGAATTGCCAGGGTCATGTAGCAATTATCAGTCTGTCTGATTTATACCAAATTCTTTATAATGGAGTCATATTTGGAGGAACTTCCAGAGCATATGTGTAAGTCATGCATGTGGATGTATGAGTGTATTTGTGTGATGTGTGTTTGTACTTTAAAAGGCTATAGAGCTATTGGTCAAATGGTAAGAAAGGACAATTGGCAAGTGACTCAAAATTGCACCTTTAGCCCTGACCTTTCTCCTAAACTCTAGTCCTGTATGTCTGTTGGTTGGATATTTCTCCTTGAAAGCACTACTAGCATATCAAACTCAACTCATCCCAAACCAAAGTCATTCCCTTCAGTCCCAAATTGAGTCCCCCCTCCCTACTTCCTACCCATACAATATTCACTATTATTCAAAGTTCAAAGTCCCTCTGACTCAGAACCTCAGTCATCTTTGACTCCTCCTTTTTCCTGCTCCCTCTCATATTCCCTCATTCACTGAGTCTCATTAATTTTTTCTTCTTAATGTCTGTCACCTTCCTCCTTCCTGCTGCTACTCTTTTTTAGGTTCTTTTTACTTCAAAGCTGGCAAAAAAAATCACCTGAAGTATTCCTACTCCAATCCATCATGAATGTATCAGTTTGATCTTTCCAAAATAATATTTGGGTCATCCGAGAAGTGTGCCATAGCTCTTTATTATTTTCAAAACCAGATCTGATGTCTTTAACTGATCCCAGCCTACCTTTTCTAACCCAATCATCATGATTGTCCTACATAGACCTTCTCAAGCTACTCTGGTCTACTTAGTATCCCCTGATGCTTATATCCTTGACTTCATTAGGAGTGGGGCATGAATTGGAGACAACACTAGCAAATCTTCAGAGAACTTCAGAGGAAACCTGTCAGGTTTGTGGATGATTTAAGAGAAGAATAATTGTTGTATGAAAGATAATTAATATCCCATAGTTTATGAGTGGTTACAGTTAATATAGAATATCTTAACTGATCATGAATAATGATAGGAAGTTCAAAACAAGTAGTTTATTAGTTATATATTTTTCCTCTTCTCTGAATCATAGGGTCATTGATTTAGATTTAGAAGGGATCATAGATGTCATCAAGTTTAACCCCTTCATTTGCAGATGAGGAAATTGAGACCCAGAGAGGTTACATGATTTGCCTAGGATCATACAGGTAGTAAATGACAGACCTAAGTCCAGATTCAGTGCTTTTCCTGCTACAGAGGAAATCCCAGATGAGGAAATTCCCTCTACCAATTCAGGTTAGCACTTTCTCTACAAATCATAGTCTTAGAGAATTGCCTCAAAGACTAAGAGGTTCCACCAAGCCACAGAGCCAGTCTGTATGGGTGGCAGAATTTCAATTTAGGTCTTCCTACACCAAGACCAGCTTCCTGTCTAATTGGCCATCCCACCCCTATCACTATATTGTACCTTAATATTGCCATGTTATACCACTGTTTATGTTTATAAATAGATAACGTTCCCTCTGTGTACATTTGTGTATATAGAGATGGCTCTATGATGTAGACCATACAAGTAGAAAGTATGAGAATAAAAAAAATCATTAACTCTATTTGTATGTTTGATATTGTGAGCCAGTCTTCTCTGATAGAGATTCCAGTGCCTTCAGCATAGCGTAGCAGTGAGCATGTCACATTCCACAAGCAAAGTCCTTCCCTTATTATAGATTAAATCTTTTTTCTTTTGTACAAAGCAAAGTCAGACAAAGGACTGAAGTAAAAAAAAAAATCTCTCAGAGGAGTTCCGAATATTACTGCAATGTGTTCTAAAGGTTCAGAAAGATGGAGTGGGTGGTAGGGTAGAGTGAGGTAATAAAAATCAGAAAGTTCATTTTGAATCCAGCAGCATCACGGCCATTGTGAGTCTTAAGGCTTTTGAAAATAACTGACAAATTGGGAAGAGAGATTAATTTTCTGCAACTGTACCCAAGACATTTATGAGCACAGATCAAGAGAAGATCTGTTCCTGCAAAGATAAAATTGCGAATTCTGCTAATATGGGAATAACTTTAACATTCCCCCCCCCCAAATGATCTTACTAGACAATTTCTATTGTCTTTGGGAGCACAAAGAGGGTTTTCAGATAGTAGATAAGCAAGCATTATTGAAGGCACAAGGGTGTTGAGAATCGAACATCATTTTTCCCAGGTTGTTCCATATTTCCCCTGCCTTCGAGTTCTTTTTTTTTCCTGAACTAGTTATATACAACACCAACACAAATCATTGAAAATGGAAAAAAATAGAGTTAAAAATCATTTGCTGTTCTTTTCAGTATGATGAATTAGAATTTTGACTTGGTCGACCACTGAACTTGGTTCTTTGGACAGGAATAGAGGCATTCCTAAACAGCACATTCAGTGTCCCTATAACTCAGTGGCTCCAAGACTGAATTGTAATGGATAGTGAAGAAGGGTGGGTAAGAGAATAACCCACTTTTGAAGATTTTTGAGACCATATTATAAATTGTTTGTGTTCTCTATGTTCTCCCCTTCATTTCTCCAAGATGCCTTTTACTAGATCAGAATTTCCATCTGGTAACAATAACATGAGATTGGATTTCCATATTGACTTTCTCCTCTGAGACCAGAACACTCAGCAGCCATCTGCTTGCTGAGAGGTAGGGTAGAGATACGATATCATATGTATCCCCATTCCACAGCAAGGGAAACTTAAGCAGAGAGGGATTCATTGACAGCCTACTTCATAAAATAGCAGCTTCAAAGAAAGAAAGGTTTAGGTGGCCCATTTCCCAATTTTTGCTGCTATCTGAAGAAACAGTTCTTATATCATGATGATAGTAACTTGGTGATAGGGCCCCCAGAATTATTACAGTATTTGTGAGACTGTCATTTCCCAACTCACCATTCCTTTATGTTCTCATACCAGCTATATTAACTCTTGTCTTTGAAATAGACAAATTAACTGTCAAAACAACAACCCCTCTTCATTAGGGATTGTATTTCCAAGCAAAGAGCACCTTGTGTCTTTTGTTTTTATTGTTATTATTCAGTAATGTCCAATTCTTTCTGACCCTATTTGGGATTGTCTTGACAGAGATACTGGAGTGCTTTGCCATTTCCTTCTCCATTTTACAGATGAAGAAACTGAGTCAAACAGGATTAAGTGACTTGTCCAGGATCACACAACTAATGAATGTCTGAGGCCAGATCTGAACTCAGGTCTTCCCATCTCCAGACCAAGTGCTCTATCCACTGTGCCACCAAACTTAGATTTGTGGGTTTAGAACTGAAAAGAATCTGAGAAATCATCTTGTTCAAACACCTAATGGTAGAAATGAAGAAACTGAGACCTGGATGACCTCAAAGGTCACTTCCATTTCTAAATCTAGGACAATGAAATTACTTCTTTAAGGCTACCCAGATAGTAAAGACATAGGGCCTCCAATCCCAGATCTGGTGCTTTCTCTACTATGCCATAATGCTCTTTAAGAGACTCCAGGCAAAGGCGGTGACTGCTACAGCTTGGCATCACTAGAACATCAATTAAGGAATAATGGATATACATATTTGATATTTCCTGGGGCATAAGCATTTATGATTTGAAAGATGCTGCCTCATTGAAGAAGGCCTGTGGGTAGCACAGTGGATAGTGATCTAGACTTAGAATCAGGAAGATCTGAGTTCAAATTTAACCTTGGACATTTACTAGTTTTGTGACCCTAGGCAAGTCATTTAATCTCTATTTGCCTCAGTTTCCTCATCTGCAAAATGGAGATAATAATAGCACCTAACTCCCAGAATTGTTGTGAAAAATAAAATGAAGATATTTGTATTTTGCAAGCCTTAAAGCACTATACAAATGCTTATTATTCGTATTGTTGATGATGATGATGGGGAGAGTTACCGCTATCTGCATTTATAATGTCTCCCAGCAAAGGAACACAAATGCATCCAGAGGAATTACTGACAGATATATGATAGAAGTAAAAGCAGAGATATAGCAAAATACGGTGGAAAGGATATTGGACTACAGGCTGGGGGAGGGAGGTGTCAAAGGCTCTGCAGCCACTTTAGTATGAGGCTTTGACTAAATCATAATATGCCATTATAACCCATTCAGAAGGCAGTGTGACACACTGAAAAGAATTCTAGATTTAGAATCAAAAGACCTAGATTCAAATCCAACCTCTGTCACTTAGTACATACATGACCTTGAACCATTCACTTAAATCTGTTAAGCCTTAGTTTCCTCAAGTGTAAAATGAGAAAATTGGGCTTGATGAGCCCCAAGGTTCCTTCCAGGTTTAAATGTGTTGTTCTCACCTATAAGTGAAGACGCCTTGCCTTACAGAAGGCTTGTAAGGAAGAATCCAAGTGAATTTATGGTCTAAACCTATTTGAACAGATAAAATAGATGAGGAAATTGGCTAGGATCCCTTTAGAAAGCGCCAGGAATGCATGGACTGTTTTTTTTTTCCTTCTGAAGTTGTAAACCCCTTGCCTTATTGTTATTAGCAACTCCTCTGCCTTTTTGTAATGTACAAAGGTAACTCCAGAATGACAACTTAATGATTGACTTGGTTTCAAGGAAATGGACCACAAGTTTAAACAAAGTACTGCAATGGAAATCTATAACTAATACATTGTTCCTTGTCAGTGGATGAAAATTAATTCAAGAAAAGCATTCAGATGGATGATTCTGTGCTATGGGGAAGAATACTGAAGGCTTCTCTGGCATGCCCAGGGAGAACCAACCAATCCCTGATGTGCCTTTTTCTCTTCTCCCTTTTAAAAAATAGATCATAATAAGGCAAAGGAGAATTCTGCTTCTGACATTTACTTACATCTTTGAACTTTAGAGGAAAAGAAGCAACCTGGGACTGTTACTTGGCAAAGTAAAGGGACAGTCTCATGATCAGAGATCAAATCAGCCACCTGAACCACTTATTATTTTAAAATCCAATAGATGGAGGAGACCTCTAACATTTACTTAAGTGAAATGAAAACGGGAATCTGAATCGAGGGGCAGGAGAGCAGACGCACAGAGAAATCACACTTAGCTGTGATGCAAATCGCCTTAGAAACATGTGGTCGTTCTGACAGGAAGGGATGATCCTCTGTGACAGTAGCTTCTCTATTCTTGCTAAATCTGACTGATATAGGCCAGAAGACAGAACTCTCTGACACTTTTCCCCTTAGGAGACCAGAGTTTCTGACAGCCTTGCCTCACTTCAACCCTTGGGAAACAACCTTCTGTGAACAGAACAGTTGGTCTATTTTTTTTTCTTTTTTTTTTTTTTTAATAACAGATATGGCAGTGGGTTGAGTTTGCAGTCCTCCCTTTGTCAACCAAAGACCTCTGGGAGGGAGAGATTTTAACTGTGTCTTCCCCCCCTTGTAGTCCCTGCCCACTCTTTTCCTATTTTGGTCCGAGCATTCAGTATTTTATAGTTAGAAGGTCTGATTGACCTTCTTCTTTATTTAATACATCATTGCCCTTTACTCTCTTTCTCTAAGGCAGCTGAAGCCCCCAAGGGATTCATTTCATTTCCAGATGCAGCCAGTGTTGGATAAACAGAACCAGAGTTCATATCAACTTCTATGAAAAAGAAATGACTCTGCAGGAGTGTAAACTCTGCCCCCTACAAGCTAAATGTGTTTTCTCACCTAAGCTAGACATTGACTTCAGAAATCAGCCTTCACCTGGGGAGCAGGGAAAGGGGAAATCTCACCAGACTTTATGAGGTAGATCAGAAAACTGGAAAACATAAAAGCAATCTATTCTATCTGATCTAATATCTGTTTCTCCCTGACTTTCTAGTTAACTGACAAATTAAAGGTAGACGCTGACTTTGACTGAGACCTCCTTGCCACAGGTCTCCATCTATACATTTCAGAATGCATTTGTAAAACACTGTCTAGAAATATTTATTACAGAATACAGATTCTATATTTAAATTTCCACATTAATCTAATACATATTTTATAATTAATAATTGATATATAATGCTATATAATAGAACAAATACTTATTATAAAAATCATTATTAGGCAAATTACAAATGAGTTAAATCCAGCAAAAGTCAGCCCATCAACACTTAGCCAGCACAGTGTATATATGGAAAAATCAGGAGAGAAAATAGTGGTTCTTGGCAATGCAAAACAGGAGAGGGAGGTAACTAATAGAAGTATAGGAATGACACAGGTAAATGAAACCAGTGCATAACATGTGAACCCGAGAGAATTTTCTCAATTTTGAAAACTCTTTGTGAGGTTGGTATATGAAACATATTTCAAATTAGGCCAAAAAAATCAGTCCATCTGAATTTTTAAGACTTATTGATGCGATAAATTTTAGCTAATTTCATTTGTTGATTATTTATTTTTAGTGCTATAAAAGCAGCTTTTGAACACGAAATCCACTGTCTTTGAAGCAGAGTTTGGCTCTTCTCTGCATTTGGCCTAGCCCTATTTGCCATTTCTCTGATAGGCTGTAATATATAGATTACCCGAGAGTCTCAAAAATCATGGCTTGATCAGCTGTCGTCTAATGCCAGACCAGTTCTCCTGTCTAGTTTTTCACTTGCCTTATGAAATATTTAAAGGTTAATTTTAATAATGATAACTGACATTAGAGTACCTTAAGGTTTGAAAATCACTTTGCAGCCATTATCTGGAGAATTTGATCCTTACCACACACCTATAAAATAAATACTACAGGTATTATTATCCCCATTTTATAAATGAGGAAATTGAGGCTCCACGGGGTTAGGTGACTTCAGTTATTAATTCAAGCAGCATTAATTAAGTAAGTGTCAGATATTGTTACCTCCCTGGAAAAGTTCAAGGTCTAATGGGAAAGACACTAAGCAAATAATGATGTACCAACAAGCTAGTAAGATCAGGGTCATTCAAATTCAAGTCTTGCCTGACTCTTAAACTGCTGTTTTCCCTACTTTATATTGCATCAGATTTTTTGAATGCCTACATTTTCACCTTGATTAAAAAACTTAAGTTTCATTGCCTTTGATTCCTAAGAAATTAGCATAGCCTCTAAGACTCTAAGCTCTAGTCAATCAAGAATGCTATGTAGTAAATAAAAACCTTCAATCAATCAAATACATTCATTATGCACCTACTATGGGCCAGGAATTGTATGATATAAAGACAAAAGTATAACGGTCCCTACCCTCAAGGAACTTGCAATCAAATACAGAAAATGGAATAGGCAACATAAAATGATATTTTAAAAAAAAAGCCATACAAGTTGACTTTAAGGGTGGGGAAGAAGTTTTGACTACTGTGGTGACCAGGAAAGACCTCTTGCAGAAATGACACTTGAACTGAGTCTTGAAGGAAACCAGTGTTTCAGAGGGCTAGAAGTGATGAGAAAGTTCATTCCAGGCATAGGGGACAGCTGGCCAGTACAAAGACATGGATAGAAGAGATAGGAAATAAAGTGCCCAGTGGTTGGTTGCACCAGCAACAAGGCCTGAATCATAAAATACACTGTGAGAAGTGCCAAGTCTAAAAAGGTAGGAGCCAGGTTGTAAAGAGCATTAAATGCCAAATAGAGTCATTGATCTTCGATATTGAAGGGGATGGAGAGTCACTGTAGTTAATCAAGTGGTAGGAAAATGTGGTCAGACTGTTACTTCAGGAAAATCACTTTGGCACATTGTGGAAGATGGATTTTGGAATAGGAAGGGACAAGAAGCATAGTGATCCATTAAAATATCAAAATAAAATACAGTTTAGGCAAGAAGTTATGAGAACTTAAGCCAGAATGATAGCTAAATAACTAAGAGGGACCTAGGTGAGTGATACTGAGGTAGAAGCAACACGTTTTGTTGATTGATTAGATATGTAGTGATTAAGAATTAAAATATGGAAAATGGTGCTGAGGTTATGAATATAGGTATTGGAAAGACAGTAGTACCCTTGGGAAATTCCAAACAAAAGTTGGTTTAGAGGTAAGGATAATGAGCTCTATTTTTTTATGTTTTGAGCTTGAGGCATTCAGAGGATGTGTGGTTCAAAATTTTTATAATACATAACAAACTCCCCTTTTCATATGCTATGGTTATCCAAACTGCCCCTGGTTCAGTTCATCATACATAGAATTCCATCTTACATCTCCATTCATTTGTTCTGGCTGTTTCCCATGCCTGAAATACACTCCTTCCTCATCTTTTCCCTTACAATGTTATGCTAGTGCCTCCTCACATCCTAATCACACTGAATTTATTTTGTAAATATTGGATGTAATACAGGTATGTATATATGTAAATGTAAAATCCCATAATAAAATGTAAGCTTCTTAAGTGCAGGGACTTTTTCACTTTTGTCTACATATTCTCAGGGCTCAGTCCAGTACTTGGAACATAGGAAGTGCTTGTTGATTGATTGTATGGTTATTTTTAAATCAGATTATTTGGGAGTATAAGATATTCTCTAGGTCACTGACAACTATGCCACACTTTTCATAATCATGCTTGTGACCATACATAATATTTCTGTTCAATGCATATTATTGATCAAATCAATTCATCACTAAGTTCTTACTATGTGAAAGGCCCATACTAGGAATATAAATACAAAAGTGAAACAGTCCTTCCTCTCAAAGTTCTGTCTTCTTTGACTGCTTATTATCCATGTCTAGTTTTTAATTTGCTTCTCATCCCCCCATAAGGAGATTCAAAAGTCAGATTTCCTTCAGAGATCTATCTATGCCCCCATTGCTTCAATCGTTTTGACCGAATTGATGAATCAGTTCAATTAAATACTTAGTCAATTAGTATCGGAGAAAATAACCTAGTCAATTAATCTGGAAGAATAAAAAAAAACCAACTTTGTACCTTTGCATTGCATTGAAGAAACAGAATTCTATAATAGGGTCCATTTTGAGGTAGAAGAGAAAATCTTCAAGGCAATGGAAGTCACAAAGTTTGTCTTAACATTTCTTGTGTCAAGCCAGGAAAAAAAAAACCTTCCTAAAATGGGAAATTGGCACTGCATGGTATCACATAATGTGCCCCTTGTAAATACATCTGTGAACATTACCTACTCTTTTAAATTGTGGAGGGGGGGGAAGGGGGCAGGGCTTACTCCTCTGGACATGAAAGAACTGATAAGTAAGAACTGCTACCTAAAATTGATTAAGAGGTCTTTGTTAATTAAGGTTCCTAATAATAGCTTTCTTGTGAATAAGGTGGGAAATTAGCACATAATTTAATGACTCCAACAGGGGCATTATCGATCTTCTTATTAATGATTTTGGAAAAATATCGTTATGCAAACTCCATCCATTCTAAGAATCTTTGCCAGTTACCCTTAAACATTTCTTTCCTATTCTGTTTTTTTCACTGAAAATGATTTCCACTATCAGTTTTCTAATAGTCTGTTCCTTCTTCAGGAGTATAATTATCTGAGCATACTGATGTTAAAGAATAACTTATATTGTACTGACAAAAATAATTTTAGATTTTCACTTCATCATACCCATCATATGGATGGATCCACGAAGCTAGATTTTTCACTGCTCATTAATAAATGAGGTCATTATAACTATGAAGAGAAAATTTCCTTTCAGATATATTTCTTACTATCAAGTAGATGAAATAATGCCTATTGTTTTGTTCCTTATTCTTCATTGTGAAAGATGGACTAATTTTTCAATGCATTATTGTATCCTCATTGGTTATGAATATACATGTTCTTACTAAGTAGAAGTTGACTTAGCTGGCTTTTGTGTTAACTCAAGGGGTAAGATCATTACCACTTGCTATATCACACTCCCTGCCTATCCTTTCTCTTGATAATCCAGTAGTGAGGGAGATGGCAGGACTGGGTATATCATATCAGGGAATGGAAGAATACAGAATCATCGTGAAGATAATGACAAATGACATGTATGTATCTCTTGAGAGTTTGCCTAGAGCTTTATGTATATCATCTCATTTAACTCTCGTAATCAACCCTGTGGGATTGTTACTATAGGTATCAATATACAATTTTCCATATGAGGACACTGAAGCTCAGAGAAGACACGTAATTTGTCCATAATCACACTACAACTGAGTGTTAGAGAGATCATCACAGGTTGAGAACTTGAAGAGACTATGGAGGTTTTCTAGTCCAATGGTTTCAGTTTCAAAAGAGGAAACTGAGGCCCTGAGGCAAAATGACATGCCCAAAGTCACTGAGGTAGAAACAGAGGTGGGTCTTCCTAACTCTAAATCCACATTCCATACACTATCATACATTATATCATGTAGACTCTCAAATGACTTACTGATCAATCATTCAATGTATGTCATAGTACCTTGTAAAAAAAAATCATTATTATCATCATTTCTATGAGTACCTAAGAGTTAAAAAAAAAAAGACTATATCTCATTATGTCAGTCTAATTCCAAGTAACCATGAAATTCCCTCTCAATAAATTCACCATTAAGCTAATTTGAATAGGGATTTGGCATATCCAACACCAGTTAACATTTTCTATATTTAGCTCTTTTTATGATTCTCGTTAACTTATCAAGAATGAGAAGGAACATACAAAAAATAAAAAGTAAGCTACATAAATTCTATAAAATTCACATAGCAACCTGGTAAGTTACATGAGGTTACCAGCATAAGTCCACTTGATTTGCACTGTCAGATTCTCTTCTGAAATGATTAACATCCCATTCTCCAAATTCAGTGTTTCATGAAGTATTTTAAATGTGTCTGCTCATGATGAACTCCAAGATTGATTTGGACAGGGTACTCCTGAATTTCTATAATCTATAGTAGGTAAATAGTTGTTTTTCTAGATGTACAGGATCCCCTCCAGGAGCCCACCCATGTTAACAAACTTTCAAGTACATAGAGTGACTTTGTGAGTTACCATATTGGGGGTGAACAAAAAAAATGGGTATATGATTATTTGTCACTAGCTAGCATTTGGTAATGATGTAAAAACTCAAAATTCCTCCCTTTCCTGAAGTATGTAAATATAGGCAAGGCTAGCATTTGGTAATGATGTAAAAACTCAAAATTCCTCCCTTTCCTGAAGTATGTAAATATAGGCAATCCCATGGACCCATGTTACTTTGCAATGGGGCAATCTAGATTGTGACATCTTGGGATTTACAGAAGCAATATGGTACAGTCAATAAGAAACAGGTTTCTGAATAAGGAAGTTTGTTAAAATTCTCACACGTTTATTGTGTGACCTTGTGCAAGTCACATATGCAACTAATTCTCTAAGACTGTAAACTTCAAAACAGTTGCCAATAGGCATTGGTAAAGGGAGTGTACCCACTGGGAACTCCCTACATTAACAAAGTCATAGATATGATCCACGCTACCCCCCATAAAAGCCGTGTGATTCATTGCATTTCAACCAACAATAATCACCTCATATGGGTGGGATACCATAATAAATGCTGAGGGAGATGTAAAGAAAAGCCCAGTCCCTGCCCTCAGAGACTTTATAATCTGGTAGAGGTTAAAAGTAGGCCCTGGTGGTCTTTTCCTTGGCATAGCCATGGGGTATATGGAGATGAATATGAGCAAATGTTACATATTTCTGCCATCCATTCTACCTGATCTATTCCCCTTCCCACCAGCCTTTTGGAAATCTTGTCAATTCAATACTGATAAATTAGTTGCTACTTGTAACTCTTGATTTGTTCGATGTGATATAATCAGAATCTGTGCTTTAGGGGGGAAAAAAGGAACACGAGTCCCTTCATTGGCTAGTCTGTATCAATCTCAAGGCTGCTGAAAAGCACTTTATTACCAGTGTAAAGACTTTAGGCTGACCTTTATATAATCCAAATATGTAAACAAAGAGTTTCTTCTCTGAAAAGTTGATCAGTGTATGTGGCTTTCTGACTTGACTTTCTTTTACTTCCGTTTCCTTAGTTTTCCAACTGAAGCTTTTTCTCTGAGTTATCACTGTGAATAAGTATGCAAATACAGATTAGAAATAGCTTCTAACCTGTTAACTTCTGGGCGGAACATTTTTAGCAATTACATTTACTTTCATCATTTAAAAGTTAAATGTAGGAGTGCTTTGTGTACCAGATACCCTTTGGTAGGATCTTAACTTCTTGGTTTGAGGTTAGAGCTAAAGTGTTTTGGTAGGAGCTTTAAAAAAGCTTTTAAATATCACTAAGAACCTCTGGGTTGGAGGACCTGTCCCTGAATACCATTGTTCCTAAAATGTCAAAGTTATAGTCTTTTCTCTGGTCAGAAGTAACTGAAATACAGGGAAAACCTAACAAAATGTACATGGGGTAGGGGGGCAGGGTAGGATGTAACAAATTATGCAGTTTGTAGCTATGATGCGTCAATTTGGACCACTCTCTCTGCAGTCCCAGGACCATCAAAGCTGAAATAATCAAGGCCAATAGCTAAGTCAGCAAGTTATTTGTAAAGTCAGAGAAACAAAATGTTTGGTTACAAATGATAAGGAAACTACCCTATTACTTTTCTAGGGAAAGGGCTTTGCTAGTTAACTAAATGAAAAGGGCTTTGAAAGCAAAATCAGAAAAATGTTTTCTTCTTCCTGGTGTGGAAATTGTGTTTGAAGTTGTCCCAGAGTCCACTCCTCTCCTCCCTTTAGTTAGTACTTCTGTGTTCTCTTATCAATAAAGGATTTAGTGACTCTCCATCAAGATGGTCTTTTCTGTGTTCTTCACACATGAAATTCTATCTCCTTTCTCCATTCCTGGACATTCCCCATGACTGGAACATATTCTCTCCTTGCTTCCACCTCAGAGAATATGAATCTTACTTCAAGTCACAGTTGATGTGTAACCTTCAACATAAAGGTTTTCTCTCCCCTACCCTTGACCGCACACACACTTTCAATGTTTCCCTTTCCTAGATATTTTTATTCCTTATATATTTTTGTGTTTGTATTTATTCTCTCTAGATGTATACATCTACATTTTATGTAAGGATATTTTGTGCGTGCGTGCATGTGTGTGTGTGTGTGTGTGTGTCTGTGTGTGTGTGTGTGAATGTAGTGGAGAGAAGGATGGAAGGTGGGGTAGTATTATGTAAGGAATAGGCAGAGAGCTAGCCTTGGTCCTGCTTCTAGCAATACTGTCTGTGTAGACTTAGTGCTCTAGGTAAAACTCTATAGGTTGCAAACAAAGAAATTCTCTTCTTTGGTAGTTCCTTTACCAAGTATTTCCCCAGAACCAGTGCAATCCCAATCTTATCCCCCTATGTATTGTCTCTCTCAACAGAATGTGAGCTGGAGAGTACAGATTATTTCATTTTTATCTCTGTAGTCCCAGCATCCAACATAGTTCCTTGTACATTATATATGCTTAATAAATACTTACACATTGATCGATACATGAGATGGTATTCTTTCAGCAATGATGGATTTATTTATACACTCAGCCAATCCTTCAGTATAACTAAATATTTTAAAGAGAAATGTTTTAGGGTTCTGGATTAATTATGGATACTTGGGTGGAAGTTCTTGATAGTTAGCATTGTACTTTCAGGCCATGGATTCTCATTTCAAAGAGCCAACTTCATAGGGTTGTATTTTCTTTGCCACTTCTTTTCGTCTATTTCAGCAATTAATCAGTCAGGTATTACATCTTAAAGACTGGACCAGAGGGAAAGGCATCTGAAAAATGGTGAAGCTAGTGGGTTTGGATTTAAATCAATAAATTCTCGTCACTCTTTTCTGCCCTCTTCTAAATGAATAACCTTAATTTGGCAAGAGGTAAACGAAATTCCAACAAGTGAATGTTGATCACAGGATCACTATGATCTTTGAAAATCTGATGAAATTGAGTATGATTTTTTTTCTAGGTCACAGGGAAAAAAAGTTAAATGCTTTGTTTTTCCTGCTCTCTTTTGACTGTGAATTTCAGGTCCCAGCTTAGTCAATGGCTCATGTTAGAATATTTTACAGAATAAATGTGTTTCCTTCCTCTACTTCATATGAGTTCTGGTTGTGAATTCCACTTCTCTGCTTTTCCTACTTCTCATTTTTGATCACAAATCTTATTCCCTCTTCTCCTCTATTAATTAGGACTGATCACCCTAACTTTTATCTATTGTTTAATTAAAGTGCCAGAGCAACGGAGCCACTTGGCCATATCCTATTGGTATTACCTTGATGGTCTTAAGGAACCAATAGACAACAGTATAATTTTTCAGTTATTCTCTGCTTGAACCTAAAGTCTGTTAACTTTTCTGTCCTTTTTGTGTTTCCTCTCCTCCTTCTATCCTTTTCTCCTTGTTCGTCAATCTTTATTCTTCTCTGTTTCAGCAAAACAATATCAGTCAAGGTAATTGATGATGAGGAATATGAGAAAAACAAGACCTTCTTCCTTGAGATTGGAGAGCCCCGACTGGTGGAGATGAGTGAGAAGAAAGGTGGGGGAGATGCTCCAAAGATGAGCCCAAACTGCCTGTGCCTGTTTATACTACACTTGGACTCCCAGCACTGTTCAAAACATTACTTACAAGGCACACATCCCTCCACCTATGTAACAGGGCATGAGCTTTCCAACAGTAATCCAATAATTTTTCTGCTCTCTTATGGACTAAAAGGTCCCTGTGATCCCACAATTCTCCAATCTTGGATCGCAACACAGGATTGTGTGAACCCTGTGATCTACAGGGAAGTATTGTTAGTCTTTGATTCAATAACTCTATCCATTTTGGAATGAGATACAGAGCCACAAAAGTTTAATCTGCTGAAATAAACATATTAGGGAAAAGTATCCTAATGCTCTTGAGTGTAAGGATACTGAACAGTAGAAACCAAAGTTAATTTGCCTCTCTCCAGGGACATCATTCATGGGACTAGATGGGGCCAGAACCTTACTATCTATCATGCCCTTTTACATATTTAATGGGGGTGGATGTGATGCAACAATCTCCTTCCATAACATCACAGTGACATCGAGCTTGGTGGACACCTAAAGCATGAGCGTGTGAATCCAACCATTGTTTTGCCTTTGTCTTGTGTTCCCACAGGAAGATCATTACCCTTAGAATATTTGACCGTGAGGAATATGAGAAAGAGTGCAGTTTCTCCCTTGTGCTTGAGGAACCAATATGGATAAGAAGAGGAATGAAAGGTGTGAGAGTATACCAAGATATACCAGCGAGAAATTGTACTCTCTCTCTCCGTATCTCCTTACTCTCACGCTTAACTCTCTTCTCCCCCTTTGGCTACCAAATACTTTACTTTGTCTCCTTAAAAGCTTTAGCAGTTTTGAGTTTCTTTTTCTAACTCCCCAGTGCATCAGTCATTGACCACTAAATAAGCTGGTGGTAGAATACCAACTAACCCAGATTATAACTACATGCAAAAAACTTCATGAAATGGAAGTCATTTCATTAGTCAGAAAACTTAATAAAATAGTTTAAAAGATATTCATCTTGATGTTTGATTCCCACTGTCTAATATAGTTTAATGTAGTCCTATTAATAAAGAGAAACAACATGAGACAGTAGGACTCAGTGGATAGGGAGCTGGCTACAAAGCCAGAAGGGTCTCAATTCAGATCCCATCTTAGAAGTCTAGTAGCTGTGTGATGCCAGTGCCCTAAGCCACCCAGTGCTTTAGACAACTCCCTAAAAATATAAATTGTGGAGAATTTTCCATTGATGGAGTGGTCTCACCTAGGAGTTTCCTATCCAAATGAAATCACAGGCTTAGTCCCTATCCCTAATAAGAACAACAATCATTACAGTAGACATTTAGAAAGCAGTTTACAATTAACAAAATTTTTTACAAAATATTATATATATATTTTTATCTTGTTTGATCCTCCCAACCTAAAGAAGTAGTTTTTCAGGTACTATTATCTCTATATTAAATGAGATAACACACTTAGCACAGTATCTGACACATAGTGGGTACTTAACAAATTCTTATTCTTTTCTTCCTTTCCCTGAGAAACCAGAAAACCATAAACCAGAAACCAGAAACCTGAGATGCAGTATGATTTGAGCAAAATGATATATGTAGGAAGTGGGAGAGCTGGGAACTAAACTCAAGCCTTTTGATCATCAATCTAGTGCTTTCTCCATTATGCCTCAGCTGGCCAAGTGTGATAGCACATACCTGTAATCTCTGTTACTGAGGAAGCTGTGGCTGGTGGATTGTTTTAGTTCAGGAATATGCATGCTTTCCTAAGTATGCTTTTCTTCAAAAATGGAGCTACTAACAAAGGACAAAGAAATTTAGATGTAGTTGGCCTAACATTAGGAGACAGCATGGTTTAATGGAAAGACCTCATAACTCAAGAGTAAGAGGTACTAGGAAGGCTGATAACAATCAGAGATCTGCACAATCTGACACCAGTAAGGTAAACCTCCAGGAGCAGAGGTCTACCAGCTGCCAAAGGATGGACTAACTGGCCCAGGGCAGAAGTGGAGCAGGTCAAAGTTTCCACACCAGTCAGCAGTGGGACCACGCCCACGAGTGTCTACTGCACTTCCAACAGGTGTGAGATAGGGACGCTCAGGCTGAAACAAACCTATTATGATACGAAAGAAAAATGTTTACCCTAGTAAATTCTGACTTCATAGACTTTGTAATTTAAAAAACAGTAAATTGATAATAAAGACAAGGTAAAGACTATTGACAACACATGAATCTAGGGCAACAAAATAGCTAATTTCAAGAATCTTGCATTTGAGATTCGCTTTAGGGAGCTAGAAGCAAACAGATAAAAAGTAAGAAGAGGAAAATTCTTTAAAAGTGAATGTGACAGAGTATTATATCAGAGCTCGATATCTCTTTTATGTTACCAGATTCAACACAGAAGGTTTGCTAGTATCTGAAACCATGGCCAAACGTCATTTTGTTAATAGAATATGTATGTTCCTTCAGCAGAGATTTAACTGTTGAAAAATTGTTGCTTTTTACACTATTTAGTAGAATTGAAATTAACGCAACATTAATGTGGTATTGAAGGACTACACAACTGAGTCACTTTTTTAAAAACTACATGTAGAGGAAATCAACTACCTTTGTGTGTTCAGTCTTCTGTCTCTTTCCTGATGGTCTAAATTTTCTAGAAGGAAGACAAATTGGCCATGAAAGTATGCTCACAAACACACACACAAACACATACACAAATACATACACACACACACATACACACACACTGCAACATCCTACTAGAATTTTCTTGCAACAGTATTAAAGCAACCGATTCTCATGACTATCAAATCCAGATCCCAGAGCTAGTGCTGGTGCAGTTATTATATTCATTCAAATTTTCGCATAAGATTTGATTTCTTTACCCTCTGCCCTAATTATTTTGAGTTGCCAGACCTAAAGATCAGAACCAGCTTGTGGAGTTTCATGCTTAATGAACAAAATCCATGGAATTTTTGTTGAATTTAATCTGGCTAATTCATTTGATAATGTAGGCTACCTTTATATAATCCTAGGTTGCCTTGAAGTCATTAGTAATTTTCAGTTATTAACTATTAAATATAAGTTATGTGTCATATAAGAAGTGTAGATCATCTACTACAATACTCTCATTTAATAAGTGAGGAAACTGAGGCTCATAAAACCAGATGTACTGTTTTATGCTTTTGAAAAGGAATTTCAAATGAATAGCTCTAAGTCAAATGACCTTTAAAAACCAAGCTCTAATTGGAATGCTAAATATCCAAATAAGTATGTTTTCCATTCAAAATGGAGCTATGACTGAAAATCCCAGAGATTTAGATACAGTTAGACTAACACTGGGAGACAGTATGGTACAGTGGAAAGATCTCCTAGCTCTAGAGTAAGAGGTGCTAGGCTCAAATACTGCCTGTGTGATCCTAAGCAGTAACTAACTTAACCTCTTGGTACCTCAGTTTCATTTGATCTATAAATGAGAAGACTGGATTAGGGGGCCATTGAAGTCCCTTCCAGCTCTAAATCTAAGATCATATATCTGTTAAAATATATTTCTTTGTCTAATGATGGAACTTCAATAAAAAAGAATTAATGATTATATATGCATATATTTACATAAATACATATTATACGCATGAATATTACTTTTCAAATAATCAATTGATAGGAGAAAAAACACTTATTAAGTGCCTACTGCATGTCAGGTACTATGCTAAGCACTTTGTAAATTTTATCTCATTTGATCCTCACCAATCCTAGGAGGTAAATTCTATCATTATCCTCATTTTATAATTGAGGAAACTGAGGTAAACACAGGTTTACCCAGATAGTAAGTAGACAAAACCAGATTTTGACTCAGGTTTTCTTGACTCCAGGCTCAGTGCTCTATCCTTTGTGCCACCCAGGTGTGCTGTGAAGTAAATAGCACAAGTATTATCACCCCATTTTATAGATGAATATAATTAGATCTAGAACTGGAAATACCTCACCAAGTCTGACCTCTTCATTTTATATATGAGGAAAATGAGGCCTATGACGGTTGAATGACTTGCCCAAAGCCATAAAGATAATAAATGTCATGCCTTTTCTTCTTGTACCTCATCTAACTATAAGCCAGTATGGCAACCAGGGTCTTCAGTAAGTACCACTGTTGAGATCAGAGAGATTAAGTTGGCTAAGGTACGTTGGAAAGAGCATTGGACTCAGAGTACAAAGACCAGTGTTCAATTTAGGACTACGCCACTTTCTAGATATGTGACCCAGTTTATCAAAATTCCCAGAGCCTCAGTTTTCTCATGCATGAAAATTAGGTGATCTTCAATATGCCTCCCAGAATCATGTGCCATAAAAGTTGGAAGAGAACTCCTATCAGAAGTGGGGAACCTGCGGCCTCGAAGCCACATGTGGCTTTCTAGTTCCTCAGCCACGATCTTTTGTCTGAGTCCAAGTTTTACAGAACAAATCCTTTTATTAAGGAGATTTGTTCTGTGAAGTCTGGATTCAGTCAAAGGGCCATGCTTGAGGACCTAGAGGATCACATGTAGCCTCAAGGCCATAGGTTCTCCACCCCTGTAATGTAGATTATGGAATTCCCACTCTTTTTGTTTTAAAAAATGATCAATTGAGATCTAGAGTGGTAATATGACTTCTAAGAAGTTACACAAGTTTTAAAATTCAGAGCCAGGATTGCAATTTGAGTCAGCTGACCTCAGCCCCACTGGCTTCTCTATTGGACTCTTCTGCCTCCCACCACTGACATTGCATGATTCTGATGTTAGTCCTGTGTTACAAAAACAAAAAGTGTCATAGCCATGGTTGGAAGCAAAATCGAACCCCAAATTTAGTGTTCTTTCTTCTACCCCACCCTCAGCTATACATTAGACCTGAGGAAACAGATCATTGAAAAAGTCATACTGTATTCTTACAAAGACATAGTCAATATAATTTCAGCAGATTGTTTCATTTTCATAAAGGAAGAATCCCCCCGCATCTGAATATATGCCTTCACTGAACCATCTTTAAACTGAAGGAAGAAAGTCTTGGACTAATTAATATATTTTATTTGTCCATTAAGAAAACAATGCTATATAAAAGCAAATTAAAATTCATTCATGGTATCTTCCAATTATCATATCTGCCATGTGGATTCATGGTACTACCAACATAATTAGTAAATGGAACACAGTTGAGAAAGTCATTGTATATTCTCTCCAACATCCCTCATCAAGCAATGTTGACATATTTAATCTCATGGCTTAAAATAAAAATAAAATTTAACTTCTGTGTTGACTCCGGGATTGAGGTATAAATACCAAGAGGCAATAAAATCATTGTTCTAAAATTTTGGTGGCAATGGACATGTACTGAAGTCCTTTTTAAGCTCCCTTTGGGATGTTAGAAAAGTCAAACATAATGACCAATAAATGAGTTTTACTTCCTTAACTTACAAACTGAAAGGATTTTTACTTTGTAAATGCAATAAAAGTAAAATCTCCACATAGTCTAAATTCAGGATCAACAATCCATCTCAAGCCAGACAGCAAAGGACACATTCCCATGAATCTTTTTTCTTGTTTCCAGAGAATGGGACACACCTAATTCTTGAGATCTTACCTGATTTAGAACTCCCACCTATAGTTTTTTTTTTTTTACCAATTCCACGCAATATTCAGATTTGCCTAATAAAATCTATTTAAGAATATGCATATGAGCCTATGCCAATATATAAAAATATATGATATGTAAATAGAAGAGGGAATCTAAGTATATCTACATATGTAGACATGTAGACACACATGTGTGTTTTTGTATTACACATGTATAGAAAGGCACTCTGCTTAGGGACCATAGGTTGGAAATTTTTCCCTGTACCAGGATGCCTTATGGTACTCTGAATTGTGAGCAGTGACTTTTCTAGCCCTCTAACCAGATCTGTCTGGATTTCTTTCTGTGGATATTCCTTTTTTATTTTCATTATTCATTTTTTCTCTTATTCTGTGTTTGTCTTTGTCTGTTTCCTTCACAGCCCTGTTGTTGAATGAGCTTGGTAAGCATTTCATTTCTTGCTGTTCTCCATTTCTCCAGGTTTTTCTTTCCATACGTGTGTGTGTGTAATGTCTGTGTCTGTATGTCAAAGAATTTTGCAAATTGTCTAACTTTTATTTTGGAGCCATTGATTTCCTACAAAATTGTTGCTTTAAGACATATATTAGTCCAATTAGTCTATTTTTTCCTGATGTCCACTCATTGGTGGTCTATTTTCATTGTAAAGATGAACTATCTTACAGATGAATGATTTCTGATGTATACATGTGAACTAAGTTTATTATGATTTTGAATTTAGTCACACTAATACTTAAAAGTCATGGAATTCATATTTTAACAAGTGATTTCCCATATTTTAAAATGTAATTTATTTAGAAAATGTTTCATTGTTTGGGTGGGTAGCTAGGAAATGTGATGTTAAATGGGTTTGATATATCTGATATACTTCGAATAAGTCATAATTGATACTCTTTTCTCTCTTTTTTTTTTTGTTTTTAGGTGGTTTCACTATAACAGGTATGGGATTTTAAAAGTCTAATGCCATCAGATTTCTCTTTGATCACACCATGGTATTTATTCATTGTGTTTCATCATGCTTCTTCTTTTCTCTTCCTCAATTTGCTTAAGGGAAATCCCGCTATGGTAAGGAAAATACCAAATGTTCTTTTTATTCCTGTATACACTAAATATCACACAAAACAAAACTAGGCCTTGTATAACATGGATTAACTCAAATTTATGGAAATAATGTAGTACTGATTTTACTTATAATATCACATGCATCATTTACATCAGAAAGCAGTTTTATTTTTCAAGTGAAAACTTAATTAACAAGCTAATGTTTCACATGTCAATGTAATTGACAGGTATTTGCTGAGAGATTTGTCTGTGCATGTCACTGTGTAGTATGCTGTAGGAGGCACAAAGTATGTATTTCAGTAATAACAGTCTGAGAGAAATGTAAGGTTTATAAAGCATACTCCCTAAAATACTTGAGGTTGGTAGATATATAACAGTGTCTCTATCCTCAGAGATACAATGTCTTACAGGACTTGTATTGGGTTAGCTTTAGAGCCCATCGAGTCCATAATTCTTTTGCTAACAAATATTCCATGGGACCCCCACACTAGGCAAAGGTTTAGTTGTTCTCTCCAAGATCAGTCACTATTACACAAGGCAAACTATTCTATTTTCATACGGTTCTGAGAATTACAAAGTTCTTTATTATATTTAACCAAAATATGCCTCCCTGTACCTTCCATCTTCTGGTCCTCCTATCCTTTGCACAAATTATGTCTATTGATCTAGATGTTCTCTTCCACATACCGTTCAAATTACAAGGTGTCCCACCGTGACACTGACAAATTTAATAAGTCTTTTATGTGTCTATCCAAGTCTTTAACAATAAATATGATGGCAGTTGGAACAGTTCAACAATTGTCTCTAATTTTTTCAGTACCCTAGTATTTTTTTTAAAAAAAAATAAAGTCACTTAAAACATTAGATACTTTCTTATTCTTCTTTATCTCTTTTGGATTATAGTTCCCTCTTACCATACTCATTTGGCTTCTTCCAATCTTATGTTTATTTTACTTGATGGAGAAACAAAGGAGTTTATTATTTTTTCTTCTGTCTTTTGGTGATATACCATATGCCCTACCAAACAGAATTACTTTTAGCCTATATTTTTTGTTTTAATTGTTTAAGAGCTCTTTTTATTATCCTTCTCAATTCCTAAGGTTCAACTCATCCTAAACTGGCTGTTCTCCACAGTTTTCTTATATATTCTTGCTACACCTCTCCTTATTTGTCTCTCCTTTCATCTTTTTTATATGTCATTTTAAGATTCTACCCCTTCTGAGAGCTCTCTATGCAGGCCCACAGTTTTTTTTCCTATATCTCTCACTTTTAATATGGACCATTTGTGACTATATTGCTTAATTTTCAATTTTTTAAGTCTGTCATCCTTCTTTAGGTGAATTTCCTTTTAACTTTTTGATAGAATGTCACTTTCTCTCAGGATTCACAGAATTAAGACCAAAGTCACAAATGCCTTCATTGCTTTTTCAACCTTCTGAGAGATTAAATGCATGTAGTTAGAAGAAAAGAAGGAAATCCTACGCCCTCTGGTCTTCCCCAGCCATCCCTCAACACTACCCAACCTCTAGATTACCCAAGCCCATTATTACTTTTCTATATATTGACTTCATGTAACCCAACTCTGCCTTTGAAAGTCCCTTCTCCAAATAAAACTTGGTTTGTTTTTTTTTTATCATTCTCTTGACTACACCTTGAGAAAAGCTTCTAAGAATTGTAAGATATCTTTAATTCCACAACCAACATTATGTCTTGAGAGAGCTTTTCTTCCAAGTCAGTTTGTGGCAAGGGTTGCAGAAAAGGATGATTATAGCCTTGAATTTTTACCCACAACACCCCTATGGAAATATGCCATAGCATATGAAATTCTGATTTACAAAAGAAATGTAGGGAAATTAAAAGAAAATTACTTCTTCCATAGTGCAACTCCAAAAATTCATTGCTTTCATTAAATATAGACATAAAGGACTAGTGGCACTTTTGGAACTGCCAATTCTGTATCCAGGCATCTTGCGCTTTGTCTCACTAGAAGGCACCCAATTAACACACCATGGTTCCCAACACATACCATCAGCAGCACTGTTCACCACTCCAGCTCTACCTCCACCCCTATGTAGTTCACATATAATCAGTTCCCATTCCCAAAGTATGGAAAATGTCCATTTTGCTGAAAACCAGCCACTTTTTCAGAGTAGAAAGGTCTTTTACTTTGAAGCACCAGCTACATCTGACAAATGATTGTAAGTGCACATATTAACAAAGAAAAAGAGAGGAAAGAAGAGAGGTTGGAGGGAGGGAGGAGAATAAACTAAACAAACAAACAAAAAAAAACAACTTAGAGATTTTTTGTACAATCAATTGTTTATATTTTTATGATCTAAGAAAGAAATCAAGCATCTATGATCAAAATAAAAGAAGCAATTTCAATTAGTGGTGTTAAATATGTGGGCTATGAGCCACATGTGGCCTACAATATTCCTCTGTATAGCTCAACCAGATTAAAATATAACTGGGAAATATTTCATAAAATACATAAAAATACAATAAAGCATAGGTAATATTACATTTAAAAGCTTAGTCTATATGTGGCTTAAGGACACCCATATGTATGGGTTAATTGCTCCTCTTTCTATTTAAGTTTGTCGCTAGTAGCTTAAATTTCTGTAATTAATGACTTTTATATAATAATCATGATATAGGAATGTGATATCATATAGGTAGACATATAATATTCATAATATAAAAGGGAAATACATTTATAGTACGGTTTCTATATCTAATATTGGAAATGGATTATCCAGTTATAGCAAAACACTCTCGTGAGAAGCTATCAACACTCTAGGATGAATATTTGGGGCTACTACTCAGTTCACCTGACAGCAGCAATACCTGGGGACTTGCACGTCAATGCAAACCCTAGCTACAGTTAATTCATGGTGATGGCCCCTTACAAATCTTGGGGCTCAGCAGAATTTCTCTAGCAATTTCAAACCATTTGCATTCACAAAGGAAATGCCAATTTAGAACCAACAACTTTAAAGACCTGGGTACTCTCAAAGAGTCACCTAGAGATGGACCCTTGGCCTTCCCCTAGAGAATAGTGAAACGTGGTGGAATTCATTGAGCCATTTTTTCACCGTCTCAAGGGAGACATGATTTTTAAAAAGTTCCCTCTATAGTAGCTTTGATTAGAATAAATCACTAAGCATTTATTAGGTACCTACTGTAGGTCACACCCTATGCTAAGTGCTGAGGATGTGAAAACAGAAGTACACTAACTGTTCCTGCCTTCAAGGAGCTTACAAAATTAGAATATAAAACATAAATAGAATGAGTACAAGGTAATGAGTGAGGAGAAACTTCATACAGGAGACAGCATCTAAGCTGAGCTGTGAGGGGAACAAGACCGTAAGACATAAATATAAGAGAGAAATGCATTCAGGCTTGGGTGATGGCTTGTACAAAATCACAGAGATAGGACACTGACCATTGTGTGAGAGAATCTGTAAGTAGGCCGGTTTGATGGACCTGAGAACTGAATGAAGGATAGCAGCATATATATAATAAGACTAGAAAGGAAGGTCAGAACCAGATTATAAAGGGCTTTCCATGCCAAGCAGAGGTATTTGATTTAATCCTAAAGGTAAGGTAAAACACCAAAGCTTGGACTGAAGTGAAAAATAACACATGCATGTGTGCATCTTGTATGGGAAATTTGGTTTACTAACTCCACCAAGAAGTTTCAGAACCAAATCGACGTGATCCGTCCTGCTGATTTTCTGCCAATCCTTTCATTAGGCCAACCTGTCTTCAGGAAAGTCCATGCTAGAGAGCATCCAATTCCCTCTACTGTAATCAACATTGCAGGTACTTATTTCATCACGGTCGCCTCAAAAACCACAATTTAATTCATCGAGAGCTAAAAGCTTTCAAGTGTACTTTATGCACAGCTATCAGTTCCTATAGGTTGGCCACTGCTGATTGTTAATTGTTAATACTACATCAGTGAGAAACAGAGCTGTACTGCTCTGACGACTCCCCTGGAGCTGCAAGGAGAGGGGAGAGCTGTAGGTAGTGAAAAGAGTATGCGAAATTCAATATAACTGTAACTATTTGTGCACAGGTATATGTGTATTTATTGTTGTTGTTCAGTCTTTTCAGTTGTGTCCAACTCTCCATGACCCTTTTTGGGGTTTTCTTGGCAGAGATATGGAGTGGTTTGCCATTTTCTTCTCCAGCTCATTTTACAGATGAGAAAATTGAACCAAACAGGGTTAAGTGACTTGCCCAAGTCACATAGCCAATTAAGTGTCTTAAGCTGGATTTGAACTCAGGTCCTCCTGATTCTAGACCCAGTACTCTATCCACTCAGCCTCTAGCCACACACACACACACACACACACACACACACACACACACACACACACATATAATTATACACATAATTGTGTGTGTGTGTATATATATATATATAAGTGTATATATATGTATAGATATATATAAAATAACCTTGTCAAAGGAGCATAGAAAGCATTACTCAGTTTCCATAAAACTACTAAAGTTTCAAACTATTTCTGCCTCTTAAATTCCTCGATTTTCTAAGATCTCTCAAATATTTCTTCACCAAAAAAAACTTTTCATCTCAAGTAACAGAGGCATTCTTTAAAAAGCAAAGCAAGGAGACCTATTATCCTTAACTTTCTGCCACAGAGTAATCACAAAATAGCAGAGCTAAACAAACGCGAGAGGTCAGTATTACTAACTTTTCATTTTATCAATAAGGAACTTAAGAAGAACTAAGTTCAAGTCTCACCTTGACATTTATTTAATCTGCCTACCTTAATATTTCACTAAAATGGGGATGATAATAGCTTGCATCATTAGTGATTGGTTAATTACTCAGAAAGAAAAGGGGACTGTTTTTACCTGTTTTGCTCATATTCCCATGAATATTTACTTTCAAAACAGATGCTAATTGTTTATCTGAATGTCAAATGATATTGTTTGACTAAGGAACAACTATTTAGTGATTTAAACCCAAATGCCCAAAAAACCAAACAAATAAAAGTTAGTTTTAAAAATATGTGCTATATATAGTATTGAACAACTCCCTGCAGTTTTAGAGACTGAAGCATACCATATTGATGTTGCAAGAACAAGAAAATGAAACTTGACCTTGAACAACACAGGTGAATTGTTGGTTTGGATTTTAGTGCTTGGGGTGAGTAAAGACTGCAAGTACACAAAAACTTGAAGGCAGTAAGCTGAATCCATTGGCCCATCCATAAGTAAAAGTTTTATATGTAATACAAATGGTTTACATGCACACAAATACATTAATAGAAGCAAAGTCTCACATCGGAAGATTCATTCCATGAAAAATGTCAAGAGTCTATCACCTAATTGCTTTTCAACAATGAACATTTATCATATACCTACTATGTGCCAGGAACTGTGGCTGATGTCAGGGATATAGGGGGCCCCAAAGAAAGGCAAAAACTTTCCCTGCTCTCAAGGAGCTCATATCACCATAGCTGTATTCTGTGAGCAGTAGAAGCTTAGGTTTTTCTGACCACTTTTTCCCCCAGCTATTGCAATATATTTGCAAATATGACTGACTGTCTCTATAACTTTTATGACACTCTTGTCAAATGATAAATGCTCTTTAGTGGGATGATGGAAAGGGCTCACGTTTTGAACATAAGAGCTGGGTTTAAATCCCCATTCTGGCATTTATTATCTGTGTGACTTTTAGTTCCCTGGACCTTAGTTTCCCTGTGGCAAAATGAAGAGGTTAGACTAGATGACCTCCAAGGTTTCACCCAGCTCTAAATTTCTGTTCTTTTAATGATCATATTTAGTAAAGGGAAGAAAATATGCCCCCAAAATAACAGGTTTTCCAAGGTCACATGGTAATTTAAATTATACACTCAAATTGATCAAGAGATACTGAGTGCCAATACTGTGCACAGCTCTGAACTCCATTTAATCACCAAATATGTATTCATAAAGCATCTAATGTGTGTCAGTGCACACTGGAGACAAAAAAAACAGTGTTTGCTTTCAATGAGTTTTCATTCTATTGGGGGAAAGAATATGTAAATATATAAGTATATAGAGAATAATAAAATAGTAATCTGAGGTAAGGGAAGACACTAGCAGCTGGGGGGAGATTATATAGGAAGTGGCACTTGACATAAGCTTTAAAGGAATCAAGGGATTATATCAAGGAGGGCATTCTAGGTATGAGGTATAGCTTCTGAAAGGGTGAAGAAATGGGAAATGGAATGTCATCTTTTTCCTGAAGGTCAATATTATTTGACTGTAGAGTATGTGAAGAGGGGTAATATATAACAGCTAGAAAAGTAGGTTTGAGGCAGTTTTTGAAGACCTTTAAATGGCTACCAAAGGGCTTTTCTTTGATCCTAGAGGCAATGACTCACTGAAATTTATTGAGGAGAGATGTGACACAGAACTGTGCTTTAGGACACCACTTTTGTCAGTGTGTGGAGCTGGATCAAACAGAAAAGAAACTTCAGGCAAGAAGGCCAATTTGGATGCTGTTGAAGTAGTCCAAATGATAGGTGATAAGGGATTGAAATAGGCTAGTAGTCATCTGAGTAGAATCCAGAGGATTTAGCAACTAATTGGATATATGGGGTAAGGGAGAGAGAGGATTGGAAGCTGATTCCTAGGCTGTGAAACTGGGTGAGTAGTAGGATAATGTGGTCTTCAACAAAAACAGAGAAATTTGTAAGAGCTGAAGGTTTGGGGACAAAGATGATTAGTTCTGTTTTGGACATGTCCAATTTACAGGATATTCAGTTTGAGATGTCCAATAGGTAGTTGACATTACAGGATTAGTAGTCATGAGAGATAAGTATGCTGGATATATACCTTTGAGCATTATTTGCATGAAGATAATGAAACCAATAGCAACTGTTAAAGTCACAAGAATATAGAGAGGAGAGAAAAGTACCTAGGACAGAGCCTTGTCAATGCCCCCATACTAGGACATGTGACATGGATGAGGGAATGTACAGCAAAAAAGATGGAGAAGGAACAGTCAGAGAGGTAGAGATCCAATCAATTCATCCACAAGCATTTATTTAATGCCTGCTTTATAACCAAGAGAGAACAATATCACAGAAACCCATAGGAGAGAGAATATCTAGGAGAAGGTGGTGTTCAACCATGTCAGATGCTACAGAGAGTTCAAGAAGAATCACAATCGAGAAAAGGGTTTGGCAACTAAGAATTTTTTGGTAACATCAAAGAAAACAGTTTCAGTTGAGAAAGGAGGTCACAAAACAGATTGTAAAGAATTGAGAAGAAAACAAAAGGACAAGCAGAGGCAAAGGATTTGGACAGGTTGTTAAAAGTATAAGACAGACTGGTGTTGCCCTTAAGAAATACTGCCCAGATGGAAGTAAGACATGCATTAAGCAGTATGGGGCAGCTAGGTGGCACAGATAGAGCCCAGGACTTGGAAACAGAAAGATGTGAGTTCAAATTTAGACTCAACCACTTACTAGCTGTATGACCCAGGGCAAGTCACTTAAGTGTGTTTGCCTCAGTTTCCTCATCTGTAAAATAAACCAGATAAACAAATGGCAAAACCCTCTAATATCTTTGCCAAGAAAACCCCAAATGGGGTCACAAAGAGTTGGACACAACTGAAAAATACCTGAAAAAGAAAGGCAACTAAACAATGCAGTGTCATGATGGAGAAGTGTTCAACAAGATTAGAAAAATAAGAACTAAAGAAGAGAATAAGCCCATTTTCAGTAGGTTTGGGTAACAGAGACTCCATTGAAGAAGTGGAAATTAGATGCTGAAGATGAAAAAAGAGAAGGAAACTGGTAATGGCAAAGTCAGGGAGTCAAAAGTGTAAGGCATGACTAGGAGAATAGTGCAACCAGGGATAGAAACACATTGTCTTTCTTCTGGCACAGTACAAAATCCATTAAACAACATTTTTCTAATATCATTCACTAGAGTAGACAGCACTATACTCAGTGCAAATATTATACAGGGTGGTCCTTTAGAAAACATCTGGAAAATTGCAGAAGAGTTTCTATGACAGGGCTCATATTAAGCATCCTCACATAACGGCCCCACCTTTCAAATCAGAATCTCAAGGATGACCCTTCTTCCTCCAAGGGAAGAAATCAAGAAGCAGTGCATACAGTGATGGGGAGAATGATATTCTGAATTGAGATTTAGAATACATGGGTTTGAATATTCCTCTGCTGTTTACTGTGTAACTTTAGACAAGTCATTTAACTTCTCTAGCCTCACTTTACTCAGCTGTAAAGTGAGGGGTTAGCTAGATGATTTCTGAGATCCCTTCCAGATTTAATTCTGGGAGCTCCACATTTTTCCACTTTTCAGCAAACATAATTCATTAACTTGCCATGAAGAATCATACTATTGATGTGTGATTAAATATGTCATTATTGCCATAGTTACACAGAACAAAATAATGAAAATTGAAAATCTCTTTTTATATTATCACTTTAATCTCTGCCTTTACTAAGATGTACATGCGTCTTCTTTAAACATCCCCTTTCTGGGTTCCCAGTTCCCATAAAACTCTTCTCTCTCCTTCTTGCCTCCCATTAAAGTCCAATAGCAGGAGGCCCTTGGTCATTTATCTTCTAGTTGCAGTCTAATTTCTTTGGAGCTCTTATCCTGAGTAATTTAAAGATTTGTTTAAAAATCCTTTCAGCAAGGCATGCCTATATATTCTTCTTAAGACTCATTTACATGCTTATTTTTTACTTTCACTTCCCATTTTGTTTTGTCACTTGATATACTTTTTTCCTAAAATGGTGAACATGTTTTTTATTCCATCTGCCTCTTGGAATCATTGCCAGCCTTGTACCTGAAGCCTGTTTTCATCTGGAAGTGATTGGCCTGGACTTATGTCCTAGGTACTCCATTTGGGAACCAAAAAAAGTTAAAACTCAGTGAAATGCACCTCCAAGTGAAACTGAAGGCCTCTCAATAGAAAGGAGTACTGAAAGAATTCTAGATGTTTTACCTAAATAGAAAAGGACAAAGATATTCATCATGTGTAGCCCTAGGCAAGAAGCTGTTTTCTTTCAAAAATATCAACTCTTGATAGGCTCCCACTGAAAGGCTATTTGACTGGAGCAAGTGAGACCAACACAGATCATGATTTCCCTGAGTTTCACATGCTGCCTGACATAGCCCAAGAATATTTTCAGTTTCCACCTTTATTCACAGGAAGTGGATAGACTTACTTCCCTTTGTTGATCTGGGGAATGAGGGATTCAGCACTCATGGGTCTGTCCCTTCTTTTTTTACATTTAGATGACTTTTGTAGCTTTGATTTCAGCCCACTAATCTTCATCCTAAGTGAAGTGAATGGCTCAGACATTTTTCCCCATTAATCTCATCATGATACATAGTAAATGGATGGTTTCTGTAAATCATCTTTCTGAGGTAGAATGAATGTTTGATTCCCAAAGAAAACCATCTTCCCTCTTAATAATTGCATGTTAAGTGCTATAAAGTTTTTCTTAGCAGCCCTCAAAGCTCTGAACAACACCAGGAGATTAGGTGATTTCTCCATCAGAGATATGGGATAGGATGGGATGGAATGAGATGGGATGGAATGGGATGGAGTAGAATGGGATGGGATGGGATGGAGTAGAATGGGATGGGATGGCATGGATGAAATGGGATGGATTGGGATGAGATGGGATTGGATGCAAAGGAATAGGAGGAGGTGGGAAAGGATAGCATGGGAATATTTGGTGCTCAAAACTCCCATGACTACCTAGAACATTGAAGCAGAGAGTATATCTTGCCTTGTACCATTTCTATAGTTCTATACTATTTTCATTTTTTTTGTCCACAAGAGTTGGTGGACTTTCAACTAAAGTTAATATATGGTCATATCCTGATATGTACCTGGAATGAACATCCACAGTGAAATCAAGATTTTAAAACTCTCCACAATCAGCCTAGACTATATTTAGTGAATAAGGAAATTGAGATGCTTATACTTCAGTGAAGTCATTTCTTAGTCCTTTAAAGTAGAGCCTATTAAACTTTTTCCACTCACAACTCAGTTTAAGAAGCCCTGCTTTAAAGTAGACTGTGTCCAAGAGGGATCTGGAATGGGAACTTCTCCCTTGCAAAGGATAACCTTCTAGGTCTCATACTTTCATCCATGTGACTACTTTAGTTGAAAATATGGCAACTGAAGTTTTTTGTTCCTCATAGGGTTCATTTTCTTAGAAGTCAGCTGTCCAGAGTGCATTTCAGAAAGAGATCATGTTCCTCAGCATTTTCCTATTTTCCTTTTGCAGAGGAATTTGATGACAAGCAACCCCTGACCAGCAAAGAGGAAGAGGAACGGCGCATTGCAGAAATGGGGCGCCCAATCCTTGGAGAACATACCAAATTGGAAGTCATCATTGAAGAGTCCTATGAATTCAAGGTATACTTCCTACCACAGCCACTTCAAATCCAGATTCCCCCATAGTTTTCTTGGCTTCCTGGAAGCCTCCTGGCCAAGATTATTGATCATATTACCCAAAGTGCAAGCAACAGCACTGCAAATAGTAAAACAGAACCTTCGGTATTTGCTGCCTTGTGAGTTCAAGATGGGTTTTCAAGGAATGTTGGGAGTATGGTCTTAGTGGTAAAGGGATAAAGCAATACTAAATCAAAGCCTGTGATTTGAAAAGCAAGGCTAGCTTATCAAACATTCTAAAGATTCTAATGTGAATTTATATAAGAGAATTTTCAAAGGAAGATTCAGATACAGAGACAGAATTTTAGATAGAATCTAAAAGATTATTCTCTGTACAGGGATTCAGGTTAATATGAAAAAAAAATGTGTCAGAAAAGTAGACGTATTATTAAAGGTGAGAAGACCATTTTACTTTTATCTTGTTCATCTGTTAGCTTTGGCTATCTCTGCCATGACATTGCTTTCATCTCTATACTTTCCTCCTTTTTAAGACCTTTTAGGAACCAAGCAACATTAGTGAAATGGCAGCGTGGTTCTTAAAACAACAATATTTAGTCTTGAGTGTTCAAAAAATAAAGAATTTAGGCAGCATTCTGTCATGTGTAAGGCATGGCACTTGCAGCTGTGTGTTACATAGAAAAATATGATGTAGTTCCTGCCCTCTGGAAACTTACAAGAACAAACCTTTCTCATGAGGTTTATAGGGGAAATAAGGCAAACATCTACCCTATCTTAAAAAGTTAGAATATATCAAGTAAGTGGAAAAGATATAAAGTTCTATAAGAGATCAGAAGAGCAAAAGATTACTTCTTGATAGAAGGATCAGAGAAGAATCATGGGTAATTAGGGTACATGAAATGGATAGGATAGAAAGATTGGTCATAAAACACAAAGGTTTTTCTAGAGACAGGCAATATCATGAGCAAAGGTATAGAAATAAGCAAGGATAGGATGAATTCAGGGAATGATGAGTAGCCTGTTTTAGCTACAGCATGGATTCCATGCAGGGGAGCCATGTCATATAAGACTAGAAAGTTATATTAGGGCCAGATTATGGAGAGTCTTGAATGTCAAGCTAAGCAGTAAACAATGGGGAGCCTTTAAAGGCTTTTGAGAAGAATGATCTAAGCAGTTATTTGGACAGCAGTTTGAACAATGAATTGAAATAGAAAGACTAGAGAAAGGAATAGATGTTAAAGAGATTTTTATAATACCCCATAGAAGAGATGAGAAGAGGCTGAGTTATGTACAGTTTTCTCCAGGAATAATGCTTTCATGTAACCAGTCTCTTAAGCACCTTGCTCCAATCTTCCAGAGTCTTACCAGAGAAGCAAATCTGTAAAACACTGTGGTCAATCTGCTGTCTTCCTCTGTGCCCTGAGGCAAGGCACAGATCCATTAACACTCCCCTTGCTCAGGGTGAGCTAGCCTAGTCACCAAGGAGCTGATACTCCCTTCTAATAGTGTCCAAACTGATGGTGGAAGAGACTTGGCAATAATCACCAATTTACCTCCTTATGTCCCCCTCCCACGTGGCCATGGGGTATATTTGCCAATTGAATCCCAAGAATAGCCCTAAGTATCATAATATTCCTGGATATAAATGTGCAAACTAAGCTCTATTAATAACTGCCCTGAATTGCATACATTTTAAAAAATTTCCTTTCTCTCAAGACTTTGCTCTTTGAACAATACCTCTTACAAGAGAAGCCAAAGTCCAGTTATCAGAGTGTTTTTTTTTAAACACTAGTAACCCTCTGCTAACCAAACTGCTTTCCATTTTGGCTTCAGTCTATAGACCAAGGATTCTTAACCATCTTTGTGACATAGACCCTTTTGGCAATCTGATAAAGCTTGTGGCCCTTTCCCAGAAAAATGCACAAAATGCACAAAATAAAATGTGTAAGATTCCAAAGGATACCAACTGGTTGAAATACAGTTATCATATATACAATATATTTGTATTTACATATATATACACATTATACACATACACAGGCACATATTATATCATATGATATTTCATTATATTATATTATGTTACATTATATTATATTATGTTGCATTATATTACATTGCATTATATTATTTTTATTACATATATATATATATATTTTCAAAGTTATAGGCTCTGGGTTAAGAACTCCATAGCTGAAAGCTTTGGCCAGACCACTCTGATATGTCTGCTGGGTCTGGTAAGCAAAAGGTTCACTTCTATAATATAGTAGATAGAGCTTTGATCTGATAGTGGCCTAAATACCGTAGTTCTTTGTGCAGACATAGATTAGTCCAGGACAGAATAGACTGGTACTTATGTCTTGATCTTGTGATTGCCAGTAGTGAAAGCTCTTATGGTCACAATTAATAATATTAACTCAGGGCTAGAGAGTCCATTCATAGACTAACCACATCTCTACTTTCAGACTTGTTAAGCTAGTTTTTAACAAACTTTTTTTATATACTGTGTTTTCTACAGATAGATAATAATAATAAAATATACTTCTAATACTATTCAATACAACAAGCAAGCCTTTATTAGGTGCCTACTGTATGCAAAGTATAGTGCTAAGGTTTGGGGACACAGAAACAGTGAAAAACAATATCAGTTTTCAGGAAACTTACATTCTACTGGGGGTGACACACTATGAAAAATATATAAAGAAACACAAGAAAATTTGATGACAGAGTGAACAACTAGGGTATCAGAAAAAGTTTCTTGTAGGAGAGCATGCCTGAGCTAAGCCTTTAAGGAAGCTAGGAATTTTAAGAGGCAGAGAGGAGGAAAAGCATGCATTGCAGGCTTGAGGAAAATCCATGTAAAGATATAGACACAGAGGGAGTCCCAAAATCAAGAGACTGTTTCAAGTTACAATATAAACTGTGTGTCCCCACTTGGCCGTTGCCATTGGGACACTGACTCTCAATCAAGAATTTTGCCTTTTTACATGAGGCATCCATGCATCACTACATTTTCTGGGTTCCCCTTATTTTGTAATGTCTTATCCCTCCCCAGATAACTCGACACAACATTAAAAATCATACATTTTTAAACTAAGTCCAAGTTGTGTGTGTGTTTGTGTTTCTTTGCCATGAGTGGGCTTTGGAGGACATGCTGACAGTAAGTTTGGTGGCTGGGTAGACTAGTTGATGTAGTTGAGCCGGAAAAGGCTGCCCCGCTGTGCTAGGAATGCCTGCCCTCTCACCATAGTCTGTGTGATCAAAAGTCTTGTAATATAGACCACCTGCTTTCTTAGATGAAGATTGCTTGGCTGCTGCTATTGTCAAAATTAACCTTTTGAAAACTGGAGAGTGTTAATTGTACAGAACCAAGTGTTTGACGCATGTCTAAAAAAATCAAGGGGCATGAAACTTATTAGTGGTTAAAAAAAATAGATGGAAATAAAAGATCAGCTTGCAAAAAGCCCAGAGAAGTTTTTTTGGAGGAAATATAAAAAGGATGGTTCAACAACGATAAGGTTAACAAAATGACTGGTAAAAGAAAGCTCCATTTGCTGTAGATTACACAGTAACCTTGATCTCTCCCACTGAACTCCATTACAGAAAAAAAATTCTTTGGATTTATCATTTTCAACCAACTCTGGCCTCTTATAGGATGCATATTACTGAGCAGAACACACTATCCCATCAGTTCCAGACAGCAGAGTGGTGATAGAAAACACAAAGTTCACAAAGCACCCCCAATCCTATTCAATGTAAATGGATGAGGTATTTTGACATCTATTTTGATAATCACTGAGGCCATCCTTAATATCCACCTGTCATTAGGCAGTGGAGTATTCTCATACTGGGTGCCAGGAACAATTTTCCATTTGTGTACATTTTGAACCAGGGGCCATGCTTGTATTCCGAATCACAATGGAAGTCAATTCAAGTCAACACTCTTGTTCTGAGTCTGACATCTGCTCCCTTTTCCATAACTCTGGAGTTTTAAACCAGCATGGTCTTATATTTCCTGAGGCTCTAACCAGCCCAGCTGTAATTATCTCATTCTTTTCAACCTCTCTAGAGTACTGTGGACAAACTTATTAAGAAGACAAACCTAGCTCTTGTGGTTGGGACTAACAGCTGGAGAGAACAGTTCATTGAAGCTATCACTGTCAGTGCCGGTGAGTCCACACTTATGCATGTAATCAAATTAGAATGGCCCGCCCCTGAGCTCAGTCTCAGTCTACTGGCCAACCTGCCACAGTGTGCCAATCAGAAGACTTCTCTATAGGGAAACCAATGGGATCTAATGGATATATAGCCTGTGTTTCCTTTCAGTGAATACATTGAGAGTGTCTGCCTACATAAAGCAAATGCTTTCAAACATCCACTGTAATATGTTTTCCTCTTCTTTTGGTATTACCTTTTTGGTGTAAATGTTAAAGTTAAGACTGATATGAAGAAGATCAGTTTGGTAGGATGGAAAGAGCAATGGATAAAGAAATTTCAGTTTTGGTCCCAGCATCTCTATTATTAGCTAATTTTACAACTTTGGACATGTCATTTAATTTGTCTGGGGTTTAGTTTCTTTACATACAACCGAACGTTGGAGTAGAGTCTAAAAAATTAAGGGGTACGAGGCTCCTTTGATCTACAGCTAGGAAATCACCAGATGATCTGCTAGGTCCCATTGGGTCTAAATTTCTAAATTAAAAAAGTCAATCATGGGACTCTATATGGAAAAAAAAAAAAACCCTGCCAAAAAAGTATAGGATAACAATGGAAATTGTGAAAGGACAATGAGGATACCAAGGAAGTGGCACTAATACTTTACACTAAGTACCCATACTATATTATTTTCTGCCAAACCTTTGTTTGTCTTAGTAAAGATAGAGATTTCTTGCTAGCAAGGTAAAATATATAGAATCTGGAGGGAAAAAAGTTACCTAGACATGATACTTGCTACATGTTGATGAAATTCGGTCAACAAGCATTTGTTAACTGTTTACTATATGCCTGGCACTGTGCTAAGTTCTGGGGAAATGAAAAAAAAGTACCTACCCTCAAGATGATTATATTCTAATGGGAAAGGCAGCATGAGAACAATATAAGTATAAGGGGTGTGTGTGTGTGTGTGTGTGTGTGTGTGTGTGTGTGTGTGTGTGTGTGTGTGTGTGTGTGTGTGTGTGTGTGATGTAAATTGAATGCAGGAAAGGTCCTAGTGAATTTGCCTTGACTACTGAAAATACCCCAATTAAATAGTATGTGTTCAACAATGAACCCTAAAACAGTCCTGCACATTCCTAAATGTGTCAATACAGGAACAGTCATTCATGCACAGCCTATTGCTCATTATAAAATTCTTTCTCAAAAAGCAAACAAACAAGCAAAAACCCTCAGTGCTGTGGGAAAAGAAAATGGATGAGATTTTTGTCAGTTATTATTAGTGCTTCTCATAATGTTTTTCATTTCTTTAGCTTCCTCCGTTGAAGTGTGTCATGAGATTTTATGAACGTTAAATGGTAGCAACCATTCAAAGGAAATGTATTAGGAAATCTCAGCAACTCTTTGCTCTGAAGTAAGGAGATTGAAAAAATAGCTCAGCATTTTCCTTTATATACTATTTTGCTATGGTTCCATAATTCTAACGCCTGGCACCACCCTCACCCCCAACAATGAGACATGACTTGTTCTTTTTATAGACAGAGAAACAGAGAGAGATGACTGGAGAAGTCATGTGACAAATCTTCTTGTCTAGAATATACCTCAGGGTTGCTTTCATCAGTAAATTTAAATATATCATGAACATGATGTAGAGTTTAAATACCAAGAAAACTTTTTGCCTTTATCAATTATCCCCCTAACTGTAGGATCACAGGCTGGGACTGTAAGGAAACTTAGGAATCCTTTAGTCCAGTCTTTTCATTTTAGGCCACCTTCAGAATTGAAACGATGTGGCCAAGGTCATACATGGAAGGTGTCAATGAATAAACTAAAAATGTGTCTTCTGACTCCAAATCCAGTGCTCTTTATGCCAGGTTTGTTGTGAATCAGTGTGTGTGTGTGTGTGTGTGTGTGTGTATGTGTATGTGCATGATCCTAAATGCTTATTCATAAATCGAGTGGACACATACTAAACAGTCTCTAAGGTCCTTGGCAATTCTGATCTATGATGACCATAGATAATCCTGTGCTCTTATGAACGATGATTAGGATGGATTTGTTTAGTTTTTAACTCTACATTATGGGTTCAGAATATAATCAGGTTTATTTATAAATATATCTGTAAGCTATTTTCTAATATCAGACTTATCACACTCACGCTGTAATTATCTACATGAGCCATCTGTGTCCCTTTGTTTCCTTATATGTGACAAGAGGATAGTGTCCTGCACTGTTGTGTGTGAATATGTGTGAATATGTGTGTGAATATGCATGTGTACATAATTTCACATCTATAAACACATGCATATATAGGTATGTGTATTTTATATAACATGTTTCAAAAGACATATGCAGAAACATATATCTATACATAGATACCCACCTATAGGAATATGTGCAATTGTACATGTGTGTATATTCATATGTATGAGTGTATATACGTACACATGTCCATGTATATGGTGATTATGTATACACAGATACATTCCCACATATATATGTAGTATATTTGTATGTGAGATTCAGTTTAAAAATTCCCTCCACTCATATAGATCAGCTGCTAATCAATAGCTTAGGGTTTTAGTTGCCTGAGACCCTGAATGTTAAAGGACTTGACAATGCTTTCTTATTCAGTTGCTCAATTATGTCTGACTCTCCATGACCCCATTTGGCATTTTCTTGGCAAAGATACTGGAATGGCTTGCCATTTCCTTCTCCAATGGATTAAGGCAAACAGAGGTTAAGTGATTTGCCCAAGATCGCACAGCTAGTGAGTGTCTGAGGCTGTATTTGAATTCAGGTCTTCCTGACTCCAGGCTCAGCATTTTATGGTTCCACAGTCATTATCAGAGGCAGGGCATGAACCTACTTTTTCCTATATCCCTCTATCCATCATACCATATTGACCTTCTTGTCATCAGTCTATCAATCTGTACTCTTAAGGTACTGATCTCTTTATATTAACTATAAACTATTGATCCAGCTTCAATTGTGTATGTAATCCAGAGTAAGCCAGAGTCTCTTGATCTTTGGCCGCCATCTGTGATACTTGGTGAGCCATGGAATGCATTTTATGAGACAGCTAGCTGAAGAGTATAGTCGAAGGGAATGAAATTAATAATTGATCAGAGCATGATGTTAATGAGGCCAAGAACATGTGGCCAAAGCCAATAAATGAAATCTGTGGCATTGTCAAAGACAGAAACCTACTCTGGAGGTAAGAAAACATTTTATTTTGACTAATTTATCGTGTACAATGACTGATTGATGAACCCTCTCTTTAACCATGTTACCACCTATAAATGCCTATGCAAAGGCCTTTGAAGAAGATATTAAGTGAAAATGATGTTATCTTATAGATCAATGCGTGAAATTCAGATTCAACACACCTGGAGGAAGCAGAATTTGTAGGGAAGACAGCATAGGTTTAGAAACAGAGGACCTTCCTGACCTTGGGCAAGTATCTCTGAACCTCAGTATTCTCTTCTAAAATAGAAAGGGGTTCTGTAGCAATGATCCTATGAATTTCTTCATTCAACAAACATTTAGTAATCATCTATGTATGTAAGCTGTCTGCCATGTGAGACTTAGAGGGTCACACAAGAAGTAAAGTTAGAACAGGTCTTCAAGTTAGAAAGATCTGGGTTGAAGTCCTAACTCTGGCATAGCCTGTCATTGTTGTAACCCTGGGCAAGTAGCTTATCTTCCGAGTGCCCCCAGACAACCGCCAAAGGTCATAAACTGCAGAGAAGGTGTCGATCTACATTGAAGGAGGGAGCTTGCTCACAAGGAGTTCCCTGAACCAAGGACATCACAATTCTGAAGCTGTTCTGTCAAAATCATAATGATTTATAATTGTTCAGATCCATATAATATATATATATGTGTGTGTGTATAAATGTATACATGCACATACATTTATACACATATATCTATGCATAGTGCTTTAAGATTTACAAAGCTTTAAGATTTTACGAAATACTTTCCTCAAAAACTTTACAAAATATTTTACAAAATTCCTATGATGTAGTTAATACAAATGTTACATATCTTTGACAGATAGGACAGCGGCATAGTGGATAGAGTGCTGATCTAGATTCAGGAAGATCTGAGCTCGAATCCAGCCTCAGACACTTACTAGCAGTATGGCCCTGATCAAACAGAGAGAAAGAACCACTTCACCTCTGCTTACATCGGTTTCCTCATTTGTAAAATGGGGCTAATAACAGCACCTACCACCTAGGGTTGTGAGGATCAAGTGAGGTGATAGCTATAAAGGACTTAGCCCGGCATGTAAGTACTACATGAATATTAGTGATTATTATAATTAATAATTATTATCGTCATCCATGGTCATATAGTTAATAAATGTCAAAGACTAGAGTCTCACCCAAGGCTTGCCTGACCCCAAATCTTCTTTCATTACGCAATCCTGGCACACAAGTCAAAATGAATATTTTCCAGCAAAAATAAAATAGATTCTTACGTCCCCTAACCTTGATTCTTTAGATGTAACCATAACAACCAGGCTACACGTCATTCAGATGCAATTTTTATGTTGTGATCATTTTTATGATCATTACCCTGTGGGTGGGCACCACATAGGCCCCCCCTCAGGTTGTGAGAGGGAGAACTGGTCTGTGATCTTATGTATGTCCTTTTCTCCTAAATGCTCAAGTACTGGGAGGTAGGCTTGAGTCTACAAAAATACATCGTATTTTATCCAGGCTTCTGATACGTTTGAATTAATATACTATTTGAGCCTTGTAAAATATCAGGAGAGTAAACTTATTTTGTAGATGCTGAATTTCATGAAAAAGCAATTACCAAATTCAATATTGGTATGTGGGATGAAATTTAAATGGTATAACAATGGGAATGTTCTTATGGTGGTTTAACAGACAATGAAATTCGTATAATTTGCTGGAAAAACAAAATCTTGCTGAGAGTCATGGATTAAAGTTTTTCCAGTTGATTTTCAGGCATTTTAAAAGGGCTTGGTTTATTTTAAAATATTAGAGGATAGTTATGATCTTTCATTTTCCATTTCTGGCAGTTTAGTAGCTTAGGCAGAGCTAAGAACATAGGCCTGCCCAGGAATTGCTAAACAATCATAATAGGTGTTGTCCTCAGGAGCACGTATTATGAGACTAGTGCCCCACTAGGCTCTGGCTGACCTGAATTCTATTCCTGGAGGTTCTATCACTCCCTAGCTTGAGTAGTCTCAACTATGAAATAAAGGTGATGTATTCATTAAATGAGCCAAAGTCCTTTCCTTTCCTATTTTTCTGTTTCATTGGCTCTTCAGGCTTGTTTCCACCTATTACATCTAATATAGTTTCATTTTAATCAAAGTACTTTGCTCATATTGCTGTGAGATCAGGCATAGCAAATATTATTATCCCTATTGTGCAGAGGAGCAGACCAAGACTTAAATAACATTAATAGCTCTATTTATATCCCTATAGAGTTTAAAAAAGAGCTTTTCATACATTCACTCATTTGATACTCCCAACAAGCCTGTGAGGTGTGTAATATGAATGCTTTTTTCCTGTGACACTTGAAAGGATAGTAGAGAGTTGTATTTGTTCCTCAGGGTATCAATCAAATATTCATTCCACCAGGCATGGTCACCACTCATGCCCAGAAGCAGCTCTGGGGTAACTCTGACCCTCTGAAAGCTTGCTGCCTCTCTCCCTTTAACTTCACCCTTTCCTGAGTGGAAATGTCTCATTCCCATTGGTCTAGCTGTTAACAAATCTTACCTAATCAAATTATGATTTGAAGTTACATCCTTCTAGGTAAAGGTTTCCTAATTCATTGACTTTTTGTTCAAAAACATTGTGATGAGCCTTTTATGGCAAGATTCCTAATCATTTTTATGTCAGATTCCTTTGGCAGTCTAGTGAAGCCTACGGATTCCTTATTCAGAATCATATTTTTTAATGTATTAAACAAAATACATAGGATTATAAAGGAAACCAATTATATGAAAATTCAGTTATAAAAATATTTTGAAAGTAAGGTCATGTGCTCCATGTTAAGGACTACTTCTTAATGGAATTACATACAAATGAACAAAGAAGAAGCATTTGTTCATATGTAACAGACATGGAGATGCACCATAGCATTATGGAAAAAGAACAGTCATGAAGATTTGGGTTCAAGTTCTGCCTTTGACACTGACTAATCAGGTGATCCTGGGCTTGTCACTAGACTTCTCAGTTCTGCTAGACAATTCTCCAAGACTATGAATTGTAGAGCTGGTTCCAGTCTACATTAGGAAAGAGGGTTTCCTCCTTGGAAGTTCTTATACCAATGAAATCACAGTCCAAACATAAACACAGATTGTACCTTCCATTTCATCCCTGACCCAGCTGAGGCCAAAGGCTAAAATTCTGGCAGGGCTGAAATTAATCATTTTCTTATCTCTCAACCCAGAGGTGAGAGTTATCTCAGCAGGTTGCTTCTCAATTGGTCCCAGTAGATATCTGAGCAAAAGGATTTTTTTTTTCACTTGCACAGCCAACAGCACCGATAAATTAGATGCTCTATTCATTGCTGTAGAACTAATCCTATACTGTGTTTTCTTTCCTTCGCTCAGCTGGATATAGTCTGCTCACACCACTCACCTAGGATCAGAAATTATGTACTCAACTTCAGTCTGTCCCCACAAGCCCTCAGATGTAGTAAGTAATAGATTCCAGGCTGTGCCCAGATAGCAGTGGCCTGATATTCTGCGATCAACAGCCTTTGGTGAACAGGGACATCACCATGGTCCTTCTGCATTTCAACTTCAAAACTCTCCATCATTCCTAGTTCAATGGCATGGCATCATGCCTTCAGCATGTCTCCCTTCTCATTCCCTATTCCTTCCTCCTTTGTCAGTGGTGAGGAAGAAACTAAGTCTTATAGATATTGTAAATGAGGAAACTAAGTCTTAAAGAAATTGTAATTTCCCCATGGAGGCATTGCTTGTAGGTGGTATCACTAGGTCTTTGAGCCTAGCTATTCCGTGTTGCTAATTTGAAGTTAACAGTAAAGCATTCATTTGTCTCCACCTACTTTTCCTATATTTCATAGCTCGGTCATTGGGACTCATTGGTCATTGGTAACATTGATATGGAGATTATTACACTTTAATGTACTAAGAGTTAAGGGAAATATTTCACCCTAAATAAAGGTGATAGAGATGAGAGAAAGCAGGGATTCAATCACATACTCCAGCAGTTCTCCTTTCTCATCATCATATTAGTCCCAAGAGAGGTAAAGTACATCAGTTAAGTGGCTGGCAGAAACCTTTCAGGCAAACCTCATTCTACAGAATGCCTTGAAGGTATGTCAGAAAGTCCAAGTGCCATTGGCATTCATTATCTCTCTGATCTGAGTTTCTCCCCTACCCCATCTACTCCCAAGTACTTGTGATGCCAAGTAGAAAGGAATGGTTTCAGGAAAGGGCTCTCCCAATTTTAAAATTCTGTGATTCTATGAGAGTGTAAAAAGTAAGAAAGAGTCAGTATTCCTCTGGCAAAGGAGTATTTGTTTAGGATGCTCTCAGGGCAGGTCTATGTAGAGCCATGGAATTTGGGGGAAAACTTTTGCTTTTTTAAAAGACCATATTACCCAATTACCCATATAATTCTTCAGACTTTATGTACCTTTCAAAGTGTCTGAAAACACAAAATTGATGTTTTTATACTCAGTACGACTGTATTTTTTTTTATATGGCCTCCAATGTTTTTTAAACCTTGCTGAGGAAAAATGTAGAATGCTGGTAAAGCTGAGCTGAAAGAGAATCTGTTTTCTCTCACTGAAATCATGACTCTATTTGAAGATTTAGCTCAGGTAGGTGACAATTCAGGGTGACACCAGTACCAGGTACTCTTGTTTATCTCCTTGGGATATTTTTCAAGTAAACACAAAATATACAGCATGCTTTCCTGACCTGCCTGGATATGGCACAGGGCATTATCACCTCTGTAGAATAAGGCTGAATGTTGAGATGCAGGAACTTTTCTGTTGGGTGTGTCAAACCCAAATCTTCTGAATTTTTCCATATTATGAGAGAGTCAGTGCCAGCAAATCCATTCAAGAGTTAAAGGGAAGGTTCACAGAATTTAGAGCAGGAGGGTGATCATTTGGCCCAACCCCATCATTTTACAGATCTCTAAAGAAATGAGGTGAACTTTCTCAAGTCATATAGGTAACTGAGCCAGGATGTTTGTCTTCTATAATTTTGGTTTTGACCTTCTCCATATTTGATAGACATATCTACTGGCATCTTTAAATTCATAGAAAAAAAAAGGATCTAGTGACTCCAGATTTCTTCTGAGAATATGGAAGTAGCAAAGCCTTTAACATTAGAAGATTGTTGGTTAGTCATTTTGCAATCATGTCTGACTCTTTGTGACCCCATTTGGGATTTTCTTGGTAAAGATACTGGAGTAGTTTGCCATTTCCTCCTCCAGCTCATTTTACAGATGAGGAAACTGAAACAAACAGGGTTATGTGACTTACCTAGGGTCTCTCAGCTAAGTATGTGTATGAGGCTGGATTTGAGCTCAGGTCTTCTTGACTTCAGACTTCACTCTATCCATGGAGCCACCTAGCTACCCTAGTAATTAGTAGATTACTAGGTTCCTTTTCTGATACTTACTACATGTCTCATCTTGGGTAAATCATTTAATCTCCATGGACCTCAGTTTCCTTATTTATAAATAAAGGGTTTGGACTTGATGAGTTCTGAGGTCACTTTCTAACTATGATCTAGGTATGATCCTCTAGAATGTTTTGTGCCAGATTGTAGAAATGTAGCCATGTCAAAATCATTGCTTAAAAAATAACTTTATAGGGGCAGACAGGTGGTGCAGTGAATAGAGCACCGGCCTTGGAATTAGGAAGACCTGAGTTCAAATACAGCCTCAGACACTTAACATTTACTGTGTGACCTTGGGCAAGTCACTTTACCCTCATTGCCCTGCCTCCCCCTTCGAAAGGAAGGAAGGAAGGAAGGAAGAGAGAGAGAGAGAGGAAGGAAGGAAGGAAGGAAGGGAGGAAGGAAGGAAGGAAGGAAGGAAGGAAGGAAGGAAGGAAGGAAGGAAGGAAGGAAGGAAGGAAGAAAGGAAAGAAAGAAAGAAAGAAAGAAAGAAAGAAAGAAAGAAAGAAAGAAAGAAAGAAAGAAAGAAAGAAAGAAAGAAAGAAAGAAAGAAAGAAAAGGAAAGAAAGGGAAAGAGAGAAAGAACTTTACAAGCATTTCTTAGTTCATCTCCAATGCAATTTCATGAAATGTTGCATAGGAATTTTTTTTTTATCCCATTTCACTGGTGAGAAAAACAAGCTTGAGTGAGACAAAGTAATTTGCTCAGGGTTAGATAGCTAGCACATAAAAGCCTATGTCATCTAATTCCATATCTAATGTTCTTTTCATCATTGCAATAGTGTAGACATGACGTGAGTAGGGCCCACACTAGAATGGAGGCAGGGTCAAAGGAGAGAAGGAAGTGAATAGGAGGTGTATTATGAAGTTAGAAATGACAACACTTGGCAAATGGTTAGATGTGGGAGAAAAGAATGGTCTTATCTATATTCATCATCACTTCCTTGCTGGTTTCACTTAGTTCTGGACTGGACTTCTCAACCCCAAACTTCCCAGTGAGTGAGCCCATGGGATGGTAGGAAATAGGGAACAGAGAACAAGATTGACCAGGATTACCTGATATGTCCTGCAAAGACCTTTTTGAAATTCATTTGCTTTGGATAGTACTGACTCACTAAGCCTTATAAAGTGAATCACTGGAACATTAAAAAACCCTCACTGCACTTTTCTATGTTACTAAAGACAGACTGATGATGTTCAGGGAGCTTGAACTTCTCAAAATATTGTTCTCATTTTCCTTCTGTTTCTATGACACAATAGGCCTCCTTTACAACTTTCTTTTTCATTAGCTTCATTTTTCCCCACCAATTGAGGAACAGAGAAAAATTAAGTAATTTGAGAAAAGTCACAGCATGTTAAAATACAAGAAGGACAAATCCTCCTTCTACTTTCTTTTTTCTTTCTTAGTAAAGTCATTTAGCAGCTCACTAACTGCTAAAAGTGGCAAGGTTTTACTCTCTTTTCTCAACTATAGATGTTCAATGACACAGTGGGTAAATACTGGCTCATTCAGGGAATGGACACAAAAACTTGCTGATGTCACATGCTAGTCTTCAGAAAGTCCTGTGGCACACACATGGCATCACCATCCTTTGAAACTTGTGGAGTCTCTTTTCTCAACAATAAAATGTTGTTTAGAACTTTCATGAATGAATCAGTACTTGGGAAATCTGTTAGGCTGACAGCATCTTCAAATGAATTAATGTTCAAGAGCATCATCAACTTGACAGTTCTTAAATCTGAGGAAATCAATTTGACTGAGATTTTTCATTCATCTACAGAATGCAAAAGACATAAGAAATGCCAGTAAAGATTTCCTTTGACCTAAGCCCATTCCCTAAGACCACTTGAACAGATCAGCAGTTCCTTCCTTCTTATGGGAAGGAAGGTAACTTGTCAGAGTGGAAGGGGTACTTAGAGTCACTGGAATTAGAGGATGTGAGGGTTCAAATCTCACTTATGACATTTATTACCCATGTGCCCTTCAGTAAAATCACTAGACCTCCCAGACCTTCATTGTTTTACCTATCACCAGAGAATGTTTGATAAGATGGCCTCTGAGGCTCCTCCCAAGTCTAGGTCACTTCTAGTTTAAAAGAGGCAGGACCCACAAGGTGTCTCTTTGTGAAGCTTATCCTCTGGCAACCCAGCTAAGAGACTTGCTTGTTAGTAAGCCAACAAAGCAGCAGTATCACACTGAAATTATCTGAAGAAGATTTTTCTAACAAATTTGGATTTGGATTAATATCAATGCCTCCTTCCTCCCAATTTATTGCAAATTCAGGAAAAACTGAAGGATTCCTTGGCATAAATCAGAGATCTAGCTCTGGAAAGGATTTTAAAGGTCATCTGTTGTATCCCCCTTATTTTACAGGTGAAGAAACTGAGACAATTTAGGAGATTTTATCAAATAACATAGGTAGAATACATCAAAAGCTGAATGTGAGTCCAGGTCTTGTGACTCCCAGTCAAGGCTCTTTCTACTACTATAGCACATTGTCTCCCTCTGTTCATAATGGATCTCTCTGACTAGCAATGAAATACCTTTCAGAGAGCCCTTACCTGGAATGTCTTATCAAGTCACAGTACTATGACCACTGTTTCCTTTAGTGAGACAAAGCAATTTAAACAGAACCTTTCCTTTTACTAAGTGGCCCAAATGAAAAGGAAATCTCTCTTGCTTATTATTGAAAACAGTTCCTCTGACCAAGAAGGAAATGGCTTTCATCACTGAAAAGCAGGAGACCATTTCTATCTCAGTGCCATACCCTGTGAATATGGGCAGCAAAAGATTATTTTTCCATCTCTCCCAAGTAAGACCAAAGTAAAGAATGAAAAAGAGGGGAAAAAAGAAGAAGGAAAAAAAGGAATCAGACCTAAAAAGAAACAGAATAAATTAAATTAGAATATTTAAGGGAATAATATGCTAGAGATCTAAGAAGATGGAAGCCAAAATATCTAATCCAATCTATTAGAACCCAATAAGCACTTAAGGGCTGCTATGTTCAGGGTGAGAGGCACCATGACCAACTGGTTGGAAGACCAGCTTTGGAGTGGGGCACACCTGGGTTCTTCCTGACCTTTTACCATGGCCACGTTACTTAACATTTCAGCATCGTGGGCAATTCCCTACCACTCAAGTTACAGATAAGTTGCTAAATGGTGGAGGGAGTTCCCACATCATCAGGTCTAGACCCCTTCCCCAAAAAACTAAAGGGAAAAATTGTCACTGCCTTCAGGAAATTTACATTTTCTGATGCATAATAGTCTCAGGAACAGAAGGAATGTTGAATCAATACTTCATCCTTTATATTAGGAAGAGATGAGGTGAAGGGAGCAGGACAATTGGGAAAATTTTTTCCTTTAGCTCCTGGTTATGCTTCAGGTTTTTGTTTTTTTGTTTAAAAAGAATGTTGCATTTGGCTGTTTCTCCTCCCAAACTGCCGATTACAAAAGCTTGGGGAAAACATTGTATTGCAGGTCTCCAGCATGATTCAGCTCTCTGATTGGAAGACACTCTAAGTCACGTCTCTAATGCTACAGTTGTCTGAATTGGCAGAAGTTCAGCCTGGCAAACAATATGACTTCACTGGATCCCAGTCTCTCTTTTGTTGGCATAGCCAGCTGCTATTTGGATGCAGTCTGAGTTGGTGCTTACCAATCAATTGTGGCAGCAAGGGACCTTTTCATCCCTCTTCAGGAGACTTTGTTGTCCTTGGGAAAATGTTTCTGCATTTTCTAAAGAGATTGAAAGGGATGAGTGTTATCCTCCAACATATATGTGTGAGTACACACACACACACACATACACACACACACACACACACACACTCCTGCATTGCTCTCTGCAAAGGCAGGAAATAGCACTACTGAAAACAATTAGCAACCACTCCTTACAGTACACAGCTTGCCCTATTAATTAAGAGCTTGGCATCCAGACCTAGCCATTCAAAGTGACCAGAGAGGCTTTGAAAAGCCCCAGTGGGTCTCTCCCATATTATCTTTGCTTGGCCATAGCTGGTGGGTTTGAGCATGATGCCCAGGGAGGGCATTCTCTCATCACTCAGTCTGGTTGACTTTGCCATTTGAACAACTGAAACATCCGTATTGTAGGCATTTTAGTGCCCCAGCCTCCTTTCCAATTAACTAAAGAACCTTCATATTTCAGCTGTTGTATTTGGGGGTTAGCAGGTTATCTGAGAAGAAAAGATTAAGATACAGCCCTCTCATCCATGTCATCAGAACTGGTGGCCATCCTTACTCTGATGGCCAAAGGAGAAACTAAAGGGTTTTTCTCTTCTACGTCCTCTATTTTCCTCTGTCTCTCCAACCTCTCTGTGAAACTATCAGTTATCTATAGATCTGAAGCCTAAAGTACCTTTCCTAAAGTACTTCCTCTTCTACACATCCAGCCAAAGCATGGTGTATTAAAAAGAGTCCTGAATGACCTGAATTCTTACCCTGCCTTTTTCACTAACTACCCAAGAGCCTTTGGGAGAAGTCACTTTAACCTTTTAGCTTACACTTATCTCACCTATCCAATTAAGAAAAGGAGAAACTAGTAAAGGATTTTTAACTCAGGTCTTCCTAAATGCAGCACTTTATCTGCTTTACCTCACTGCCTATGGTATAAATATAATCTAAATTCAAATACAGCAAATATGTGAAGGGAATAGTACTCCACTAAATGAGAAAGGGAAGACTACAAGGTTAAATTTAAAATACTGAAGATTTACTGGGGGAAAAAAAGGACTTAATTTCCAAACATGCCTCTGATATATATTAGCTATATCACCATAGTTACCATCTCTTTGATCCTCAGGTCATTCATCTGTAAAAGGGGATGATAACATGGTAAAAATAGTAATAAAATAATAATCCTGAAGGAGCTAACTATAATGGTTAGAGAGCCAGCTCAGAGTCAAGGACAATCAGATTCAAGTTCTGCCTGCATTGGGTACTGGCTCTGTGTTCCTGGATGAGTCACTAGCATCTCATTCCCCCCAGGCAACTAAGACTATAAACTAGAGTTAGTTGCCCATGTGCTTCAGGTATATCGCTCCTTAGCTTTTCTGGGCCTCTGTTTCTTCATATATCAATGGGGAGGATTACCCTTGTAGTATCTGCCTCACAGAACTGATGTGAAGATCAGCCAAGGTAATCAATGTGGAGTGCTTTGTTCTGAAAAGAGGGTATAAACAATGGAACACAAGCTCCCTGAAGGCAGGCACTACAATCATTTTTTTTTAAATTTCCAGTGTCTGGTACTTGTTTAATTTTGAAAGCTTCCCTACTTCAATGAAATCACAAGTCTACATGCACATATACACAAACACACATGCACACACACAAACAACCATACAGACATGCACACCCCTCTGAAAAGTAGTAATAATGCATTGCTACATTGCCTGCCTTACAAGAAAGTTGGGAGGATATCAGTTTGCACATCTTAGAGCATTATATACAAGGGAGCAGTTTCTCCCAAAATAAAATGAAAACTTGAATCAATAACCTAAATAATTCACATCAAAATGTAGCTGTGTTCAAACTGGGACTGTCTGCCCATATGGATAACCTAGATATTTGCCTTGGTTTTTCCCTTTTCTAGCTGAGAACTTGCCTGAAATAGATTAGGACCATTAATGTTAGCCCGGACACGAATCCCCATCTCTATTCTCACAGATATAGTCTCTCTTTATTCTACCTAAGGCAGCCACAGATATGTGAAGCCTATAGAAAAAGGCAAACTACTGCGATACAATGGGCAGAATTCTGAATTTAGGTTCAAATGCTGGTTTCTTCTCTTACCTGTGTGACCTTGGATAAGTTATTACTTCTTTAAGCCTCAGTTTCCTTATCTGTAAAAATGAGAATCACACTTGTAATTGCTGAGTCAAGTATGACTCTTCATGACCCCATTTGGAGTTTTCTTGACAAAGATGTTAGAGTGGTTTGCCACTTCTTTCTCCAGCTCATTTTATAGATGAGGAAACTGAGGCAAACAAGGTTAACTAAGTAATTTGCCCAGCGTCACACATTTAAGAAGTATCTGATGCCAGATTTGAACCAAGGTCTTCCTATCTCCAGGCCTGGGACTCTATCTACTGTGTCATCTAGCTGCATGAGAATCAGACTAGATAATCTCAAAAGTCCTTTCCAACTGGAAATTCTATCGTCTTTCCCAGAGCTACATACATAGAACTGATCATATATACAAAGAGGATATCAAGTCTCAGCATTTACTAAATTCTAAAGAACTGTAGCTGGTTAGAGCTGGAAGGAATGTCAGAGGTCATCCACTCCAACCCCTCCATTTTACAGATAATAATGTTAATAGCTGGAGTTTAATTAGAAGGAAGTGTTATTGTCATTTCCATTTTACATAGAAATAAACTGAGGAACAGAGAGATTAAAGTGACTTTCCAAGAATCACATAACTAATGTCACAGGTAGAATTTAGACTCAGTCATGCTTGACTTTGTCTAGCCCTCTATCTACTACCAACAAGGAAACTGAGGCACAGAAAAGGGAATTAAAAGGAGAGGTTAGTCAATCAGTGAATATTTACCGATTGCCCATTGAGCTCTGTATGTTAAGTTCTGAAAATTTCAGATTATGATTCTATACCCTGAAATAATTTATGTCTTAGGTAAACTACACTGAGAAATATTAAAATTGAAACCTGTGACAATTATTGGGAAAATATTGTGGTATAGTTTCAAGCATCTCCATTAAAAAAATTCAGCATGCTGTCTTGTGTACACAGATGTCATTTTTGGCTCATCATCAGTAACTGATGACAGGGACTGCTGTTAATTCATCTTCAAACTCTTCATTGTCCAACCCAGGTGGAGATCAAATCAGTGATCTTAACAGACTAGCTGGATGAGACCCAAAAAGGATTTACTAATTATTGATGGTGCAGAGGAGTTTCCCAGCTCATCCCCTCAATGCAGAGATGTGATTCACAAGAGACTAAGAAATCATTGTCAAGAAGTGACAAACCAGAGAGTGAAGCTCTCATATCCCCTGTCGATCCAGAAACAGAAATACTCAAAAGCAGAGCTGTAGCCAGAAGTGGAAAGAGCGAGAGGCCCAGTCTGGATTCCACAACCTAAACAATCTTCTAATCAAAGTAAACTAGATATCATATCTAAGCATTTTGTTTCTTCAAAGCCCATTACAGACATAATTTGGTCAACTGATCAACAGTTGAATCTTTACTCCATCCATTAATAGCCATGATATCATAGGGAAGCCATGGTCTTCTCTAGGCCTCACTTTATTTCATTTTTCCTTATGGAAAATAAGACCTGTAATATCAACCTCACAGGTGTGTTGTGAAGAGTAGATGAGATAATGAATGCAGAGTGCTTTGTTCTGAAAGGATGATATAAATGTGGGGTTATTACCATGATCAGTGGAATATAAACTCCTAGAGGGTAGGGACTGTGTTCACTTCTGTATACCCAGTACAATGCTTAACAAAAGGTTCATTGAATGGAATTCATGTAAGAAAAGAGCCAAATCAGCTCTTATGTTCAGTTTATAGGAAAGAGGAAAAAGCAATAGGGTTGCTGAGTTACAAACTAGGATCCCTATTGTCAGCCTTGTAAGAAAGTGTTAAAACCAAAAGCAAAGATCATGAAAAACAGGAAAGTGAATGCAGAGTAGCTAAAATGTTAACAACCATTTTGTGCTGTGCCAGTGATGGATTAATTAGATCTTCAGACACTCAAGACTGGAATGCCACTTTGCTTGTAAAACCAGCTTGCAGGCATATTCAACCTAGACAGGGCTTTCAGGGTGATGTTGAGATTAACTAAACACTTGGAGACAGGGCTGGGGTTGGAGAGGATGTTTCTGGTTCAGATCAACTCAGTTCTTAACTGGAGACTCCAGGAGAAGTGGCCACCAGTCTAAATAGAATGCCACTTTTGGGGAGGGGGTGGAGAACGGAGTGGACAGGGAGGGGAACTCCCATAGTCAGCTAAGAGGAAGGAGTAACCACCAAAGCAATTACAGTGTTACAAATGAGATTTCTTGGATGATGAAGCAAAGTCCAATGTTTGTTCTCTGAACGGGGATTTGACATCTCATTGCTATTAGAGATTATCTAATCCAATCCTTTCATTTTTCCAGAAACTGAGGTTCAGAGAAATGAAATGATTTATCAAGGTCCTCCATCTCTTAATCATAAAGCCAAGTTACTTTTGTATATTGTTTTAGGGTCCACAAATTAGTTTGCTCATAGTCTTGGGCAGGAGGCAATGTAAGTATCCTTAAACCTGTTTTATTGATTAGGAGACTGATGCTCAAGAGGTGAAATGACTTGGCCACAGTCACACAGCTGGTACCTAGTGGAGCTGAGACTCATAGTTCTTCTGCCTCCAAATGGGGTGCTCCTTCCACTAGACTATGTCCTGTAATTACTGAAGATTTAATATTTGCTTTCAGTAGCTATTCTCATTGTTATCAGGATATGATGCAGCTGTTTTCCATATTTCTTAAATACATAAGAGGGAATAAGTTAGCTTAAACTGGGCAGATCACTTAACCCCTGTGAGTCCTGGTTTCCAGTTATCTATTAAATGAAGAAATTGGACGGATTAAATGGCCTCTAAAGCCCCTTCTGGCTCTTGATATCTGACACTCAGTTCTCTTCCATGTTCATCCTGCCTCTAGTAATTTAGATCCAGGCTTCACAAGTATGGATTCAAGGTGGAGGGTGGGTGTGTGACGTTAGATGAGTCTTCATGAAAACTTTAATGCGCTATACTTGAAGGAGGCTGGAGATTCATTTAGGTTCATAAACCACCTACTGTAGGCAAGGCACCAAGGGTTACAAACATGAATAAGAAAGAATTCTATCCCTTGAGGAGTTGACAGAATCTCAAAAGGGGATGAGAATTCAAATTGTGTCTCCAACATGTGTTAGCTGTGTGACTGTGGGGATGTAGCAAAGGCTAGTTTTTGGATTCAAGGAGACCTAGATTCGAATTCTGTCTCTGATACTGTGTGACTGGTCAAGTCACCGAAGGGATCTCAGCCTTATTTTTCTTATCCTTAAAGTGGTGATATTAATAACATCTGCCTACCAGGATTGTTGGCAGAATCAAAGGAGAGGATAGATATAAAGCGCTTTGCAAAAAACTACTCCATACGTGCAAATTATTATTAATATTATTATTATGAACCTATCAGAGTTTTAGCTTTCTCTTCTGTTATATGGAAATAATAATAATAATAGCAACATAACAAAGTGGTTAGAAGATTGACCACGGATGCAAAGTAATTTGTAAACTTTAAAGGGCTACGTAAATGAGAAGTATTAGTGTTAACTATTCACCTCTCTGAACCTCAATTTTCTCATCTGTAAAATGGGGATAACTGTGTTACTTAAGTCAGAGGATTACGAAGTGAAAAGGCACTTTGTACATTTTAAATCATTCCATAAAGGTAAGTTAGTATTATTAACTAAAATTCACTATTACATTAGTTCAGGGGTGTCTTCATTTCTGGAGAAAAGGGTGAGTCGAGAAAACAAGTTCAGGGGGCCCTTCCAAAGTATTACTCTATCAAGGGAGATTTTACAAGTATACAAATGGGGACAGTAAAGGTAGATATAAAAATATCCTCACATACATTCACATGTGTGTATGTAAATATGTGTGTATATCCACACACATATACATGTGTATATTATGTATACATATGCATGGCTATATGTGTGTGTGTGCACACATGTGTGCATAGTTGTATATGTGCATATACATTCCCATATGCATATACATATTTGCATATACATACATATATACAGATATGTATATTATATATATACATATACATGTTTATGTATGTACACACTTTTTTTCAACCTAGACAGGGCTTTCATGGTGATGTCAAGATTAGCTGAACACTTAGAGGTAGGGCGGGGGTTGGAGAGGCTGTCTCTATTTCAGATCAACTCAGTTCTTAACTGGAGACTCCAGGAGAAGTGGCTACCAGTCCAAATAGAATTCCATTGTGGGGAAGGAGTGGAAAATAGAGTAGATAGTATATAGTGTATATATACATACACGTACATATATGTGTGTATGTAGGTGTGTATGTATATGTGTATATATATGTGCGTATATGTGTATATATATGGAGTGGACTCTATGTAGATATAGATAGATATATCTACGTAGATATAGATAGTTATGAAAAGGCCATAAGAAGAAGAGACTGATTTCTTCTGACTGGAGGGATCAGGGAAAGCTTCATGGAGGAGGTGTACTTGAGCTGAGATTTGTAAGACTAGAGAGATTCCAGGAGGGAAAGCTCTTCCAGGGATAGAAAAGAACATGAAGGAAAGCGTGGAGATGGAGAAAAGTGACACAAGTCACTTATTGCAGAAGAGCACGTGACTCAGTTTTGCTGGAAAAGAGGATCTGTGACAGGCAGAGTATAAACTCAAATTGTTCAGGTAAGTTGGATCCAGACTACAAAGGGTCTTGATTGCCCAGTTAGGAGCTTGGATTTCTTTCAGTAGACAAGAGAAAGCCACTGCCACCTCTTGAGCAAAAGAGTAACATGATCCAGGTTATTCGTTGGAAAAATTAAGCTGATTTGGATGATTTGAAGTGAGAAGAAATAGGAATCCTCTCTGGAGAGAGGTCAGTTAGGAAGTCATCAGGAGCTGATTCAAGAAGAAAGGAGGGATTATGCTAAGGTAGGAACAATCAGAGAGAAAGGAGAAGTGTTTATTTAACAATTAATAAAAGATGTTAGAGGAAGTTTGAAATAGGAGATTCTAGTTCTGCCCCTGGCGTGTATTAGCTAGGAGACTACAGGCAACTCATTTAACATCTCTTGGCCCCAAACAACTCTCTCAAGACTGTAAGACAGGACAATTGCCCCGATCTGTATCAGAGAAGGATGGGAGGATTCCACACAGATGAAATTAGAGTTTTGGACAAACAAACGCAAAGCAATAAGGAAAGGTTATTCTTAAGTGAAAAACCCAGAACATCTAACTTTTCCACTAGACATGTCCCTTGAAATATCTCAGGAGCAAAGTCCACACGATTAATTATGTCAAGGCAACAACATTTGGGAGCCCTCAGTCTGTTGAGTGCTTCATGTAAAATCTCAACACAAGGAAAAATTCATTTTCAGTCTTAAACAGGTTCATTTGGGTAATGACCAAACTCTCAGACAGCTCTAACTCTTTCTCAGATTCGTTTGTCATCTTGGCATCTGCTGCTTGTTCAAAATTACATTTGTGCCACATTACTATTGCTTGTGGTGAGCTCAACCTCCTTACCAGGGCCATGGTGACCTGAGCTAATGAGTACTTCCTTCTTGGTGGAGAGTTTCACCCTGGAATTTCTTTGCCCAGAGTTATTCATACATAATATGTTAGTTTATCTGATTCATCCTTTGAGCACAAATGCTCATTCCGGGTTTGACGACCAAGCCATGCCCCTTATCTACAATGTAGGCGAATTACTGAGTTAGTCTTAAGAAAAATTTATCATGGAAAAAACTAACAGCCTAAGGGGGTGATAAGGAATTAGCAGGGCCTGAGAAAAGAGAAGTAGCAATTTCTCTTTGAGATATTAAAGTCTACACGTTTCATTCATTCATTCAATAACATTATTTAATGTCTTTGGTATGCCAAGCACTATGCTAGGCACTGAAAATACAAAGAAAATAAAGAAAAAAATTAATAAGCAAAACAGTCCTTGACTTTAAGCAGTTCATATTCTATTAGGAATATATACAGAGAAAAGTGAATACAAAGTACTTACAAAGTAATTTCTAGAAGAATAAGGTGATATAGAAGAATGAGGCTTCCTGTGGGATGTGAGACTTGAGCTGAGCTTTGATGGGATCAATCAATCCATCAATCAACATTAATTAAATGCCTACTATGTGCCAGACACTGAACTAAACACAAGATCCAGAAAGAAAGTTGAAAGTCCCTGCTCTGGGAGCTGGCAGAGCAGAATAAAGAAGAGAAAAAAAAAAAAGAGAGGACAGGACAGGAGAGGTAGGAGAGACTGGCAACAAACAGACTTGGGGGAATCAAGGAATCATTTGTTTGCCAGTCTTAGAATATTGGGAATTGCATAACATGAGGACACAGATAAATTTTTCACTTGTAGTCCAGGTGCAGTCCTTTCAGCATGACTCTTCAAATTGGAACCCATATACTAAGTGTGTAAGGTGAGACATAGTCTTAAGAACATAGTGTGAAAATGCCAGATATCATCTTACACATTACATGTGCATGTGTAAGGAATTCCCAAGAGCCAAGCCTTAAGGAAATGTCTATTACAGAGCTCAGAAAAATCATGACCAAGAGAAACATTCACTTGGGTTGAGTCTCTGAGGCACTGGTCCAATGGCCCATTGAAACTATCACTCATGAAAGGCAGACAGGCTAAGGTGTATTAGCCTTCTCAGTGAACTGATGATAAAAACAGCAGAGGTAAATAATTCTTGCCAGACAACTATCTCACATAAGTGAGGTATTTTTTTTTCTGAAGACAGAGAAAACTATCCTCATGATTTAGCAGAGTCAGAAAACCTGGGTCTGAATTATGGTTCTGCTATTTAGCTTTGTAAATAGCACCAAGAGCAAGTAGAATAGACCCTGGAGAAGTCATTTCACTTCCTGGGGTTTGGTTTCCTCTTCTTTACAATGAGGGTATTGGAACAAATGATATTTATGGTCCTTTTTTGATTCTTTATTCTATTTCAATGAGTTCTGTCAGTGAAACAGGGACTAGAAAAAAGAAAAGATCTTGACTTTTTATATTTGCATGTGTGAGTTGTCAAGGAATCACAGTCATGAAGGAAAAGGCACCTTTGTTGCAATGTCCTCAAGTACATTTTTACTTGGTGTAGCAAATCATAGTGTTCAAAGAAGAGAGGTATAAAATGAGCCATACTTGAATAAAAAAAAATAGGAATAAAAGGTATCACAGTAATCATTCAAACTGGAATATGCAGCAGAAAAAAGATGGCATTGATAGGGCCTCAGGCTTCACAATCATGTGACTCAAACAGCATTTGAAGCAGGTGAAAATCTATTCTGTGTAATGGGATATAGACTGATTCAGGATTTCTTTGTCATTGACCTTGGTCTCCACTGAACTAGAATGTTCAACTCATCCTATTCTGTCCCCTTTCTCCTAAGTGAGATCACCTTCATCCTCACTTCCTGGGGACAGATATCTCTGAACCCCGAAATTAATAGAAATATTCCACCCTTCAGTATGAGTTGACTTATCAAATATGTCAGTAGTAGATATAAGGCCCAATGAGCTTACTCAAATGCTTGCCTGCCATCTATAACGTCCTAGCTGCCAGAATTCAGATGTTGACACAGATCTAGGTATACATATAGGCCTATGTGTACATAAGCACAGATACGGTTACAGATACAGATGTAGATATAGATATACCTGTAGCTATAGATATAGATGCAAATCTATAGATATAGGACTAGAAGTACATATGGATACAGATACAGGTATATATATAAATCTTTATCTAGATATAGGACTAGATATTGATATAGACACAGGTATAGATATAACTATAGAGATCTAGGTCTAGGTCTAGGTATGGGTATATGATAGACAGACAGACAGACAGATGGACAGATAGATAGATAGATAGATGATAGATATACATATAGGTACAGATATAGATATACATGTAGATCTAAATACAAATATAGATATAGGTGTAGGTATAAACAGGACTAGATATAGATATGGACACAGATAAAAGTATAGATACGGATATTTATAGATATGGCTGTAGATGTAGAAATTAGACTAGATATAGACACAGATATAGCACAGGTATAGATATGGAGACAGATATCAGGCCTAAACTTGCCTGTTCAACTTCTCTTTGATATACCTCATTCTTCCTTCTAGGGTCAAAGAGAATTAATCCAATCCCTCTTTGCTTTGAAAGTCTTTCACATCTTGAAGACAGCTAGGTTAAACAGCCCTAGTTCTGTCGGTCGGTCAATAAATATTTAAGTGCTACTCTGTATCAGGCATTGTGTTAAGTGCCAAGAATACAAAGAAAAGCAAAAGACATTCCTTGATCTCAAGAAGGTCATAGTCTAATGAGGGAGATGACATGCAAACAACTATGTAGAGAGAAGCTGTATACAGGATAAATTGGAAATAAACAGAAGGAAGGCATTAGAATTAAGGGAGATCAGAAAACACTTGCCGGAGAAGGTGGAGCTGAATCTGGAACTACCTTCCCCTAGCCATTATATGGCATGAACTCAATTCCCTTCACCATCCTTGTTGCCATGTTCTCCAACTTATCATTGATCTTCCTAAAATGTGGTGCCTAGAACTCCATATAATATTCCAGAGAAGGTCTAACCAAGGCCTAGTACAATGAGACTATCACTTAGATACAAGAGGATTAGACAAACTCCCAAACAGTGTGATTCTATAGTGGAGGTGGTATAACATCTATTCACGTACCCCTGTAATACTAGAGCCCCAAGGAAAGAACCTCACCACGATTACCATTGCTGGAGACCTTCTTAAAGTTACAGGCAAGGATCTTTGCAAAGATAAAGGTGAAATTTTGGCTCAGAGATGCAAAATTTAACCTTAAAACCTCATATACCTGCAAAACAATGAAATAATAATGAAGATGAAAACATAATAATATATCAAGAAAGTATAAAATGATAAAATCAGTAACCAAAATTATAATCATTACACAATTTCTCACTTTGCAGAAGCTACCTAATTTTACCCCAGCACATTTTTCATGGAAAGGTATTATTTAGATCTTTTTTCATAAATACAGTGCCTACTGTGAGGTAATACAATACCATGTCCTCTGATTTCTTCCTGTTATTGTTTTATAATATATTATCTTGTTCACCCTCAAAATACAAAATTCAGGTACAACAAAAGATTTCTCTTAGAATACATGTAACCTCTGATGCTTTGAGGCTGGAAGGAGAGCTATAAAAGGGAGAGGCAAACAGAATTTAAATTTATTTAAATTTGATATTTATTACTATCAAAGACCATACTGCTGCTAGGGACATAAGATGAAAAATACCCTAGTGCCTGCTCCTAAGTATCTTACAGTTTTAAATAAGAGGATAGGACATAAAGAAATCAACATGATGCCCAGAAGGATGGTTAAATGGATATGGGAAATCCCATGAGAAATTTGAGGAGGGAAAGATCATTTTATGGGAAGGCTGTGATCCAGAGAGGTGATATCTGACTTGGTCCTTAAAGAAGAGGCTTCCACAGGCAAAGATGAGATGAGGTCTATGAGAGCATTAACAAGTCACAGAAAGGGATGAAGATGATCTCAAAAACAGGGGATAGACAGCAATCCAGTTTGTCTGGCATGCAGAAGGCATGCAGAGATGAAATTGAGATGAGACTGGACAGGTGGACTGGTGACAAATTTTGAAAGACCAAAATGTTCAAAATTTAAACTTTGCTCAGTAGGCAATAAGGAAGTGGTAAGATGCTAGTATCATCCTCCTTTGTACAGAGGAGGAAACTGAGGCAGAGAAGGTTAAATGACTTGCCCAGCTCACATAGCTGGTAAGTAAATAAATTTGAGCACAAGCCTTCTTGATTCCAAGTTTTCCAAACTCTGCCCTGTACCCCCTAACTGCCTCCCTACTGCCACTGGAGTGAACCACATATGATTCTTCAAAGACACTGTGATGTTCCAGGACTTGTAATCCTATGGCATCATAGAAGAAATTTCCTGCTAAAATGATGAATGTGCCAGGGAGCAGCGTAGGAATCACTAAAAGTACCAAATAATATTCCAAATATAACCCATCCTACTCTCTTCCTCACATTCAGTTCTGGGCTGAAGTCATTGCCATCTCATCTTAATTTCTTTAAAAAAAATAATATTCCATTTCAAGTTGAAACTAGCTCTGAACTGGGTTCACAGGACTTTTTTTTCTCTCCAGGGATTTGTACATTATTTAATCAGCAAAGTCATATTGCATAATGTAACAAGAAGGGCACTGGTCTTTGAATCAGAACTCCTGAGTTCAAATATGACTGCCACTTACTAGTTGAATGACCATGTCAAGTTATTTTACCTCTGTGAACCTCAGTTTTCTCAGTCGTAAAATGGAAGTAATAATACTTGGATGATTTTCACACAAGACTTGTAAACCTTAAAGACTCTGAAGTATAAGCAATCCCATTAAAAAATTTAGTTGCATGAAAATCTATGCATATTTGATTAATTAAAAGAAATAAGGGGCTGATTCTGGTTTCTTCTGTACTCACTGGCAAATGTATCTAGCATTATCTGCTTAGCTAACCCACACATTTGGAGAGCATTCATATTTTCTTGTTAAAAAAAAAACCACCAATTGTCAGAAGCACTTCTGCTTTTAAAGGTTTTATTCCATAATGTAATCAGCCCCCAAAGAACCCATAGCAGGATTTTCTTTACAAAGCATGTTAATTTGCTCCTTGCTGAGAATCCCAGGTAAGACCAGCTAGAACATGTGGTAACAAGAGACTGTCAGCCCCTATCTTCTGAGCTGCAGCAGATGGCTAGAGGTGAATGGTCATTCCTGACTTTTGGGGTGCCTGGTGATAGTGTTAGGAAAGGGCTGTTGTGAGAAGAAAACAAGGACTTCATTGAGTAATCCCCCCCTCTGGAACTCACCTGCAGAAAAAAACAAACATTCAGATGTGGCCTGCTAGCAGAAAATCCAAATTTGAAATTAGCCCAATTAGAGGATGACTATTCATATAATGGGCAGCAAGGTGGCCCAGTGGAAAGAGTGCCAGACTTGGAGTCATAAAGACTCATCTTCCTCAGTTCAAATCCAGCCTCAGACACTTACTAGCTTTGTGACCCTGGGGAAGTCACTTAACCCTGTTTGCCTCAGTTACCTAATCTGTAAAATGAGCTGGAGAAGGAAATAGCAAATCCAGCGGGGTCGTGAAGAGTCAGACTCAACAAACGACTGAACAACATTCACATTATTAAAGTATTCTTTGCTTTACGGAAGGAAAAACTCCATGGGAAGCTGGTCTAGTGCAGGGCTTCTTAAATTTTTTTCTACTCACAACTCTCCCAGTGCTTCTTAAGCTGTGGCTTTTAACCCCCTATGAGCTTGCAACCCATCAACGTATTCAACTCTACTACAAAAATAGGATTCAATTTATAAAAATTTGATTTGCCCAATTTTATGGGATACTCCCACTGCTTAAACTGATTGTTTTCTAGTCCTTCAATAGACTCCCTCCTGTTGTCTGCCTCTTAGAATCCATTCTTTCTTACAAGACTCTCCTCAAGCACCACATTCCACATTGCTTTTCCCAATCTTCCTAGCTCCCAGTGCCCTCACTCCCCAAATCACTTTGTGCTTATTCTTTTCATATTCTGTACATACCTATTTATGTGAATATTATCACCATGTAACAGAATGTTAGTTGCTTTTGTCTTTTGCCTTTGTGTTTTTGACATAATACAATTCTTAATAGAAGCTTATTGTTTAATTAATTAATAATCACTAATATTTAAATAATGCTATAAGGTTTGTGAAGCACTTTGTATGTGTTAACTCGTTTGATGCCACAAGAACCCTGTGAGATGTTTTTTTTCAAAGCAGTAATTGTAAATTGCAATTTACATATGAGGAAATTGATTAATGAAAGATGGAGGGAAAAGGTTCAAGTGAAAGAAATAGTACCACGCATATTTTTCTTCAGAAACTCTCAAGAGCCTACAGAAAGGGTTCACTAGGCAATTACCCTCTTTCTAGACCAAATCCAGGAGTCTTTTACAGAAGATTGATGTTTCAAGGTCCAAAATAGAAACTCAGTTAATGAGAGTATGAAGGATTGTTCACAGTGTCTACTATGGGTTAAGGTTGGAGATGGTGCAAACTCAACACAGCCCTGATACAACACTCTTCCCATGGAAAATGCCTTTGGGAAATGGGGAAGGGTCATGTCTGTATCTGTCTGCCTGTAATGGACAGGTTCAACCTTAAAGAGGAGCAGAGTTGACTTCAATCTCGATCAATTTGAAGAGCCTGGGCATAATTTGGAGAAAGGGGCATGCCAGCAAGTATAACTGTGCAGTTCCAAGTGTTGTTATAAGCTATGTTTTTGTTTTTCCTCAGGGGAAGATGATGATGATGATGAATGTGGAGAAGAGAAGCTGCCCTCTTGCTTTGATTACGTGATGCACTTCCTCACTGTGTTCTGGAAGGTTCTCTTTGCCTTTGTGCCACCCACGGAGTACTGGAATGGTTGGGCATGCTTCATCGTGTCCATCCTCATGATCGGTCTCCTGACAGCTTTCATTGGCGATCTGGCATCTCACTTTGGCTGTACCATTGGCCTGAAGGATTCGGTGACAGCAGTGGTGTTTGTTGCCCTAGGGACTTCAGTGCCAGGTAAGGAATAAGTTTCAGATCAATTTCTACAGCTCCTTTTATTTGTTTTTAATAATATTAATAAACAATAACTAACATTTATATACTACTTACTGTGTGGGCTATGCTAAATGCCTTACAATTATTAGCCCACATATCCCCAAGGAATTGGATATGAAGTCAGACCTATCAGTGTTGGAGGTCCAAAGATCGACATTATTTCACTTACTCTCCCAAAGTTATAAAACCAGATACCCTAATTATTCTGACCAGAAAAGATGTTTGAGTATCATTTAACCAAGGATTCCTGTTAGAGTGAGAGTAGCTGAATGTGGCCTACCTTAAATTAGAGGAAAGTAAATTAGAGAGGTAAGTAGATTGACTAACCTGCCATAAAAATAAACACTTGTCAAAAAAAATTTAAAAAACACTGATTAACCATTCACTATGTGCAAAGTACTATATGAGAAGGGAAGAAAATAGATATGGCACAAATGCTCCTCTCAGGGAGTTTATAGTCTAATCAGGGAGCAGAGGCATACAGGAATAATTATGATTTGAGGAACATTGAGATAAAACAAAGGAAAAGTCAGGGCACAAAACTATGAGAAATTTGAGGGGTAGACCATTTTCATCTGAGTTGAGAAGGGTTGGGGTTGAAAATTTAAAAAAAAAAACTTCATAAGGGAGTTAACATTTGAATAAATGTTTCTAGATAAGGAGGGACTTGAAAAAAATAGGAGCAGAAAATTTCATTCCAGACACAAATTATAATGGATACAAAGCACCAGACAAGATGAGAGCAGGGAAAAAGAAAAAGTGTAGTTTGGTTATAATGGTGAATGTGTGAGTCACCAAGAGAATTAGATAACTCTGGCAAATATGTTAGTTGCAGATTGTGAAGGATTTGAATGCCAGGTTCAAGAGTGCAGATATTTTGGGTGTAATTGTGATCCCCTCATGTCAAGGAAAGACTAAAAATAAGAAAAATTTAAAGAACCTATTCAAAATTTCTGCCTCTTCTTTTATTTTCTTTCAGTTGTTTTTCATAAGAATCTGGGTCAGTGGGAGGGGGACTCTCTAATCTGATTGGTTCTTGTTACATACTATACTGTTCTCTTAATCTAATAGTGCGTGAAGTGAGTTGGAAGAAAGGGGAGCTGTCTAACTGGGAAAGATAGAATAGGAGAGTAGCACTGATGGGTGGGTTTCGTAAGTATAGAATCAGGGAATCACAGAACTTCAGAACAAAAAGGGACCTACCTGAACTTCAGGTTCAACTCATAATTAAGCTTGGGTTGCCTCTAACAAACGCCCAATAAGTAGTCATCCAGAATTTGTTTGAAGACTTCCAATAAAGGGTAATGCACCACCTTTCCAGATCGGCCATTCCACTTTGGGAAAAGTCTAATTGTTAGGCAGTTTGCCTTTGTTTTCTCTCCTAACATTGAGCTTAAATGTTCTGTGCACCTTCCACTCATTACTTCTAATTCTTTCCCCTAGCGTCATTTAGTCAGTCAGTAAAGATTTATGGAGCATCTACTTTATGCTAGGTACTATGCCAAACACTAGACATACAAATATAAAAATTTCAGATCCTGCCTTTGAGGAGCTTACAACCTCATGGGACCAAGCTGAACAATTCAAATCCCTCTTCTTCATAGCATCCCTTCAGATACTTGAAGATAACTATTATTCAGCCCACCTCAATCTTTCTTTTCTCTAAGATAAATGCTCCCAGTTCTTTCAACTGAACCCTATATTGTTGTTGTGTTTGTCCTTCATTCTCAAAGAGGACCATGACATCAAGATCATGACATGACTTGGAGTTCACTTTGGTTTGAGTGAGGGAGGGCTGTGCAAGGTCACCAACCTCACTTTCTTCTCCTGAGCCATCTGGGTGCAGTGGCCTGATATTCATCGGGATGACTAGAGATGGTCCAGGATGCAAGGGGAGACCCTGTCTCTTTCAGGCATATGGCATTCTTATAGCATTCTAAGGTCTTATCACCCATTCTCAATGGGTGAGATACACCCATTCAATGAATAGGCTTCTTTAAGTAGTTACTCAAGGGATGGCCCCTTTAATAAAAAAAAAAATCAAACTGGGAGGGAAGACCCTCAGGGTTCCTGGGTAAAAGAAACAATTACTATTTAGTAGTTGTGACTGATCCTTGGCAAAACTGAAACCCTACATGTTTCTGCTTACCTTCCTCTAAATATTTCCAGTATATCTATAAATTGAAATTATTTAGGCTATGGTTTTTTAAACCACAACAGCCCCCCCCCCCTTATATTATAGCTCATTATTCATAGGTTTGATTTGATAGCACTATGGGTAAAATCTCTCCTGAATATAATAGCTGATGATAGGTAATAGCTTGATAAAAACAAAGCAATGGATGATAATCCCATCCACAGCACCAGATTGATATAACTATTGCAGTGAGAGTTCTGTCATCTGGATTTTAACTGATGACCTGCACTTTCAAAAGAACAGCTCACATTTATACTAATCTTTTGGGTCCAGGCCAGTAATTTCATTGGTATAGAAAACTCTCCAGGACAAGGCTCCTTTTGTCCATGTAGATATAAATTAGAGTCTCACAGAATAGCCTGTGAGGTCACATTTAAACCCTGTTCTTCTTGAATGTGAGACTGGCTATCCACTACTATCCACTGCCTCTCATACCTTTTATCACGTATAAAATAAACACTGAGTACTCCCAGGAGAGGAGCTATATGTAGACTACAACACAACTTCTCATGAGGTGAAGGTAGAGAAAACTGCTGGTAACTGCAGGCTTGTGATTTTGGAAGTGACACCACTGATGGTGTCATTTATTGTCTATGTCATAGGGTGGATACAGGGGGAAATAGATACGAATACAGATAGACAGACAGACAAAGACAGAGACAGACAGGGAGACAGTGCGGGGGGGAGGGGAGAGACAGACAGAGACAGATACAGAGGAGACACAGAGACAGATAGAAACAGAGAGGCAGAAAGAAAGGGGGTGAGAGAGCCAGACAGACACTGAAAGAGACAGAGAGCATGTGATGTGTAGCAGTACCTGTCACAGGAGAAATGTAAGCCAAGGGACATTGACTTTGCTCTGGTTTCCCAGGGTGTACTTGCCTTCTGTGCTTTCCAACGTTCCATTCAAAAGTGAACACAGATTAAGCTGTACCACATCACAGGAGTCTAAGAGCTGATACTGTTGTTTCTATAGTCATCTCTGGGGTGGCATCAATTGAACTGCTTTGGTTACCACCAAGTGCCCATTAAGGATGTGGTGTCTGCTGAGATGGCAGGAAAGCTGAGGCATTTTGGAAGGGAAGCAAAAACAGAGCAGGTCAGCAGGTCTCCTCAAATCCATCTGAGTGACTCTTGGTGCTTTGAGTAGCTCAAACCAGCAGGCACCAAATTTGTATTTCTAAATGGATGCCCTAGCTGTGCTATGCACTTTCTTTCTTGGATTTTTTCCAGACTTAGCAGAAAGAAGCCTTTGTGTTGTAGGGGAGACATGAAAAATACTCACAATCTGAGCTTCTTTCACCTTGTGATTTTGTATCCCATCACACAACTTAACCAGTGTGACTCCATATCACTCCTCTCAGAGCTTGGCAAAGGAAAAAATGGTTTTGGAGTCTCCTCTCCGTCAGCCCTAAATCATGGCACTGAATGGTACTAAGTTGGTACAACCTGATTGAGAGAGATTTATATAATTAAGACTGACTAGCTATCCCATCGTAGCTTCTCTCTGGAAGTAAGCAACTCATCTTTCCAACTCTTTCTCTTACTTCCAAAAACAATTTTTTTAATGTAACAAATCTTGGGTATGGGCAAGGCATTTTTTTCATTTAGTGCTTTTGAGGGAGGAGAAGGTATGGGGATAGGATGGAACCTGTGATTTCATCAATGTAAGGAGTTCCCAGGAATGGATACCTTCTATCCACTGGGATATACCCCTTCTGTGAAACCTCTAGTTTGAGGCAATAAGAAGTTAAGCAACCAACCCAGAGTCACACAGCCCATTCAAAGCAGCAAAAGCACTCAGAAACAGGTCTTCTTTACTTCTAGTATGGTTCACTGTCCTTTTCAACAAACACACTGCTTCTTTAAAATTCTTTTTTTCAGCCTATCACTGCTACCGAACTAGACTTAAAAAATAAACAACTCATCCTTTTTGAAATAGAATTGCAAATTAATTAAATGTTTTGAGTGGTATAATTAAAACAGACCAATTTTAAAATAAAGCAGCTTTCATGCCTGTGATTATTAATTCTTTGCAGAGAAGTTTGAGAAGACAGTTGGATTTTTATCAGATTTCGTTTTTAGAGGAGTCACTTAATCTACCATTTATACCCAGCATGGAAGTCAACAAGTGGAAAATCAACATTAGCTCTCCTAAAGTTCAACTCAGTAGATATGCCAAAAAGCATGGAACCTTTTTTGGTTGAGGAGAGTGGATATAAGACTCATTGGTCTAGTTGCTTGACAAGCCCTGACATAAGCTCCCTACTCCCAGGCCCACTGGGAAAAAAGATTTTCTTACCCCACATTTCCATTATAAAATCCCAATGGCATGCCATAGCTGTTTGTTTATTTTTGCAGTATGTTCCCAAAGAATTTATTTATCAGACAACACAAATCATCATATCTGATTGAACAGGCTTTTTTTCTGAAAGAGAAAGGCAGCAGAAACTGAACGATACTGTAACTGGGCATAACATTTCTGACTTACTTTTGTACCCTTGTTGACAAATGGTTGATAAGTAGCAAAAATGACAAGTAGCCACAATTTACTATTCCCCTCCTATCCTGCCACTTCAAATATTTGTGTCTATCTTCCCGGGCTACCCACAAAGAATAAAATAATAAAACTCATATTTACTACCAGTTTACTATATATTGGACCTTGGGCCTATGATTTTTATTTCTTCAAAGATAGTTTGGCTGAAAATGTTGATATATAGAGAGAGGCAGATAAATAGTAATGTATATATAGCAATATTTTCAACGTATAAAGGTATATGTGTATATTGTATAAGATATGACATAATCCACCCTAGATAATATCTATGCATATATGGCAGATACATATGTGAATGTGCATGTATGTGAGTATATATCACAAAATAGTGATTTTATACCTTTATTCTTAAATGTCTCTGGAGAAGTAAATTACCTAACTAACCTCCCATATATGTTACCTCATCCTAGTTTCTTCATGCCTAGCCTACATTGAATGGTTGGCTGTTTGCAAGCTGTCTCCCTAATGAGACTGTAAGCTCTCTGAGAGCAAGAACTGTCTTTTCTCTTTCTTTGTATCCCCAGTACTTAGCACAGTTCCTGGCCCATTGCAAACACTTAATAAATGCTTGTCAACTTGAGAGCTGTAATCTTCTAACAAACAAGTAAGCATCACTCTCCCAACTTCCCAAACACAGCTATATGTCCCTGTAAGGTTCTTTGACACTTGTTTCTGAGGAACTTCCTCAGAAGTTTGGGGTCTTAAGGCAGCCTAAGAGAATTGAACACCAATGAAAAAGTGAAAGAAGGTCACAGAACTTTGTGAATTTCCAGATTTTACTTAAGGCTCTCCTACTTCTTCTTTTTCCTCCTTCTCTTCCGATATGCTCCTCTGTTCCCCAGACCACTATAGACATCATGGTTCAACAGCTATGTCATGGACTAAACATGAGTGTGGGGACTAGCCTAGGAACTAACACATATTAATATTGTTTCTATGAGGGAAAGGTAATCCAAGTTCTATAAGCAATTGACCAGCATATGAATATTTATTCCTACTGAATACAATTCACCTTTGAGAGTACTTGATGCTCACTACTTGACTATCAAGGTCCTGATTTGGAGTTCTGGCCATTTTGCATTCTTCTGTCTACACAATTTGAAAGATAAATAGAAGCAACTGTCATCATTAAACTCATCCCATACTCGCTTTTAAAAATAGATTTCAGATAGAAACAATCCTATGAAAAGTCACTACTCTATTATTCTTTAATCTTTGATATTCTCTGCACCACTGAACAAGTAGAGAAATTGATATAGTTAAATAAAAATATCAGGATAGAAACTCATTATCTGTGGGCTCATGGAAAGCATCCTTGAATCAGCTTTGGTAACTGACAAGACAATAGGGCTGATACAGACATATACCATCCTCTCTCCATGTGATGAGGAGTTCTTCTGCTGGGTCTCTATATTTTGAGAGTTTTTCATTTCATGTGCCCTGGAGATTGAGTATTTAAAAGACATCTAAGTACTTAATTATAAATACTTAATTGTGGGCATTAAAAAAGCATTCTTACTCTGTTACATTATTAATATAGATGAAACAAAAGAATACTTTTATTTTACATAATGATAATGGCAATAATAAAGATAGATCTCTTTCTTTAAAATGAATATTTTTCTCAACTTGCTTAATACAAATTTCCTTGGAAGATATTAAATTCAGAAAATACAATGACTTCCTAATAACTCATGTTTATATAGTGTTTTGAGGTTTTTCAAAATACTTTTATCATATTAGCCTTAATATTCTTATTTCACAGATGGGAAAATGAAGGTTTTTGGAGGTGAAGTAATTTGCCCATTGTCACAAAGTATCAAAGCTGAGATTTTGGACTAGGGTTCCTTGATTCATCACTTTATCAGCCTTACTCTCATTTTCTTAATTTCTGGCATTTTATATCATATAAAAAGCAAAATGAATTTGAGTTAGACCATCAGCAGTATCATAAAATAGATGAGAGAAACCTTAAAGTTCAGCAGTCTGCCACTCCATTTGCAATGAAAATTTAATTCACTGAAAAGTAAATTCAACTATGAATTTGTAATTGCCTGAATAAACCATGCTCGTAAATTTTATACTAAGTCAACAAACAAGCTACTTTCATGAGAAAACAAAATTGTGGAAAATATGTATTTTGTATTCTTAAAGTAACCAAGTATCTTTAGACTAAAGGTGTTAAATAAGACATATTGCATTTATTTCCATTTCCAAATATTTCATAAACTACTTGGTTTTTTCCTCACAGTTTTAATGTTTTCCACTTGCCAGATGTATTATTATTTAGTTATCATTGAGACTTAGATTTGCCAAGATTTCCTTGGAAAAATTTGGTAAGACCTTGTACTTATTATACCTAGATGGAAGGAACCCCATATTTTCCTCACAGTTACCTTGTGAAGTACAAGTTAAATTTTATTTCAATTTCACAGATGAGGAAATTGAGTCACAGAGAAGCAAAGTGACTAGTCCATGGTCAATCATCTAGTGAGCTGGGATTTGACCTGTGATCTCTTAACATCCAATTATCTTCCTACTACATCATGCTATTGTACAAAGGAAGGAAGGAAAGAATTAAGGAAGGAAGGGCATCAGAGGGAATAAACTTCGATTAGACACCTAATGTATGCCAGGCACTATTCTAAGCACTTTACAAATATTATCTCATTTAATACAACAACCTTGTGAAGGAGGTACAATTATTATCACTACTTTACAGTTGAGGAAACAGAAGCAGACAGAGGCTTACCCAGGGTCACACAGCTAGGAAGTGTCTGAGTTCAGATTTGAACTGAGGTTTTCCTGATTATAGGTCCAGCACTCGATCCACTAAACCACCAGCTGTGCTGTGTTAAACCATTTTTCCTAGTGTTAACTATTTGCTTGGGTGAGTGGGGGCAGGGGGGAGGGGCAGAGAGAAAGGGGAGGAAGGGTGGTGTTAAGTCTTAAATTCAAGTCCATAAGGAAGAGAGAAGGGAAGTTGGAAGCAAGGAAAGGAGAAGAGGGGATAGGAGAAGAGAGAAAAGAAAAGGAAAGAAAGAAGGAAATTCCTTTCTATTAAATCCTCACTATATTCTGGACACTGTATTAAATTGTATGTACAACATACTAAGAATCTAATCTAATCTGAAGGAACTCATAGTCTAATGGGGGAGAAAGAATGCAAATAATGATTTACAAGCATAAGGATCACAGAGGGGCTGTGACTAGTTTTGTTTGTTTATAACTCTACTGCAAGCAATCAGCATTCTCTAGCACCAGGAAAGGCCAATCCTCCAATTGTGTTCAATAATGAACATTATTCATTTCTTTTCTTCTGGAGCTGGAACTGCCTGAAACATGTCATCATCTGTGTCACCAGGTCAACAATGAGGGTCCACCATAGTAAGACTCTGCTCTGTGAGCTGGACCAGCAAGCCCCGGTCAAAGAGCTTTTTCATGGAACTTTGCCTCACCTCTATGGCCATAACTAGGGCAGAAGCAATTTCCAGGGTCCAGAAAAAAGAAAAAAAAGAGTCATTAAAGCTGAGAGAAAATTTCAAAAGCAAGGCTATTAAGAAGGAAAAGGATGAGACAAAGCAGCACTAGACACAGAATTTCAACAAAGGCTTTTTTTTTCCTCTCTGTTTGTCTATAAATGACGTAAAAGCTCTCTTTCCCTCTCTTCTCTTGGACTGAAAAACACTCAGGAATTTTCTGTGTGCATCTAACCCATTGAAGATGAACATGCCTGAAGCATTTTCAGGTAGTTTATTGAAATCAAATTTAAAACTTCTTCCTGCTGTTGTTTCTTTCCTGTTAAAGGGAATTTACTTTCCAAATGCCTAATTTTTTTTTCATTTGAAAATCTTGTAAACCTTAGGTTCTTTTTCAAAAGTGTTTGTTCAAACTCTGCTTGAATTACTCCATTGAGGAAAGTACTCACCACCTCTTAAGGCAACCTAACTTGAATTCAGATCCAGCCTCAGACACATGAGTTGTGTGACTCTACACAAGTCATTTAAAATTGTCTGCCTCAGTGTCCTCATCTGTAAAATGCACTGCAGAAGGAAATGGCAAATCACTCCAGTAACTCTTCCAACAAAACCCCAAATGGGGTCACAAAGGGTTAGACATGATTGAAATGACTCAGCAGCAAAATTATTAGGTGTTTTTTTCCTGATATAAAGCCTAAATTTGCTTCTTAGCAACTTCCTCTAATTTTTCCCCTATTTCTACTCCCTGGGGCCAAATAGAATATATGTAGGGCAATGGCTCAAAGGTTGAAGTTGGAGGCAAGAAGACCTGAGTTCCAATCTTGCCTCAGATTATATATATTTGAGTGACCTTGCGCAAGTTACTTAATCTCTCCCAATCTTGTTTCCTCATCTGTAAAATAAATAGATTGGACTGACTGGCTTCTAAAGTCCCTTCCAGTTCTAAATCTTTGATCTTCTGACTCCTCTTCCACAGGACCATCTTTTTTGAGTACTTGAATTAATCAGTAAGTATTAAGTATCTGCTAGGTTCCTGGCACTGTTCTAGGTGCTGAAGATACCAGGACAAAAAATGCAAAAGTCTCTGATCAAAACTGCCATCATAACTCTGAGCCTACAAGGCCATTTGCTATCCTAGCTTCCCTTCTCTGGACACTCTCTAGCTCATTATCATCCTTCTCAAGCTGTGACTTTGAGAATTGAATCCAATACTCTCCATGCACCCTGACCAGGGCAGACAATGCCTCCTTAGGCCTGGAAGCTATGGGTCCCTTAATGGAGCCCAAAATGTCATAACTAAAGAGCCAAAAAAACCCTTGTCTGGGGTCCATGATATTTTTTAATTTGGATACTGTATTTCAATATGATTGGTTTCCTTGGTAATCCTCTATATTTTGTTTTATGTATTTGAAATTGTTATTCTTAGAAGTCCATGGGCTTCACCAGATTGCCAAAGGGGTCCATGAAACACAAAATATTAAGAATTCCTTATCACCTGACTTTCCAAGGGAGTAAGATGGAGGTCAATATAGCCAATGGTAGAGTTTTTTACAAGTTATAAACAATTTACTTCATTTTACTGTATTATCTGAGAGACCAAAAGTATTGAGTGTATCCAAGCAAAGACTTTTTTGCAAAGGCATCCCATATAGCTAGTTCATCCTTTGTGTATGTGTACACAAGGATGTAAATTGCTTTCACTTTCTATTTTCATTGTGTTCTTCAAAGGAAACCTACATTAACCAAATGTAGCTGAAAGAAAACATAGTTTTCCTCAATGATAGTCAAGGTTGTGATTTTTTGTAGGTTTATTCTCTGTAATAGAATCTTTAGATAGCTACCTTTTGATTTCTTCTTTATTTCATCTGAAATAGGACAATGTGACTGTGCCAGTCTGGAGACAAGTTAGTAGGAAATTGGGAAAATGCCCATTTTTTTCCATTATGGAAATTTGAAATGTCTTTGGACAGGTATTTCATTGGGTCAGAGAAGGTGGGTTCTATGCCCAGGTGAGTCAGCTCTCTGTGTTCTAACTAGTAAAAAACATTAAATTCACACCTGGAAAATGGATACCACTCAAAAGAAAGCATGTATGGGTGTGTGTGCGTGTGTGTGTGTGTGTGAGTTCTGTGCCAGCAAAGACTACCCATCTAATTGTTACACTAGAAAGGATCTGATAAGATAATTCACACTAAGATGTGACTGACTAATAAAGACTTACCTCCTCACTCTTCCCATAGATATTTGCATCTTGCCCAAGGGAAATGTCCTAATCAAAAGGAATTTGTATTTTTGTAGTTAGTTACTACACCATGTTGGTAAGGGGGAGAGAGGGTGCCTCTAGATGCCCTTAAAACCCTTCCAGTAGAAAAGCCTGGGAAATTAGTATCTCTACCTACTGCCCCAGAAATTGAGCCTAGAATACTCAGTGCCATGGGTTACAAGGTGAGCTCAGGGTGATTCCTGGAAAGTGGAGTGAGATTATGGCTAAAATGGCAATCATACCAATATCTCTGGAAGCATTCATGGGAACACATTACCCTTCCTGCACCACCTACTCCAGGAAGGCAGGATCACTACATTTTGAATAACTGGCCGACTCTTGTGCTCAGAAAAGTCAATTAGAATAGGCCTACAGTTAAGGAAGCTTTTAGAAAGTTCAGGCCATCCGATAGATAGATAGATAGATAGATAGATAGATAGATAGATAGATAGATAGATAGATAGATAGATAGATAGATAGATAGATAGATAGATAGATATGTGTGTATATATATATATATATATACATATATATATATATATGACAGTGAAATTGCAAACTGCAGAATGGCTGAAAAATGGCACTGCTTTCCTTAGCTACAGGAAAAGTTCTGTTTTTAGTTGGGCCTCTTCTGATTATTCAGTAGGCTGCAATGCATTTTCTTAGTAACTTAGAGCTAAACCATATTTTCTGGTCTTTGCATTACAAATTACCCATCCTCATGAGAGCCAAAATACAAATAATAAATGACTTGAGAATTACATACTCTTCTAAGACTATATCTTTAGGGCAAGAATGTTATTAACAAACTTGGATAAACTATTTGCCTGTCCAAGCTGAATCTGCCAAGTTATTTCGTCAGCTGAGTTAAATAAAATATAATGTAGATATAAAAGTATAAGTCATCATAATGAAACTATCATCATCTGTCATTGATTTTTGTATTTTGCTTATATAGTCATCACATGAGATTTAATACCTCAAAGGAAATTGTTGAGAAAAAAATATATATACATATACATATATACACATACACAGACACACAATGTATATTAAATATATATACTTATATATAAAACGTGTATATCCGTATTGTCTCTGAGAGGTTAACCCTGTGCTAAATAGCAAAGTAGAAGTGGAGAAAATAGCATTCCAATGCCCTGTATACCCTTTTAGTGCCCTCATGTGCCATGCTATCTGTCATATTTACCATCTCTGGACCTGCACCCTCTATTGTCCCCAAACTACCCAGGGCTTATTTTTTTTTAATTATTACTATCCATGGCCTACTCTTCCTACATCCACCTATTTGAAATATAGCTATCCTGCACCTCATCCAACAACAGGGTATAATTTCCCACAAAATCAAAATAATACCTCTGAAAAATTAAGTCAGAGTGGGCCTTTCCTGATCCCATGACTTTTTTTCCCCTTCTATCCCCATCCCAGGGATCTCATGTGCCTCCCTAGAGACAATGCCCCCATTTTTGTTTAACCTTAATGGGTGATGAGAGTTTCAGGTCAAGTAGAAGAAGGCTCCAAGTCAGAATTGGTAGAGAATATATTTGGGTAAGTAGTTCTGTTTTGCTGAACCTCTCAAACTACAATGACTATTCTTTTCTAAATATTAAGTCAGACTATACCTTTCTTGCTTTGTAACACACTTTGGATTAAAGAGAATTTATCTCCAATGAGGTAGCATTTGTAAAGCACTTAGTGCAGTCCCTGGCACATAGTAGGCACTTAATAAATGCTTGTTCCTTTCTCTTACTTGGTCTGTTTCCTCTTGTGTCAAATGAGCAGATTCAACTAGATGCTCTCCAAAGTTCCTTCTGCCTTTGAGACTGTATGTACAAGATTCTGTATGACTCTGTGCTTTAACCCTCTCTCACTGCAGAACTTCCTCTATAGGGTATTTTGCAACATTTTCCTTTTGAATTTTATCAGGCTTCTTATTTCTCTGAGCATAACTACTTCAGGAAAACAGATGTGATCAAACATGAGAATATATTTAAAGTGTCCAGCTGAAATATGAATAAGCAATACCTGCATGATACATTTTTGACATCAATGTCCTGTGACTTACAATGTATGCTATGAGGTAAAGTGTGCATTTGAGTCTGAGAGAAGACAACATGAGAGGAACTAGCGAGATCACACAGAGGATGGAGAGCTGGTCCGATAGTCAGGAAGACCTCAGTTCAAATCCAGCTTCAGACTCTTCACTGAGTGACCCTGGGCAAGCCACTGCCTCAGTTTCCTCATCTGTAAAATTTAGATAATAATAGCAGCTACCTCCCCTGGTTGTTGTGAGGATCAAATGTGATAATACTTGCAAAGTGCTTTATAAATATCAAAGTGCCATATGAATGCTAGCTATGGTTATTATCAAGTCCTGTGATAAACTGAGGCTATAACTGAGAACTTTCCATTTCCTTTGTTTGTTCTTCAATTTGCATTGTACTTATTGTCTACAAAATAACATATTCATCTTGGTAGCTTTTTAAGGTTTTCTAAGAGGTTTGAATACATCCTTCACCGTCACCTTTAGCTACATATTACTTATAATGCTGTGGGACTTTACAGTTTAAAAACATTTTCGTCACAACAACCCTCTGAATTAGATAATGCAGATATTATTAGCCCATTTTACAGATGAGGAAACAGCGACTTAGAGAGTTTCAATGACTTACATGCCATAGCACGGCTAATAAGTGATAAAAAGTTGGAAGTTGGATTCAGATACAAGGCTTCTGATTCTTGAGTCCAAGCTTTTTTTTTTTTTGGACAAACAGTACTTCCTCACCATTCTCAAAGAATAATTTGACTTTGTTAATTTTTGAGAAATAAGAAAAATTTATTAAGAAACACTAAGCATTTATTAATTGCCTACTAGGTGGCACAGCGGATAGAGTGTCTGACCTGGTGTCAGGAAGACCTCAGTTCAAATCTAGTCTCAGACACTTGTTAGCTGTGTGATCCTAGGCAAGTCACTTAACTCTGTTTGCCTCAGTTTTCAAATCTGTAAAATGAGCTGGAGAAGGAAAAAGCAAACTACTCCAGCATCTTTGCCCAGAAGACCACAAGAGGAATCGCAAAGAGTCAGACACAGCTGAACAATTTAAGAACAATGCCGCAGGATCTGTGCTGGGTGCCGAGGATACAAAAGCAAAAAAGAAAAAATCCTTGCTCTCGGAGAGCTTGCCTCCTATGATAGGGGACAGTATTTATACAAGTCAGCACATGCAAAATAAATTCAAAACAAAGACAAGTAATTTTGAGGAGAAGCACTGGCTGGGGTTACCAGGAGAGGCCTTGTGTGTCAAGTGACATGTGAACTGAACTTTAAGAAAAAAGAAAAGTCACTGTTAAAATTAGAAGACCAAGATGATGAATCTGTCATAATCCAGCAGCTTGGTCCTCCAGTTGTAGTGAAAAATCAACAGAATAACAAATAAACTCAATCATTCAGCAAGCCTTTATCAATCAGTTTCTATGTGCCAGGCACTGTGCCGAATGTTGGGGATATTAAAAAAAAAAAACAAAAACAAAAACAAAGCAGTAACAATCCCCACACACAAAAAACACCAAAAAATTAAATGATTTGTTCAAAGTATCCAAAGTGAAATTTGAACCTATGTTTTTCTAACTCCAAGTCTAGTGCCCTTGAGGTCACATGTGACCCTCTATGTCCTCAAGTATGGCCCAAGGACCTAGAGTACCACATGTGGCCTCAAGGCAGCAGGTTCCCTACCCTTCCACTATCCTATGCTGCCTTTCTTTTGTGTCTGGCATACCACTTTGCCACTCTAATGTGCAAGGAAGAAAGACAGGAAATCATTTTTTCCACAAAGAGCACAAGAAAATTCAGCATAGTAAAGGGCCTTAAAGAGGTCCTTAACAAATACTCTTAGGCAAGCAGGAGGGAATTGGAGAAGCTCCATCTTGGATAAGAGACTTGGACTCTTTGGAAGTGAAATGTTGATATAAGATACTGTTGTTAGCACCAAATAGAAATAGGGAGTTACTAGAGTTCTTGAGCAGTTGGAATGAAATCATCCTACATTTGGACAAGGAAGGGGAATATTAGAGTGGACCTTGGCATGTCTGATGACCTTGCTAAATCATGACTCCATGCTGGTCATGTTTGGGAGTGGAACAAGCAGAGTTGTTCCAATTTCAAAGCAAGCATCCAGTTTCTGTTTGGAAAACTGAACTGATATCATCCTTGGCTTGTATTCATTTTCTTCTTGCCACATGTTCCTGGAAGAATGAACTTTGATCATTTTTCTCTTTTAATTTGAAATTGTTATTTTTAAAGTGCAGATAGAGAACTGAGTCACTTTAAAGTGTATTTGTGTGTGTATGCATGTGTGTGTGTATGTGTGTGTACTTTGCATTTGAATTCATTGAATTCTTCATGTCTAGATACTCATTCTTTAAAGAAAAATAAAAACTTTAAAAAAGCTGCTTTTTAGTTAAAACCTAGTTGCAAAGTACATATTGCTGATATCCTGCAACATGGCATAATTTTTTTTTAAAATGGCTCTGGAGCTATAGCTATATCCAATCCCACTTCTGAACTTGGACAAGTTTCCCTGGACTTCAGTTTCCAAAGGAAGTTGAATTTGAAATCATGTCTATTATAAATTTAAATCCATGATGCTTTGCATTGGAGAAGTGAAGACATAACTAATAAATTTTATGTCTTTTGTCTGTTACTTTTTAAAATGTATTCTTCCCCTGGATGTGTTGTACTACAGAATTTACCCTTCAACTGATGTTTATTTTTTTCCTCTTTATTTTTTCTTATCTTTCTCTGCTCCAGTATCTTCCCCAGTGTTCTCTTCCAGCCCTTTAACCTCTACACGTCTCTGCCTCCTTATGCTCAGTCTTCCAAAATCATTAATACAATCATCTCCCTTTTTCCCATTCTCTTCAGGGATCAGAATTTAGTCTTGGTTCCCCCTTGATCTTTGATCCACCCCCCCCCTCCATATGCCTCTAATTTATTCAGCACTTTAGCCACAGTATCTCCCTGGATATTTTAATCCTGTATCTACTTTGTCTATACTTACATATTGTTTACAAGTTGTCTTTCCCACTGTACCATGAGCTCCTTCGAAGAGGAACTGGTTTTATTTTGTTTCATTTTTCTTTTAGTTTATTTGTATCTCCAGCAGTTAGAACAGTGCCTGGAACATAGTAGGTGCTTAATAAATAATTTTTGATGACTAAAGACCATCTTCATGTGTGAACTAATAATGTCTGTTAATGAGGCGGTTGAATTCCCTAAGGTTCCTTCTAATAACAAATATCTTTGATTTTATGATTCTGGAGGAAATAGGAACTGACCCTATGATTCTATTAATTTACAAATTCCTGAATGAGGAAATTTATTTTACCAGTTGATATTGGCATTTTTTCTGTAACTTATATCAGAGTTGACCAGAAGCACAGAGAGGTTAATTGAGTTGCCCAGAGTCACACAGGCAGGAAAACAGACTCAGCAAATATGTTCATATAAAAACATGCTTGACAAGTCTTTCCTTTAACCTGACGATTCTCATTCCTGGCTATATGCAGCTATATTCAAGAGTGTTATGAAATTCTTAAATTAATAGTATTTAATTTGTTTTAATTTTTAAAAACTATGCACCACATATTTTTAAGGTTAAAAGGGTTCTAAAATTGAGACTCGTCAAAGTATTTCATAGTTCTCCAAAATTTTAGAATCCCTTACGTATCTACAGCTTCAGAGTTCCCTAGCAATCAACAATTCTCATAGAAGCCCTGGCTGTGCTGCCTGTTCTAAAATGATTGTCTTAATTTTCATGTGTCTGAGCTTTCTTCTTCTGAACAGGGTATATGGATTATTCTTAGAGTCAACTGTGGATCAACCATGCCAAGAGAGAGAAAGAGGAGGGCCAGTAACCCCAAAAAGCAAGAAATTTAAAAAAGCTACTTATAAGTGCCTTTACACTACATCAAATGATTTTTTATTCATTTCAGATTTATCTTCCTCAATTATGCTTTACTAAGGCTAAATTTACCCATCATGCTAATCCATGAGCACATACCACCTTTCAACAGGCATGAAGAATACTAGATATCAGTGAAAGAAAAAAGGAAGAAAGGTGGGGGAAGGAAGGAGGGAAGGAAGGAAGGAAGGAAGGAAGGAAGGAAGGAAGGAAGGAAGGAAGGAAGGAAGGAAGGAAGGAAGGAAGGAGAGAAGGAGAGAGGGAGGGAAATAACCAACTTTGAGTTAAAAACTTAAAAACTTGCTTCAGATAGCCAGTACATTAGATGATTGACCTAAAGGTAACTAACTGGGAGCTATCCATTTTACAGATGAGGAGGTTTGAGATTAAAGGCTGTTCTATATTCATCAGAGTTCAGTGTTCCACTCTTTCTTTGACAGTGTAGACCTGGTCAAAGAAAAATGATTTGCTTAAGACCGTGTGGTTAATCTAAGGAAAGAAATCAGGACTAGAATGGTTATATCAGGATTCCTGGATTAGGTGCTTTATTTCTGATTACACTGTCTCTCAGTCAACAGTCTTTCTTAATGATGTATGTAAGTATGTAGCAATGAAGTAGAAACAGGATGTTAATGTCATTTAAATAATCTCCAATTTGTTATATTCTGCCCTAATTCTTGGGAATAGCTAATTATGTCATATTGTCAACAAGCATTTTTTTTATATTATACACATTTGGGGAGGGGGAAGAGGGAGAGTGAAGAAAAGAGAGAGAGAGGAAGAGGAAGAGAGAGGATGAGATGGGGAAGGGAGAACAAGAAAAAGAGAGAAAGGGAAAGAAGGAGAGAAGAAGAGAAAGAGGAGACAGTCTGACAAAGTAGGTAGAGAGTTGTTCTTGGAGTCAGGAAGATCTCAGTTCAGGTCTTGCTATAACACATACAGCTTCACTGTTTCTTCTCAAATCAAAGCCCTGAGAAGACTGTCCATTCTATAACCATGTGTGATCATGGGCATTCCTCTCAACTTCTCAGCACACCTAGACAGCTCTCCAAAACTGACTTACAGGCAACTTATACATCTGAATTGAAAAAGCAAGTTCTCACACCAGTAGTTCCCTAAAATATAATATCAGAGCTCTAGATCAAAATATATGTATACATATATTTAATGGCACTTGAAATAGTACTGATATTCTAAATAGAACTTAGCCTTTCCTGAGACCTGGGAAACAATTATTCTAAGGCATTTTCTATGGGAAATATTATGTTAGTTCCATTTACCTAATGGAATAATAGACTGCCCTTCTGGTTATTTGTATAGGATGGTTCATCCTTTAATGAATTTGTACAGCTGAACATATGGTACATTATTCTATGCCCTGAGCCACAAAAGAATGACTGGAAGTCATTTTCAACACTCTTGGTGTGCTTTGATTGGAAAAACATTGAAATCCTTGGCAGATTCACTGCATGAATTTGGATTTGCATGTGTTTCCACTTTTGTAAAGCAGTATTTGAGCTGAAGATTTACAAATTGCCAACCATGCAACTCAGATGAATAACATTTGCCCAGTCCAAACAAACTGAAGATATGTTTTATTCCAGTGGGAAAAGGTGAGATGTAAGTTAGAGGCTGCCAAATGTCAGGGAGTCACAAACGTTAGGAAGCCCTAAGGAGTTCCACAAGAAGGGAAGGGCAAAAAGGTCAGCATTCTTATTAACTTAGAGATATGAATGCCTTACTCAAACTTACATTTCCTAAGTAACATTTGGTTCCCCTTATGATGCCATGAATGGATCGGCTCTGAAGAATTCAATACATGTTCAGTACCTTCAGTGGTAGAAGAAAGAAGTACACAATAAGGGTGTTTCATAACATTAAGGGCCCCAGTCTCCAGGGGTTCAAAACTTGTTCTGCCTGAACATCAATCCTCCCAAATCCACTGACTCTACTTCTAAGCCATGGAAGTAGGGATGACAACAGTCCTTTGAGCCACAACTGGCATGGATTCTGTAGTTTTCTGCAATTCAATTCAACTCTTACTACTACTACTAATAATAATAATAATAATGAGTGGTAGTAGCTAGCATTCATTTAGAACTTACTATATATCAGGTGCTATGCTAAGTGGCTTTATAAATGTGATCTCGTTTGATCCTCACATCTCTAGGAAGTTGGTGCAATTATTCATGAAACAGCTGAGGAAACTGAGACAGACAGAGGTTGGATGACTTGCCCAAGGTCACAGAATTATTACATGTCTAAGGCTAGATATAATTTCAAGCCTTGCTGACTCTGAGCCCAACATTCTATCCACTGCACCCGTTGTAGGCAGGAAAAGATAAAACAATAAAATAACGTCCTTACAATTGACATGACTTAACAGCTAATTAGATATGAGAGTGAGGGAGCCTGAAGAGTCAAGACTGGCTTCGCTTTTGCAAATCTCTGTAACTAAAAGAACTGTGATGCCTTCCATAGAAATCGGTAAGTTTTCAAGAGGGATAGATTTGGGGATGGGACAAAATAATGAGTTTCATTTTGGATATGTTAAATTTGAAATGCCTATAGGACATCTGGTTGGAAATACCCAGTAAGCAATTGGCAGTGCAAGACTCAAGCTGGAGAGATTAGGGTTGGGTTTATGCATAGGTTTTGGAGTAATATGTATAAATATGAAAGTTGAAACAATGCATGCTGATGAGTCCATTCAAAGAGTAGGTAGAGTTCTGTGAAGTTTGGATTCAGTCAATAGGCCACACTTGAGGACCTAGAGGACCACATGTGGCCTCAAGGCTGCACATTCCCCACCCCTGGATTCCAAGGTCATTGCTTGAGATCCTATATTCAGGCAGTGGAGATGAGATTAGAATTCAAATCTAAAAGACGATACAGGGGTGGAATTAACATGTCTCAGCAACTAAGCAGACAAGGAAGACTCACCAAATTAGGTAGCTCCCTCCAAGGGGAGTGACCAATGTGGAAGGATATCCTGAACGCTTGGACTTACAAGATAAGAAGCCAAAAACCAAGAATGGTCAGCCTAATGAGCAATGCCTGATTAACTTGAGCCAGGAGCCAGCATCATCTTCAGCCCCATAATATGTGTATTGTGCCCTGATGCCTTTTCTATAAGTTGCCTAATCCTGTCTTGGCCTAATATATCTTGATATATCAGGTCCTGTATTCAGTATTCTATCCTCTGAATTGCTAGCAAAAATTAGGTTATTTCTCTGAGGCTACTGGTACTGTAACTCATAATGTTCTCTGATAATTAAGTGCCAGAGAGACAATTAAAGATGCCTATTGCTTTGTTCTTTCTCCTTGGTCCTTTGTAATTGTTCTATGATAATGACATAATCTGTGCCCTCAATTATGTAAGAATGAATATACCAAGAAGAAATATCACTGGGCTGGATTACAGAATGGTTTATTGCTTCTCTTTTCTCATTCCTTTCCTACCCTCCTCCTCCCCACAATGATGTGGGGAAAGGTTTTGTTCTGACCCCATGGTAAAACTGCTTCAAAGAGTTTAATGCCTTGAGCTCTATCTGTCATATTCTGCTTGAGGCAGGTCTGATTCATGCTAGTCATTAGTAGGGGCAGTGAACCTGGGGCAGACAAACAAGGACAGTGTGGGGGGATGCTTGAAATAATCCCCCAAAGACAGGCAAATATGGTACTTGAAGCTCTGCAGTACACAGAGATCAAAAAAGGCCAACTGCCAGAGTAGGAATTCGGAGCTGAACATATATTCTATTCCAGGAAGCCAGAACCCAGGGAGGAACATGGAAGTGACTATTTCCCTCATCCAATCTGATTCTTCCAAACTTCTGGTCATGAGCAAGGTCCAGTAGGACCTCTTCTGACTTATCCACCCCTCTCTCTTTGTACAGTCATACACAATTTGTGATAACCTGGAGCAGACAAGAAATAAGGGGGTCTCTGAAATGTTGAACATTTCCTACCACATCCCTCTCTCAATTTCTTCATCAGTAAAACTGGATCATGTAGCATGATATCACTCTTAGAAGGGATTCAATAAATATTTCAATGGTTACTAAGTTCCTAATGGATTCTAGGAATTTGGGCATATAAAAATGCAAAGTGACTCAGCCCTAGCCTACCATCAAGGAGTTTAGATTCTATGGAAGGTGTGTGTGGAATGTGATAAACACAAACAATAATTCGTATTTACACAATAGTTTAAGGTTTGGAAAAGGCTTTCCTCATAATAACCCTGTGAGGTAGGTAGCAAATTCTTATTACTCCCATTTTACAGATGATTAAACTGAGGCTCTTAGAGGTTAAGTGATTAACTCATGTCCACATAGCTAGCAACTGAGGTGTGATTTGAATTCAGATCTTCATCCTTCTTTCTATTCCACTACACTATCTCTCAACTGTAATGCATAGTAGGGCAGCTACGTGGTGCAGTGGGTACAGCACCAGTTCAGGAGTCAGGAAGATCTGAGTTCAAATCTCACCTCAGACACTTGACACTCACTAGCTATGTGACCTTGGGCAAGTCACTTAACCCCAATTGCTTCATCCTGGGTCATCTCCAGTCATCTGGTCACTGGATTCAGATGGCTCTGGAGGAGAAGTGAGACTGGTGACCTGCACAGCCCTCCCTCACTCAAAACAAAGTCAAGTGCAAGTCATGTCATCATTTCTCTGATGGCATGATCTTCTTATGCAACAAAGGATGAACACACATATAGTACAATAAAATGGGATAACAGCATGGGAGAGGGCCAGAAAATGTGCTCTGAGAAAATTTGAAGGAAGAGATAACTAAGAATAGCTAGTACTTATATAGCACATTTTTTTTCTAAGTGTTCTGCATATATTATTATACTAGTCACTGTTCTGGAAAACAGTTTCAGCCCCCAAAACAATGAAATTGTATATACCCTTTGGTCCAGAAATATAGTTATTAGGTATATATACTCCAAAGAGATTTAAAAAAAAAAGAGGAAAAGGATCCATATGTTAAAAAAAATGTATATAACAGCTTTTTTTGTGGTGACAAAGAATTGGAAACTGATCACTGATTGAGGAATGGCTATACAAGTTATGGTATATGAAAACAATGGGATACTATTGTACTGTCAGAAATGATGAAGGGAGTGGTTTCAGAAAAACCTAGGAAGAATTGTACGAACTGATGCAAAGTGAAATGAGATCAAGAACAATTTATACAATAAAAGCAATATTGTAAAGATAATTAACTTTGAAAGACTTAGTAATTCTGAACACCATGATCAACCACAGTTTCAAAGATCTTATGAAGAAACAAGTTATCTACCTCCAGAAAGAGAATCGTAGTTTATTGTCTTCTCTTTCTTGTTCTGTTGGGGTTTTTTGGGGGGGGAGGGGTGACTGATATGGGAATTTGTTTTCATAACTATACTTTTTATGATGTTTTTTTCTTGCCTTTTCAATAGATGGGAAAAGGGAGGAGTGAGAGAATTTAGAATTGAAAATGAAATAAAATTGAATTTAAAAAGAAAAAAGAAAGTGCCCTGAGTCAGGATGTAGCTTGTTTTGTCTAAGGAATACCAAAAAGGTCATTGTCATATGATTGTACAGTACTTGAGTGTAAGGTGTAAGAATATTGGGAAGGTTGTGGGGAAAGCGAGAGCAAGTCATGAAAGGTTTTGAAAGTCAAAAGAGTTAATAATATTAGATTCCAGAAATGATAGGGATCCTGATGACAGAAATCACTTAACTTCGAGAGGACAGAAAGATGAGAATGAATAATAATAAGTCTTAAGTGGGGGATTGACAGAATTTTAACAACAGTAACTAGGCAACAAGTTTTGGGTTTTTTTTTTTTTAAATGAGTAAGATTATTAAGTTCTTCAGTCTTGGCAATCAAGCAATTATATCACCATTCTCTTCCTAATTGTATTGTAAGTTGAACTGGTCATCTCCATGGTGGTTCATCTACATGGCATTGCATTGGCAGAGATATGGAAATATTGGGCATTCTGCAAGTGTCTTCATGTAGATGGATTTGAATTATCCATATTTTTAGAGGATGTATATCCTCTAAATAGTATATCTTGTGTGATTTGGTGAGCAGTTTGAACCAGGGATTCATGAATGACGTAACTTTTAAGATGCCTTTCAATTGTAAAATCATATGATTCCATGACGATAAATGATCAATGATATTCTGCCTTCAAAACTTTGTTGTAACAGTTCTGTTCTTGGTTACACAATTTAGAACCTTTCCAAGAGGATGGACCCATTAGGTAAAAATGCTGATGGTATAATAGCATAATTTCCAATTACATTATTAACTTGCTCTGTGAACCCATATAATCGCTCTTGTTGGCCCAATTGTTTTATCTGTAAATGGGATCTCATGGTATTGTACTTCCTAATAATCTAAAACTTGATCATCTCTTTTATCCCATCTGATCCTCACAACAACCCAGTGAGGTAAATAGGTAGGTATTATTTTCTCCATTTTACATATAGGAAGACTAAGACCCAGAGCTGTAATCACTTGCCCAAGATCACACAGCTAGTTAAAAAGTGTATTTGAATAGATGCTTTCTGACTTCTGACACAGCTCCCTGTGTGTAGCATGCTTCCTAAAAAGAACTTTGAAATCCCAAAACTTGGGCCTTACACAAAGATTAACAGAGCTGATAGGGACCTTAGAGGACATCCATTCTAATTTCCTTATTTGACAGATGAAAAAACTGATCCCTTCAGAGGTGAAGGTCAAGTGACCTGTCCAACATCACAATCTAGTTAATGGCAGGTGATTTGAACCTAGACCTTCTTACTCCTACTCCTTGGCTCTTTTCATCCCATCATAGTTAATGTTTATAGTCAAAAGTGCATATCTGGAGACACCTGCAACACAATAGATATCATTGGGAGATACTGGCTCTGAGTTACTGGTTTTCTCTTCCTTTTCAGACACATTTGCAAGCAAAGTGGCAGCCACACAGGACCAATATGCAGATGCCTCCATCGGCAATGTCACCGGCAGCAATGCAGTGAATGTGTTTCTGGGAATTGGTGTGGCCTGGTCCATTGCTGCCATCTACCATGCAGCAAACGGAAAAGAATTTGAGGTCTCCCCTGGCACACTAGCATTTTCGGTCACTCTCTTCACTATTTTTGCTTTCATCAATGTTGGGGTACTGCTGTATCGACGAAGACCAGAAATTGGAGGTGAGCTGGGTGGGCCCCGGACTGCCAAGCTCCTCACATCTTCACTCTTTGTCCTTCTGTGGCTCTTGTACATTTTCTTCTCTTCCCTGGAGGCCTACTGCCACATAAAAGGCTTCTAAAGGAACAATCAGATATAGTAAATTTATATATATAAATATATATATATATATAAAGATATATGTATAACGAACAGAGGAAACTGACATTTGTCATGTCCACTTACCTGCTGATGGAATACAGTTTCAAGAGAATACTTTGTACTAGGGCAGAAGTAAGAAAACAACAGAATTTTTATCTCAAGGGATGCCAACATGTTGAACAAGGCATGGATGCAGGGCCATCTTTGCAACTCTACCTAGAAGGGTGTACTCTTGAGATTGATAGACTACTTTTTTGTTTTTGTTTTGTTTTTTTAAATGACCGATCTAAGTGCAACATGGGCTTTCAGTTATCAATTAAAATCAACCAGATTATTTTTTTTTTTTAATTAAGCATCTGGGCAAAGGAGGGATATGGAAGAAGAAAAGGGCAGGGGGGATTTCATTCCTTTATTACAAAACACCATGCTTATCTTCAGAACTTATGCAGAGGAGAATCTGTTTCCAAGAGGAAGCATGTGAGTATGTACTAAAAAGGAGGACAGGTAAAGAATTCTGGGTTCAGATTTTTGTCCTAGCCACTCAACACGGAGGTATTCTGCCATCTTTATATTAATGGCCCGTTCTTATTCAGCGATTACAAGAATAACATTTTATGGTTCTCAAGAAAAAAAATAACAATTTTGTCCTCTCTTAACTTCTTAGCCTGACTACCACTAAAATAGCCCTTTCCACGACCCAGTGCCCCTAGCTCCCTCCTCCAGTGTCCTTCCCCCACCAAAATCATAATGATTGTGATTGTTATAGCATTCCAAGAGCACACCATTTTTTCCATTTGCATATCACAAGCCTTCATTCGAATCATCTGTCCTTCAACAGTCTCTTTGTGGCCCTCACAAGGACTGTCTTGTCAGTTTTATTTTTGGTACCACTCATGCCCTACACAATCTCAGTGCAGTCTTCTCTGAACATTTGCTTCTTCTTCATAATCCTATTAGGGAATGTTGTTCTGATACTTTTTACACTGTGCATGGATTGAAAAAAAGAAAAAAAAGAAAAAAGGAAAAAAAATCTGTATATAGAACAGTATAACAAAAACCATTATCCCATTCAGCAATGTCGATCGAACATTGAAGACATGAATGAGAGGTTTTAGGGGGAGGTTTTCCACCTAATTTGTTTTTATTTTGTGATTGGGCTTGATTATTTTGGGGTAAGGGAAGAATTTTTTTATGGATCTGCACATCAATTTCTAAGCAGCAATAATTGACTTGGAAGTTATAGCTATTGTGGAGGAGCCAGCAAGCAAATCTTAAAGTATATGTAGATCATCATCATTCTGTGTGGAACTCAGAACCAAAGCACATAAAAAAAAAAATCACCAAATTACTTTGATAAGAGAGACAATATATAGATCAACTAGTAAGTGAAGTGTGCCTAGGCTTTGAAAACATGTGGTTTTTCCAACAGTATTTATTTCACATTCTTTCTGTCTGGCACAGATCTTGGCAAATGATACTGAGGGGAGGGAGTAAGTTCTGTTTGGAATTTCGTTTTGAGTATTGGAATTTTTAAAATATTTTTGAAGGGCTAGGTTAAGCTCTGTTTTTCTTGTACCTACAGTCCCTGGTCAGGCAATAAGGTAAAAGTGACTAGTGAGCCTTTTAAGAGTACTTCCTTTATATCTCACTTAAGACTCAAATCATTTAGTATGAAGTTAAGAGGTTTTAGCCCTTTAAATGGAATTATTCTTAAAGTTTCAAAGAACCTAGGAAAGAAAGTGCTGTTAGCATGATGAGTGCATGACCTTGGCTATGCATCACTGATGGTTTTACATAAAGAGAGACCCTAGGTCTAGGAAATTACTAACCATTTGCATCAGCCCCAAAGTATTAAGATAATAAACCCTGAATGCATATTTGTTAAACTTTTCCCCCTCATTCTCACTTCATTGTTCTTGTCAAAATTATGTAAATGTAAAAAAAAAAAAGCCCTCAGAGACAATTCTACCTTGAGTTCACCTAGATGGCCTCATCTAGAAGAAAAGAAAGAAAAAAGGAAGGAAGGAAGGAAGGAAGGAAGGAAGGAAGGAAGGAAGGAAGGAAGGAAGGAAGGAAGGAAGGAAGGAAGGAAGGAAGGAAGGAAAAAAGAAAGGAAGAAAGAAAAGAAAAAATTGCGGCCCAAATTAAAGAACAAGAATTCTATCTAGTTTTAAAAAAATGTCAAGACAATTCTTTGTGCCCCTCCAAACTAGACCTCCTTTTCTGGCTTGAAATGGATGCATGAGATTAGAATAACTCCTTATTTATACCCTGTTGAATTTGGCAATCAATCTATCAGTTAACAAGCATTGATTAAGCTTGTGCCAGGCACTTAAACCAAGAGTATGACAGGATAGTATGCAAGTGTAGATTCACATTGGAGATTAAAAATAATGAGATGATCTGTTTCCTGGTGTTGATGGGCAGAACCAGACTGCAGTCTCCCTGTACCCATCTGTCCTCCTTATCAATCAGAGACCTATTTCTAGTACATGACAATCAGCAGGAAACTCAAAGGCAGCTGCCTAAATAGAAAGCTAAAATAGAAACTGTCAATTAACAATAATCCATATATGTGAGTTGTGTAGTCAATTAAAGATTCTTTGTGCACCTTTTTAGTCATATTTGGAATGATCACATCCCCATAGAGGATTTTCACAGAAAAATATAATGAAATTTTTGTCAATTTCACTTTCAAAGAGGTGAAGTGTTTTGTTTGGGGATTTTTCTGGGTTTTTTGTTTGGTGTTTTTTTTCTTTTTGTTTCAGTAGGGGAAACATCAACACTAGAATCTGGTTGTTCAGGGTTCTTTTTAATTATTATTATTATATTTGTGTAAAATTATTTCATTTAGTTTGTTTGATTCTTTCATTTTGTGTGTATTGTGCACAGATTTAGGAAGAGAATGTTCTTCCTTATAAATGGTACACATCATTGACACAGACAAATAAAGTTTCTAATTGTTTCTGATTTAACCGGTAGTGACACAGCATGTTCTATATCAAATGCTTTTTTCTCTTATCATTGTCATCTAGTTGTTCCTTTTTTATTTTTTTAAGATTTGTGGAAGCAAAAAACTGTAAATGATGGAAAATAGAATCTCATTGTTCACTCTCTCCCAAATGATAGCCATTGGGTTGCTCAGTTACTAAGACCCTAAGGCAACCCACTTGGATATCAAAATAATAATTTGGTGGGTTTCCTAAGGAGGGGGCGGGGATTAGTGCTGAACAAAATAAAGAGAAGATGTAATCATTGACATCGTTCCATTTTAATATTTGTTTTTCTAATACTATTTGTCATCCTACTATAACCACATTCTGTCTACAGCCAGGAATGGCATCCACGGTTCTCTGATCCATATTCAAAGTGTTAAGTCAATCAGGTCCAAACTGATCAGAGACTTTAGATCTCAAAGTCTCCCCAAGGACATTTAAGTGCAAAGAGTCTCTAACATCATGCATTACACTGCCCTTAATTTCATAAACCCAGCTACTTAGAAGAAACAATTCTTGACAACTGAGTAGTACAAAGAAAGTTGTCTTGACGCTATACATGTTACCATCATGAAGTTGGGAAACTTGAATCAAGACAAGAAATAGGGAGAGGAGATGGGTGGGCACCTGAGGTTTTCTACTTGTTTGGAGGGCTCATTAGTATCAGAAGATTTCTTTAAACCCTGCTGGTAACCACTAACCTGCAATAACCTTGTAACCTCTTTCTAATTCTCTTGTTGAGCATTTTCCACAGCAATGTCTGGCTGCAGTTCACATATATCACATTCATTTTCCTGCTGATGGAAATAATGCATGATATCAGTAGCTTGATAGGGTCACAGAAAATGGTATGTCCATCTCTTATACCCTCAATCCTGGTTTAAGACAATGTCAACCCTTGTCTTTTCAAATAGTTTGTCCATAGGTAAGGCATAATTCAATGACATGACCAGTTCTGGAAATGCAGCCAACTTTCAAAATCTTTACCCTGTTACCATTTTATTTAGTCAAAAGCTGTCATTATTTTCCCTCATTGTATCCCTGTAATCTCAGCCCTCGTGTTTGGGGCAGCTAGGTGGCACAGAGGATAGAGCGTCAGATCTAAAATCAGAAAGACCTGAGTTCAGATCCAGACTCCATTATTTATTAGTTGTCCAACACTGAGCAAATCACTTAACCTCTCTGTCTGCCTCAGTTTCTTTATTTGTAGAATGAGGATAATAATAGCACCTACCTCCCAGGGTTGTTATGAGGATCAAATGAGATAATAATTGAAAAGTACTTAGCACAGTGCCTGGCATATAGTAAACATTATATAAATGTTGGCTATTATTATCATCATTAAGCTACATTACCTCCCTTCCCTGGATGCTAAGTACAGTGAAGACACTATAACCAAAATGCCCTCTGGCATAACACCTCTGTCAGCCTAACTGCTTTGCTCTGCCCATAAGGGAACCCCTGACATTAATCTGATCATGAGAGACTTCCAATATTATGAAGGCAGTAATCCCTAGATCATCTTCTCTATTGATTCTTAAACTATCTAGAGATAGTCAGCAACTAATTTAAGCCTTTCCTTAACCCTTCATGTGGAAATCCCAGAATCCCTGATTCTGAACTGCTATCTCCCAGAGGGATTCTATAGTCCAGAAACCCTTCTTTTAACCTAAAGTGGACCTTGGTTGGCTATCTCCTGAATGACCATGTACAAACAATGCTGGCACTCGATGCTTGCATTTGGTTTTAATGATAACACCTCCTTGCCAAGGATTCTTAGTTGTTAGTGAAGCTACACAAGGACACAGATTCATTGGATAAAAGTAATTTTTATACAAAAATGGAGCCAAACAGGACCAGATTTAATTTACATCAAAAGAATATACTAAAATGTTTGAATTCTTGAAAGTTCTTTCAGACTTTATTGAAGGCTAGATATTACCTGTAACTTGAATTAATACCCTTTCTTTGTAACTGTGTCCCTTTATCATTGTTTTGGCTGCAATCATTCTATGAATGGCATATGATTTTTTCCTGTCCATCACAAAGTAGCACAGAATCACAGAATTTCAGAGTTGAAGGAATCCCAACAGCCATCTCATCCAAACCATTTAAACTTATTTGAATTGCTTTGAGCTCCATGTCATATCTCACTTATAAGTCTGGCATGTACATGGCGGAGAGAACCATTCTTAGTACCTAGTTATTTATTCTCAGACTCTGTTAAGCTACTGATACTTTTCTCCAACCTGAAAACATCTTGAATCTGGAAGCAGCATTCAGTAACAGATGAGAAGGAAAAGGGTAAAAGTAACTATCTGTGCATGTGATAAGATCAAACAAAGTTTCACCTGAAACTCTCTCCCATCTGGTCAAGTAATCAAGAAGTGGTGAGTATTTAACTTTCTATGACTCTTTGGGGACCAGCTATTATGTCCAAGAAAATTTATTCTGACCGTGATAAGTCTTCAGTTTCACTACAAGAAGCCAACTGGGTGTTTTAGTCTCATTATTGGCATTTAAATGAAATTTAAGAAAAAAATGTATCAATATTTTTTCAGTTCTATTGGTTTTGACACTGGAAATAATTTTACTCAATAATTTAGATGAGACAGCTAGCTGGCACAATAGACAGAGCCCTAGACCTGATGTTAGGAAGACTTGAATTCAAATCCTTCCTTGGACATTTAGTAGTTATATAACCTTGGACAAGTCATTTAACCACTGTTTGCCTCTTTTCCTTTGAAAAATGGGGATAATAATGGTGACTACCTCCCAGAGTTGTTGTAAGGATAAGATGAAATAATATTGGTCAAATGCTTTGCCAAGCATAAAACACTCTAGAAATCCTCACTATTATTACTATGAACAGCTTTTCTAGAAGCAGTGACAATCCTACTCAGTCTTAACAAGAGAGCATTCTTGCCTAGAACCATAATTTTTACCTGAACTTTGCCATAAGAAACATAATCTAACATTGTTTCTTTTTCCCAGGCTAGTGATGACACAATCTCTAAAATTATTTCAACCAACCGACTATTCAAAGACAGAGAGTGTACCATTCTTGAGAATATATCACTTTCGCTTTCTTTCTCTAAATTCCACAAATAGGCTTCTTCCAATGCTACTTCACAAATTTCTTCCCTCAACTTCACTGGGCTGTTTGCAGATCAACGAATATCAAGTAATGAGATTTACAAGATTTAAGTCTGCCCACGATTCTCAGTCATTTGAGCCATCTACCCCAAGAATTGCATGAAATGTTCTTAGTAGCAAAGTATAATTTCATTTCAATAATGTAGAGTAATTCATAGAAGTTCAATCTAATGGGACTACTACCCAACTCCCATTAGTATAAAAGAATTCATCGAAGAATTCATCTCTAGAAAACACTATATATATATATATATATATATATATATATATATATATATATATATATATATATATATATATATATATATATATGGCTTTTATTCAGAGACCTCCAAAGAGGAGGAATCCACTACAGTCCATTACACTTTTGAATAGCCCTATATGTTGGGATGTTATGTCCTGACATCAAATAGACTTTTGCCTCTTTGTAACTTCTACTTGGTCTTTGTGAAAGAAGTTTCTTCCTCATCATAGCCCTTCCAAAACTTATTAGAATATAGTATGATATGTGGGAATTCTACTCAATGGCATTTGAAAGATCCATGAGTTTGTCAGTGGGAGTATTCCGTTTGCTAACACAGATCGCACCCTTGCACTCTTTACTAGACAATTTTCATCAATCAAAAGATATATATCAGGCATTTATCATGTGCCAGGCACCGTGCTAGGTACTGGGGATACCAATACAAAAACAAAGAATGAAACATTCCCTGTTCACAAGAAACTTATATTCTACTGAGGCTAAAAAACTAGTGACTTGATAGCCTACCTTCTGGTTATGACCCTGTATGAATTTAACTGGGTTGGTCCTCAACTTCTCCAGCCTGGCAAGACCTACTAGAACATGGCCTCAGATGGCATCATCTTAGAGAGTTCAGGATCATCTCCACATCAGAGTCATTGCAGTAGAACTTCAGTGGAGGGTAAAGTAGATAATACATTTTCATCCTGCTCTAATTATTCTCATATTTCAAGAAAAGTGATGACTGAGCATCAGTGAAGTTCTCTGCCTCTTCAGTCTATTAATACAATTAACCATTGATTTGGAAAGCTTTTCTCCTTGGAGAGTTTCCTTTCAAAAAGGTAAATATGTAAACTGGAAGAAACATAAAGATCTAGTCATTATCACATATTAATTAACGATCAAATCCAAAATATTCCTTCTAATGAAATTAGACACAATAGTTCAAATATTTTTACTTGGAAACTACATAATATACCAGAATTTACTAACTTAATGGTACTTGAGTCAATTGCAATAGTAAACGCACTTTTCTAGCAGCCTAATTTGTCAGTTGAGGGACAGGTAGATCCATGTAGCCAAAGCCAAACAGGTATATTTTGTGCTGTACATAATTTGAGGGACTGGAGTAACACTGGATTTATCGAGTAGTTTACCCATCCAGCATTATGTGCCCCAGTGATGCTCAATACCTGTCTCTTTCAAAAAAAGTTTTGTTTTTTTTTTAAAAGCTGATTTCCCCAATCCTGTTACACAGGTATATTAGCAAACCTCTGAGGCCCCGTAGAGAAGGATACTCTTCATCTACCATGTCTCTTAGTAAAAGGAAAGCCATAGTCTTCTGGGAGATTCATCCTAAAATTCTATGATCTTATCATTCTAAATGTACATTTGCTCAGTCTCCGATGTAAGGGCTGAATAATCAGTCTAATTCCAGTCACAGCCACCCCAACTGGAAAGGGAAATCAACAACAATGACAAAGAATATCGACAGGTATCAATCAGTACCTTCTGAAATACTGCAAACAAAACAGAGATGAAATCATCCAAGTAGGATTAAATATTGAGAAAAAAGGAACACTTTCAAAAGGACTGGTTGTAAGACAAAAATCAGTCTATTTATGGACTTTTGCTTTCTTAAGAACATAAGGTAGGTCCTCGTTTATTCATGGCATTGACATAGCCACTTACAAGTTATTCCAAAGAGAAAGGTTTTAAAAATGCATTATCCTAATAACATTTGTGCTGCTGAATAATGTGCCAAATGTAATGTGGCTAATCAGAGATCACAGTGATTAAACCAAAGCCATATCAAAAGCCAAGGGAATTAGTGCAAAGAATGCTCGTATCATTACACTCTACCCCAACATTATTCATGTCTAAGGGAGCCATATAGATCTTTCAACCTTGACATAATTATGACTACAAACAAGTCCGCTAACTCAATGCACTTCCTTCTCCCTTCCTTCCCCCTACACATATTAGATAAAGCCAGAAGCAATAAGAAACTCGATTCCATGCATTAAAAGAGGATCTGGTTGGATATAAAGAGGGGGAATGATGTCCATGAGGGGTTGCTCAAAGCAGAGTTTTCCCTTCTGCTTTTATAAACAGCTCATCCAAAATTCATGGTGCTACTTTCTAAAATGTGCTGGCCCAGTGTATCTGCCTCATTAAAATGTTTTCAGGAGTTTGCATTTTTCCTTCAAGATATGTGACCTCAAAATAGTACAATTTAATGACTTGGCAATTAATTCTTTTTAGAGGTTCATGCTATTTAAATATGGTTGTTATTTTTTTCCCCCAAAATTAATCTCAATTCAAAGTCACTAATAAATCAAATGCTCTTTTGACCTCTAAACCAAGCAAGCAGTATGGCACAGATCAGCGTCAGTTTGAGGCAGATCCCAAGACACTGTAGGTTTAATTTAATTACATTTAACAGGTATTTATTAAGCACCTACTTGTACTTACTGTTCTAATCACTGTAGATAAAAAGAAAAAGGAACAGTCGCTACTTTCTAGACTTTCTACAGGCTTAAGAAAATGAATCAAGCCCTCTAAAACATAGAGCTTTGGTTACCTATTCAAGAGAAATCTTTTTGTTTTCCCAGTCTTCTTTCCCACAGTTAACCCTTTAAACCACTGGACAAGAGGTCTGCAATACAAGGTAGAAAAGCATTTATCTAAAGAGGTAGATAAGACTCTGCCATCAAATAATAGGTAGGTTTCAACATTAAATTCCTTTTATCCCACATCTGCTGGAGCAGTTTTGCCCAAGTATAACTCCAAGAAGTATGATTTCAGATCTTTGTTGAAGTGATTATTTCCAATGCACCAGCAAAGTTGGCTGGAGGGCTGTTGACAAGATTACTTTTATCATCTGGGTTACTGAGATTCAGGGAGCATAAGAAAGACAGCATCGTATGCAGGATTTAAGGCACTTGACTTGAAGTCAGGAATATGTGGGTTCTAATTCTTATTCAGACTGGTTGTGTAACTATAAACAGATCTCTTAATCTGTGCCTCAGTTTCCTCATCTGTAAAATCAATGGGTTGGACTTGGATGGCCTCTAATGTCCTTTGCAGCCTGAAATCTATGATCCTATGAATAACCCATTTCTTGTATTCTTTACTTGAAGACACAAAATGGCAGTTCATCCCCAAAATAATGGGATTCATGTATCATGTTAGTATTTAGCTACGTGTGGGGTGGAATGTACATATTCCTATTTTGAAAATGTTGAGGACAAAGGCATCAAGAGTCAAGATTCCTGTTTTGTTTTTCCATCTATCCTCTGATCCTTGAAAGTAGGCATTTCCATTTTTAATAATTCGCAGAACACTACTGGTTCACATCAGAGGTTAAGTATAATTTGAGGGAGATGACTTGTGTTTTTTCCCAACACAAAAGCACTGAATCCCCCCATAACTCATTCCATCTTTTCTGAGGTGAAGTAAATTGGTAATACTAAGCATCTATCCATGGTCTAGAAACACCACTCCACCATAATCAGTCACAACATGCTGCCTGGTAAAGATGACAATTTAAATTATACCTTGACAATGGCTGAGCTCTCACTCAGTGTCAAGAGGGTCCTATGAGCAATATTCCAGATATTTGCCCCCAAAAAATTCCACTAAAATGAATTGCTTATTCCTATATAAGAGATGCATTAGCAATAAATTGTCTAAAAGTTTAAAACCACAGATCTCCTTGAAGGAGGGGAAGAAAATATTTTGTGTGAAAACTAGTTGATATTTACATCACTATGTGAGAAACTACAGATAAAACCAACATCTTTTTTAATCACGGAATTCAGTCAGTATACAACAGGACCACCTTAGACTGCTTTGAGAGGATTTATTCCTTAAAGTGTCAGGACAGTAATTCCATCTCAGCTAGATCATAGTCCCAAGACATGGATCTCAAGGATAGTGTCATAGTAAGATTTCAAGAGTTCAAGAGGGATAGCTCAACTATTCACTATTATCTTATTGTTAAGAGGAACAGGAATAATGTGACTGAGAATATGGTGCCGACTAAAGTTGGGCTTGCATAGGGCAGACAGAGACAGAGAGAGAGAGAGACAGAGAGAGAGACAAAGGCAGAGGCAGAGAGACACAGAGAAAGAGAGAGGGACGGGGGGAGGAGAGACAGAGAGAGAGGTCTTTGCTCTCAGAAAACTTTTTGAGATACAGAGGATGCTCTTATGGGAAACTGTTACTCCTTGAATTCAAATATTCTTGAACACTAATTGTCCTCATTAATTCCTCTTTGGCTTTTGAAATCTGTGTGTTCTTTATGCTCGGATTAGATCTGGGAATAGACTGACTTTCTCCAATAATTAATTTGATTCTGGTGATGAGAAATGAAACTGATTGAAAGCAGAGTTCTTCCTGTGTGACCCTCTCTCTATTTTTCCATTTACTATTGTGGGTATTCAGTCCCTGAATACTTTCTTTGGAAGTGGATCCAAATTATTAGAGGGTGATAGAAGGAGTAGAGTTGTCCTTTTAAACTGTAGGAAAATGGCTTACTGCTTTTAGAAACCATTTCTACTAACTTATTTCTAAAATGAAAAACTAAGTTGAATGGGGTTGCTTTAAAATACCAATTTTTTTTTTTTACAAAGTTATGGGTAATTTATAGGTAATTTGTCGACCATTGTCGATATCTTATATGTGAAGTCCACTGACACTTCAGTGCACAATATGTACACTTTCTGGTTCATTGCTGGGTAGTATTTCAGGGGCAAGTATAATTGGGAGCAGCAACAAAAATGCTGAGACATTTTTAGCCCTTAAATGTTGGAAAAGTTCTCTAAATACCAACATAACAGCATCGACATTCATTTCCTGAGCAGGAGACAATTGGCAAGGTTGCCCAGTCTAACCTCGCTGCCCTTTGGACAAGATTACCTGGTCTAAGCCCCTTGACCTTTTCCTAGTTTTAGAACTGGTGAAATGTAAAGGGAGAAACTAAGTGTAAAAAATAAAAGTCATTGGAAAAATAAAAAAATGAATATTCATTTTGTATTCAGTCAGTGAAGAAAACCGTAGAGGAAGTTTTGTTGCGTAGAAGAAAGTCTACAAGATTTAGAGAAGTAACCAGGATTCAAATCCTGATTCCATCTCTTATTAACTACTTAATTCTGAGGAAATTACTTACCTTCTCTGGATTTCAGTCTCTTCATCTCTAAATGGATGAAGGGAAGTTAGAAGATGACTTCTAAGGTCCCTATCAGCTGTAAATCCATAATCTTTTGAAGCAAGAATCTTGGAAGCAGCAAGGTTTAGCAAACTGGCCATAGGGGTAGAGTATGTAAAAATGTGGTTTCTTCTCAACTTTGACTCTGACATGCTAACCATAATCTATCTCATTGTGGGCTTCAGAATCTCAATAATAATGCCTACCTCACTACAGATTTTAGAAATTGTTATATATCTGTGCGGCACTTTGGAGCTCCACAAAAAGTTGTTGGCCCAATGGGAGGGATTTCTTTTTGGTTTTTGGTTAGTTTGATTGGGATTTTTTTGGTCAAATATACCAACAGTAGAAACTTTTGCCAAATCTTGCTGGTTAACTAAATCTGAATTTAGTTTACTAGAGACATTAGAGTCATTTGGCCATTTGGACATATTTCAATAAGCAATGAGACAGAAAAGATTAAGTAGGAAGTTTTTTCCCATAGAAGTGGCTAGGTATTTGTTAAAATGTCTCCATCTTTTTGCTCTCCCATATCAGCTTCTATCTGCAGTGAATTCTATATGAAAGTCATAAAATTATTGCTTATATCTTCAAATTCCTCTTTCTTTTTTTTCAGGAAGCCCAAAGTTGTGTTTTGTTTTGTTTTCTGGGAGAATCAGAGCATCTTCTTGCCTAGAATATTAAAAATGAGAGTAGTACTCGCTGGTTAAACCAAGAGTATCTTTAGGATGAGGGATTTTTCAGCCTAAAGTTAATGAGCTTTTTCCTATTGCCTTCCACCATTCTTTCTTAAAGTTCTTAATGTGACTGGACTAGGACAGGAAAAATAGAAGCTTCTAGCCCAGAGTCAGAAATCTGATTTTAATGGAACTTAATTTAACAATCACTTATTAAACATCAGCTATGTGCAAAGTCACTCTGTTAATCACTGGGAACAAGAACAGAACGGTCCCTACTCTCAAGGAGTTTATATTCTAGTGCTGCTGACACAACTTCGGTAAATAAAATATGTAGGACTTCAAATGCCACTCTCTACACAGAGAACAAAACAAACTTAAATCTGATGCAATGTTAATATTTGGTGACTTACAGATCCCTAAACAATTGTAATCCAGATCAGGGTGTTTATTTTGATATAATTATTAATCAGATAATGAGGCAGTATGACATTGAGAATAGAGAGAAACCTAGGTCCAGTCTTGCCTCTGACATAAAAATAGCTGTATGACCCAGGACCAGTCATTTTACTCTCTCAGTCCCCCAGGCAATCCTCTAAAACTATGAGTTTTATCTCCTAAGCTTCTTTCCATAACTATAATTCATGGTTTCCTAAGAACCACACGGAATACTTTCCACCACCTAGAAGGCCACAGGAGGGAGGGAAATATGTTGGATAACTGATAAGCACAGTATGTACCTCATCCTAGTCTTCTAAATTACAAATAAATTGTCCATCTGCATTAATGGAGAGAATTTCCATACCCGAATTTCCTACATCAATTAAAATCATAACTTTAGATCCTCATCCCCCTCCAAAAAAAATAAATAACAAAAATTTCCAGAAGAAGATTGACCAGGAGAGGGTTGAAATCATGTTAGATACTGTTCTCAGTTCTCCATGTTTAATGTGAATCCAAACATGTTCTCCATGTTTTATGTGAATCTAAAACAAATAAATGCCTATGTAGCTTTGACCATGAAGCAATTTAAATGTAAATTGAATTTCAGTTAGTAATGAAGAGGGAGGCTGCCATAATAATCTGAGAGACTAAATGTTAGATGGAGAATGATCACATTCAAAATTTTTCAATTAAATTCACCTTCCAGGTCTGTTTAATTGCACTTCTTAAAGTAACTGTCTGAAAGTCTCCGTAAAACTTGCCATAAACAGACTCTGACTCATTTCCTTTGTATTGAATATTGTTTGACCAATGGAAAATAATTGGAAAACAAGGGTCATTCCCTTCCCCATTGCTTAGTTATATTGTCTAGTGCTTCTTTTTGACATGGTTCCCTAAATCTCACCTGTCTGGTCAAGATCCCTGTCCCAGTTCTGTTGAGCTACATATAACCAATCAATCAACCTTATTAATCACTTATGTATCACCTACTATATGTACTAGGCACTGCTTTGGGGATGCAAAAACCAAAACAAAAGTTCCTTTGCCCTCAGGGAGTTTATAATCTATATAGGGAGATAAGAAATTATATAGCTAGATAGGTAGATCTATAGATAGATATAGACAGATAAGTGGGCATATACAAAATAAACATATTTTTAGAAGAAAACCATTTAGCTACCAGCCCCATGCCAATAATCAGTTGGGCATCTCCTCTGCCCAAGTGTCTGACTATAAACATTATTTTTTAAAATAATTGAATGGCCTCATCCTAAGAGGCCAAGATGCTTTTTTCTTCCCATGAATGAGTTTTTTAGTTCAGGATGTTAGGAATAACTTGTGAAGAAGGCCCAAAAACAACAACTTTTAGAGTAATTGCCTAGAATCCCCAATTTCTGGTTTGAATGTCAAGCCTCTGAGGTCATGTGTGGTTTGATTTAGGTTTCAGCTTCTGATCTCCTTCCCTTAACTATAAATAATGGTTCTTTCCTGAAGACTATACAGAGTTCCTTCCACAGTTTGGAAGACCTGCAGTGAAGGAATTCACTGGAATCACTAATAAACATAATAGCTTCTCTGATTGTGTCCTAGCAACCTTCTCTCTGGATGACTTTTTTTATCCAATTTCAAAACTTAGGGTCGAACTCCTTTATTTCAAACACGATTTCCCACAAAGAACAAGCTTTTAACCTGTTCATCCTCTAGGTTCTTGTATAGGAGGTATTTTAAAGTGGAGTATATGTGTGGCAAACAGAACTGCTGCATGGGAGGAAATTAGAATGGTTATCCTGGAGGAAGCTAAAGTCAGGGAGAAGGCTGTCTGTAAAGGCTTGAATTTTGCACCGATGCCAATTGCCCTTAAATGCACCCGTGGTGATGTGAACAGAGCACATGAAAGCTCAGGAAGATTACAAAACAGGATATACATCACATCTCTAACAATCATCTAGTCTGCCCCAAAACCACCCACCCCACTGTCGAATGGAAATTATAATCCTGCTCCCATGCACAGCCTGGGTGGGGTGGGGGAGAGAAGTATTTATCCAGCGCCTGTAGGCATCTCCACTGTGAAGGAAAGTTACTAGTGAACTCCAGTCATATAAACAGTGAAAGTTGCAGCCAGATTCCTCTAAACTTGCTTCTGAAGGGATCCCACTTACTATGTCATCAGAAACCACAAAGTCTCTTAAATGCCGTAGCAGTAACATACTATGACTATTAACAAGGAGGTCTCAAGGCAATTCTGTGTGATGTGGAGAAGGTAAACCAAAGGGTTCCTTCCTCCCATCAGAACTGGTGCTGAGTCAGAGCTTAGAAGAGCAAACTCGAGCTTATGCAGAGGAATTCTTCTTTTCTCTGTTCCTTTAGTTATTCTGGGATAAAACCCGCTTCCTTCCCTCATTGGGATGCATTTATGCATACACCTGCTTTTCATTTTGCAAGAGGCATCTGTGTTTTGTTATGTTTTGAAGAGTCCTCTGGTTGGTTTGGTTCCCATTTCAATTTGGATTAGGAAAATGTAAATTAGAAGGGTAGCTTTATTTTTAGAAAATGCAACATAAGCATTGTTCAGAAGCTGTCTCAAACTATGTTGTCCCATTGTCAATCATTTGAGAAGATAATTGTTTAAGACCACAGAATATGCAAGTCAAGTCAACCACTTTTTTTCTGGGCAGTGAATCTGATTAGTACCAGCTCATACATGTCTCCTTCCTTTCCCCTTTCCTGTGACTCTGCTTCCTGTATTGACCCAGGCTTGCCAATCAGTCCCAGAAAGAGTAATTAATTGCTATATCAATCTTCAGCCAAAGAAACGTCCCTTCATTGTTCTTTGCATCTCTGGTTGAGTCCTGATGCATGACACACCTGGAAGATGATAAAGATGGATGTCTCCTCATTTGGTTGGACTAAATTTTGTGTTGCAGACTTCTTCAGGATGGAAGTTGATGAGGCTATATAGGTCACTGGAGGCCTCTTACATGACAAAAAAATGCTTTTTCTGCCTCACCTCTCCCACTTGAGTTCAAAATGAAAATATATCTCCTGAGTTCCCAGAGTAGGGACCCCTTTACAAACCTGTTACAAGCAACCTTTCAGCGAAGCCAATTTGACAATGTAATAAATGTTTTGTTTTTTTCAAAATGTTTCAGTTGATTTGCTTTGTATTTTAAAAGGCATGGGCGGGAGTTAGAGGTAGGCAGATTTTGACTTGATGTAAGGAGATACTTCCTAATAATTAAGGATAGCCAAAAATATAATGGGCTGCCTTGGGAGATACTAAACTCCTGGAATTCTTCAAAGGCAGATGACAACTTAGAAGGTTACTATAAAAGAGATTGGCATTGGGGTATTGGTTGGCTCTCCAATGTTTCCTCTGGTTCAGAGATTCTGTGACTCTGGATGCTAAACATTCCTTTTAAAAAAAAATCAAATTATGTAATAGGACACATGCCCATAACATTCAGGGAGCTACTTAACAATGGAGTTTAGAATAAAGGACTTGGAGTCTATCCAGAGATTGCTTGAAATATAAAACTCTTAAAGATGACAACCCTAAGACCTGGGTCAAGAGATCTCAAATTTATCTGTAGTTCCATCTTCAACTTGATGTGTATCCTAGGAAAAGCTGTTTAGCTTCTCTGTATTTTCCATCATTTAATTAAAAATCTCACATTTGCTCTTCCCCCTCTCTTCCCCACCCAACATCACATAAGCATGTTGGGAACTAATTAAATATTGTGACACATTCCTCCAACACATAAGCTTTATCCCAGGAAGGTACTCTAAGCTGCTCTGTGTCACTGCATACTGCCTGCTCACTCCAGTGGTCTTGATAGTATTAATATAACCCTCCTCGGCACACCAACTTGCTCCCAGGAGGATGCTTAATAGTCTGATTGTTTGTAGGCAAAAATGGTTTTGAGCTTTTAAGAGTTGACCAAGAGTGTAGATATAAAGTTTCAGTATTATAAAGGAAAACTAATCTTCATAAATACACACTGCTGAATTAACTGAGTCTCCAAAGACTTTCAAAAATCTGGTAGATTTTCTCCTATATGTCTCTCTGCTTTTGTCTCTCTGTCTTGAAGGAGGAGACACTGGCCATGTTTTCTTTTCCTTCCTGTTAGATTACTGACACCAACAAAATTGTTCCAATTTAAATCCAGTTTGTAACAAGCCTCATGCTCTGTCTTCTGTAATGATAAAGATATGCCTTGGTATGGAGAATGAGCATGAACATACTATGAGTGTAATGGCTAACAAGATAAAATTATGATTAGCTCTAGGTGACATTGTTTTCTTGCAGAAGGAAAGATTTTCAAAGACCTTTGTGGCTCATGTAACCTCATATAGCCTTAGGCTAAAATGAGAAGTTTCCAGAAGGTCTATAGGGATTCTATAAGGTTTTCTTTATTTTATTTAGAAAAAAAAAAAAACAGGCAGGAAACAGCTATTAGGAATGTTCAGGAATAATGACTTAGATAATCTTATGGCATACATTTTAGTGTTGGGCATGAATCTATCCTGAAAATACCGTATTTGCAAGTGTAGAAAATATTTATAAATATGTTGACTCTCCCGTTTGATTCAGAAATGCAGTTAAAAGGGGAAACATCAAAATGTAAAATGAAAATGTCATTGATATGAAGCTTCAAGCATCTTCTCCCAGTACCTTATGTGCTAAATAGATAAATAGACAGTAGCACCAAAATCATAGGCCATTTGTTCAATGTATTATTGTAGTCCCTGGGGATTAAAAATTATAAAAACTGTAGGAAAACTAGGAAAGGATTTGATAACTATTCTAGGTGGCTTATTATAAATTACTTTTTTAGTCATCCAGTCAAACCAGTAGAGTCCTGTTCTAGGGTGATAATTCGATATGTCAAATGTGATGCCAAACATCTAAATGGAAACTGAAAACTTCATCTATCCACTTATTTCCAAAAATTGGGTATTGTATGAACAGCAAACAGCAGCAATGACAACAAATCTCTGGATACTTGACAGAAGTCCAGTTTTCTTCTGCATCCATGTCCTCCTGTTGTTTCTCTAGGAGCCAGGAGTTCTGTATTTGTGATTCATTTTCTTTTTTGGAGCTCTCAGTTATTACAAACACTAGCAAAGTAAACTTTGTGTTCTGTCTGAATCTACATAATCTGATCACGCCCCCTCACCTTTGTCGTCTACTCATAGCTCGAGCATTTGGGTGACCTTGTGCTGGGAGGACCACTTTTTATATTTCCTCCTCCTTTGATATTCCTAAGTCTTCAAATTACCATCAACTTTCCAAAATATTTCATTTGGTTGATGATGGCACCTGTCTCTTGTCTGTTTGCATGTGCATTCTCCATTTCATCCAGGATCTCTAATTTATTTCCTTTTACATTGCACATGTTCACACAGTCCCTTTGGTGGTGGAGATATGCCTCTGGTGGAGGGGAGTATCAGAGACACTGGAGGTTACTCACTGACGTCCCCTAGAAAAACACATGCACTGCCACAACCACCACCTTTGCAAGTCCATGAAACAACAATAACCAGTGTTTTCTTACAGATGTTTCAATGCCCAAGACTAAGGACATGAATAACTGGCTTTATAAGCAATCTCAAAGGAAAAGTTGTGTGGGTATGATGTGAAATCCTGTACTAGCAGGAATCTTGAAAGATTGAAATCAGCTTTGGTTTGTAACTTTGTATGGGCAGCTGGAGGGTGTAGGGTTGGTGGGAAAACTAAATACCCTTAGGGTAACCCATATTTTTATAGTTAATTCAAAGCCCATATTTTTAAGGGTAAAGTAAATGGGGTTTTGGGGGGTTCTTTATTTGTTGTAATACCCCAAAACGTTTCATCTTTCAGTGTCTTTTATCATTACTTTAAAAGTTTGGTGGCACAACTTAATAACATAATCTAATAAGCCATAACAGTAGTGGTTAGTACCACTACTATTACAATGGGGAACACCCCATGTGTTTCAACTATAAATATTTGTTGATACTAGAGCGATCACAACGAGGAAACACTTGTGGTTCCTAGACAAGAGGGAAGGAGGGAACCTACCCTATTGTACATTCTGTATATGTTGTATAGAAGACTTCAACAACCAGTGTCATCAATGGTGTATGTAGCCAAGAAGGTAGGAAGAGGAAGTGAACAAGGGAGGGAAATCATTCTCCCCAAATTTTAAGACTTAGGGCTTCTGCTTGGCCATTTGGCCAAGGCTACAAGTATGGTGAGATGCCATGGTATTTAGCAGAACTCATCTTGAGCCAGTGCAACAAACAATTCATCAAAGGAAACTTGAGGCAATGTTTTTTAATGGGAATTTACTCACCCTGAGAGCTGATCAGGGGCCTACAAGCCTGAACTCATCAGAGTAACAAGGAAAAGAAAGCTTATAAGGTCCTGTATTATCAGAGCAAAGGAATCATAGCAAATGGTGTGTATTCTTTCTATAAAAGGAAATTCTTGACAACTTAACATGAAAGTAGGCAATCACTCTATTTCCCATTTGATCCAATAAAGTATCCCAGTTGTCTTGTTTTGTTTCTGTGAAAATTTCACTTCCCTTGCAATTTTCATGTACTCAATCCATTCTTTATGCCACTGAATGTAAACTATAAGCCTTACCATTGTGAGGATATGCATGCATATGGCACACACACATACACACACACACACACGCATACTCACACATAGCTCATTTGGTCGGGAATATGATGTACAGAAATTAAAAGCTATAGAAACATCCAGAATATTTAGTTTATTCAGTGAGTCTCAGTGCTAAAAATTCTGATCAAGGAAAGAAGAGAAAAAGTGGCCCACTATGATCCAAATGTATTGGAAAAATTGTGACCTTCTCAAGTGACATTTATTATCAGAAATACTTGTGTGAATCTTCTCTGATGTTAATCAAAACTCTTTGAAAAAGAGATGCATTATCACAGAGGAAATGTACTAAACTCATGTATTTTTTTTATCTGTGGTGTTTTCCTGTTGACTTTTAGTATTAGAGTGACCATATAACTGAAGCAAGAAGTAAAACACTCAAAATGAGATTTTGAAATCGTGACATATTTATAAAAGAAAAAAAATTTTTTTTTTGCCAAAGAATAATCTTTAATGATCTGTAAAACATAGTTGAATCTCTTTTGCTATGACTGTGATTGTGAGGTACCTTCATTCTATTTCTTTCTATCTTTTGAAAGTTAATATTGTATTTTGTATATATAAGGACCAAGAAAAATATCACTGTTCTTTTTAATCAGTGCAGTAAATAAAAGTTAAAATTGTGAGAGGTAACCTTATCTGAACCAAATCCATAATAATAGAGTAGAAAGACAACATTAGATTAACACAATCACAACACTAGATTAATTTATCAGATTTTCATCTAATGCTTAATAAAGCATTGGATTGCATTTGGAAATGTCACACACTTCTTCCAAATTAAGGACATCAACTTTAAGGACGAAATATTGATGAATGTAGAGGGGGAGTGACTAAAATGCTACATTTTAAAGTACTTAAAAAGAATCAAAACACACTCTAGGGACCCAATCTAGGGACCCAATCTGCCACCTTGAAATTAGCAATGGCAACATTGATGAGCTAAGACATTCAGTATAATCCCTGACTTTAATCAATGACTGAGCTGAAAGTGTTTTGAATACATAGCTACCAAGAACTAACCCTTTAAAATAGATCCAATGTTTTCTAAAAAATATATTTGATTTCCTGGATTGAGTTCTGACTGCTGTCTATCAAAAGGAATTAATTTATTTGACTTTAAAAAAGATAATTATTGTGACCTTAGCTTGCTTTATGCTGACTCTATGGTTCAATGTGTACTCAGCCATATTTCTGTGAGAAGATATTAATTATATTGACTCTATCAGCCTCGGTCGTCAATATCTACCTATTCACAGTTTCTTCAAGACCTGCAAGTGTAAAGACAAGGAACACCAAAATGAAATTGGCAGTGAAGAAATTAGACGCTGTACAAAATGTATTTTCTAAATCTTAAGATATATGTGATTTCAGCTACCTGTTGAGCTAGTCAGTTTGTAAAGAAATCCATGAAATAATATTTAAGACTCTGAGACATCCAATGTATGTGCATTTTATAGTTCTGTCATCCAGCTCTCTGACTTCCAATGGTCAGTATTTTTCTGTCACCATGAGGACCTGCAAGAGAATGAGTTTCTGCTCCATATGGCTGGCTCTACAAATCCAGAATCAACACAGCTACTGTCTCATTGATCGATAAGAACTAATCATGAAAGATGGCTTTTTTAGAAGAATTGAGTTTTGATCACTGTGCAATTTTGTTAATGAATGATTTCAGATAGTTTTATTTTTACCATATTTGTTCATTAGTCCAGTCAATACAAGCGCTGACTTAAACAAAACTATTATTTGAATGGTTCCTATATTCTTGAGCTAACTACTGGAAATGAAAGCTTATTGCAAGGTATGTCATACAAATGTACGAAATAAATGACTCTTTTTCCCCTGCATGCTGCCTGAGGTATGTTGTGATTCGAAACTAAGAGCTTTATTTGAATTGCCATAGTCAAAAACAAACAAACACACAAAAAAAGGTTGTATGTTTCATTACCCAGAATTGACCTGCTAATATTTCATCTTGGTATCTATGTAACGGATGCTGTGTTATGTCAAAATCAAGGAGTTGTCTGTCATATGTGTATGTCATAGATGAACTTTTATCTTGTTAAAAATGTAATCCTGTAAAGCTCTCATTGCCTGAATTAGTCAGCTTTGTACAAACCAGTGTCTTCAACTGTTTTCCTAATCTTGCCACATTTCCTAACACTGAAATATAAATGTTTGTAAATTATTCATTCATTTGTCTCCTTTTATGTACTTTTAGTGAGAGTCTGCTAACTAATAAGGTCCAAGGGAAAGGAGATTGTCCCCATCATCTACCACATTGAGCTCAATGTCATTTTAGTCTGTGGCAACAGTAGGGAAAATTCTGAAAAACCAGGGAAACCAACAAATTTGCACTCTGATGAAAGCCTTTGCTTTCTCCTAAATTGATATATCCCCCTACGTTTCTGTGATACCATTTTGATTAGAAAAATCTTTTGATTTATCCATGTGCAGTAAAAACAGATCATCCTTATCTCTTGGGAAGACTCCAACCCAAAAATAATGCAATCGCCTTGAGATAATATTACTCGAACCCTTCAGACTCTATTGTATCTTCAACTACTCAACAGAAATATGACCCAGCTACAGGGGCATCATCTTTGAAAGAAAAAAGCAAACAAACTTTACAGAGTTTCCCCACTGTTGTCAGGAGGCTGTGCATTGTGTCTGTCTTTAAGCCATTACTCTTGAGGAGTCTCTCCTATACATAGAAAATGATATAAAGTCATGATAATCTGCATCTAGAACACCATCTCAGAAAATATGTATTTTGGAAATTGCTGACCAAAAGAGCATGTCCATAGGATAACACAGGGTGAGGAGGGAGTGGTCAGATATAATGGTCACCTGACCATCATATTTAAACTTTCTTCAAATATTCTTTTAACGCAGGAAGTCAATTGACCATTAGAATCTCATCTCTCTGCAAATTCCCATTTATTTCTTTAAAAAAATTAAAAAGATCATCTCACTGATGTCAGCTTGAGTCATGGGCATGAAAGGAAAAAGCTGGGCTCTACTTCCAATTTAGATCCATTAAGAAGAACATAATAAGCATGGGTGGTGAGAATGATAGTTGACATACATTAGGCTCTGATATAATTCCCACAGCATTTGTTTTATGTCCATAACTGCCATCCAAAGGATCCCTTTCTATTCATGTGTCCCCTCATTGTATCATTTCTCCTCTCATTCAATGTATTTCTAAGTATGAAATATCAGACAGAAGAATAATCCTTGTATTCAAGGATGAGACATTCAGACACACACACACACACACACACACACACACACACACACACGCCCAAGAGAAACAAATAATGTTGAATATAAGCTGAATGACATTGTTCTGCTTGAGGGAGTTCTTTCTAGCTACTGTTGATTTCCAGGGTTGAGTTGAAAAAAATTCTTTGGAAGAAACATGAAGAACTTCACTTCATTTCAATTCTTCCTTCACTATTCTCAAAAGCATTGTAAACACTAAGATTGTCTCCTCTCGGGAGAATAGGCTGAAGTATTTCACAATGCCAGACCACCAAAGGAGTTATCTTCCTCTGTACACAACTTGTTATTAGGTTAATCAAATTAATAAATAAAAGGCATAGAAAGGTTTCATCTACTCTGTGCCTAATTAGATTATGACTGAAGTCGTTACATCATATAACTTAGCTTCTGTTTTCTCATCTGGAAAATAAATGGGTTACTCTACCACTCAATGGTACCAAACTCAAATAGAAACAGATCCCTATGGGCTGTGTATTGACTTAGAAAACCCCACATCAATGACCTGTATGTTGTATTGTATTTTGTATTTATTCTGTTAAATACGTCCCAATTACATTTTAATCTAGTTCCTATGGCACATGGGAGCATGAGGAGTTTGGCATCTCTGATCTAGACAACCTCTAACATCTGATTCTAGAAACAGGATATTTGAATAGCAACCTGTAGCCTTCCTAGTTTATCTAGTTTTACTTTGAAGTGGCAAGAATGTTCTTCAGAACATTTTTAGAGTGCTTTATAGTTTACAATATTCACATATGTTATCTCACTTGATTATACTACTCTTATGAAGGCGGCAGAGGAGGCATTATCCTTCTTTTATAGGTAACTATACTGAGGTTCAACTGACTTGTCTATTGTCACACAGCTAATAAGTGACAGAACAAGTCTTCAACCCAACTCATGTCTTTGAAACTGAAGCAGGCTACAAACAAGAAGGGGCAAGTCAGAAAACAGAAAGCAAGGGCATGCTGTGTTTTGGAATTCTTAAGAAGACTGAACTAGGAAGCAAGGATCTCTCTTGGTCCTTCCTCTTTGATGAGAGAGATGCTTGACTCCTTTTTTCCTGGCATAAGGCATCACTGCAGATACCACATTTTTTCTTGACAAGTGTAGAAGGATTCTGTTCATCCTTCCCACACCAATACCACCATGACAACCATCATCCCCCAGAGTGCCACTAGAAGACAAAATACCCATTATAGTCAGTTGCATCGTGGGAACATTCCTACAACGTCCTTGGAGTTTGCATGGTTTGTGCTAGGAGACTATAAAAAATTATAATAAAAGAAGGCAAGGTTTAGCTTATGCTGCTTCTAATAGAGGCAATGCGCCAGGTAATTGGAATAGCTCATTCCATACCTTCAATACTACAGGCAAACACATTTTTAAAAATCCCCTTTTGTTCTTTTGCCATAATTTATTTATTTACATAAATTAATGGAGAATAAAAGAATCTTTATTTTAACCCCTGAAAATTATCAATCAATAAACGTCCATTAAGCTATGAACCAAGTACTGTGCTGGGCACTTGGGATTTAAATACAATGAATGAAACTGCACCAGGTACAGCCCAATAAGTAAAACGCTGGTTCTAAAGTCAGGAAGACCTGAATTCAAACCCAGCCATAGATATCTAGGCTGCATGACCCTGGGAAAGCCATTTCATCTCTGACTGCCTCAGTTTACCCATCTATGGAATGAGTTTAATAATAGAAACTATCCCTCAGGGTGTTGCAAAGATCAAATGAGATCTTTGCTGAGCACTTGGCAAAAGCTAGATGTCATATAATGCTAGTTATTGTTGTTGTTGTTGTTTTAAAAATCCCTACTTGCAAAGAGTATTATATTCTAGCTGCAGAAATAATAAGTGTATGTAAGTTTATATAGAAGAAACATACAAGGAATAAATATGAAGTAGTTCTGAGGTAGACTGAGAGTAAGGGCTAAAATTTACCAAACTGACCATCCTTTATTATACAAATGATCAAATGAAATAATGTATGTAAGGCAGTTTTCAAACCCTAAGGCACTGTTATGATTAGATTATTACTATGAAAACAATTCAAGACTAGAAAATGAAAGGAAAGGAAAAGAAAGAATAGTAACTATGACATGCCTCCCATGAATGGGAACAGCGAACAAGCCTATCAAGGGTTTTGCCTTCCTTTCATCAAGTCAACACTTCGCCCCGGTATATTTCAGCAGTGTGTTCTCATTATCCTGAAAAGAGCATATGGTCTTCCAGTTGTATTTGTTGTCTGTAAATTTATTGACCAGATTTCCCACGTATTCAGAAGGCAAGCAGGAACATAATTAGGTTCAAAGAACTGCCAATAAACTCTGCTTCCCTCTCCACCTCCAATTTGGCTTCCACCAAATAAACTTGGCTGCGGGCTCCCAGAACCCTAAAATTTTATAGGCCTTCATCTAGGGGCTTATAAATAGTCTCTCTGACAATCCTAAGAAGGAAGGACAAATTACAGATTCAACTCCACCTCCTTCTAATCTATTGATTAAGCTTTAAAAGATGTATGTGAATCTTCTTCAGACTTCTGATCAGTAAAGCAGCCAAGCAAGGGCTTTTGTCCAGATATCAAACCCCATCTCTGCTCTCACCATCCTTCTTACCCTTTTCTAAGGCCCAAAATAGACAAGCTCCACAGACTTAAATAAATTTAGAGATTACAGCTGCATAATGGCTTCTTAGGAAGACCAGTATCTTTGTTTCTGTGTTTTTGCTTTACTTTGGAGGAGGGTGTCAAGGAAGAAAGGACCTTTCTCCAAGTCACCACTGGAGATGTAATACCAGGCTGGAAAGACTTTGGATATGACCTCTCTGTGTTTTGTTTTTTTTTTAATATTTTTCAAACACTGAATAGAACGGGCTTCTTCAAAAGTTATTAGCGCTGAGATCTATTCCTCACAACAGCTCACCATGAATGCTATAGCACTGTAAGAATAGGGCTCAACAACCCACACTAGACAAATCTGAGGAGAGGTCATGCCCCTCCATCCACCTAGAATGTGTCTCCAACTGTTCCATATGTGGTAACAACTATGTTGGAGTTACTTTGTGTGAGAGAGAAAATGGTGACAGATTTCTTTGGTTACCATGGGAACAAGAGGTATGAGCAAGTATATTTCCTAGAGGGGTGTGGGGGGTTGAACATAGGACCATCTGTTTAGAATCTACCCAACAGGTTCTCAGCCCCAAGGAGGCCAGGACCAAAGAGGCACAGATCAAGAATTCTGAATCAAGTATAATTGAAGACCTGCAATAAAACAGTTTGTGGAGAAAAGATGACTTAAGAAAAGCCGTATTAAAATGACTGATGCTGCTCTGACATCATCCATGTTTTTTAGGATGTATATATCAGTTTTCACAGATGCATTGCACATATTATACTGGTGAGAGCATAAGATGGAAGGTAGAGGTTTCTTCCCTCAATGAAAGTCTCAAAGCAAATGTTAAATGACAGTTAACTGGGGAATCTGTGACATGATTGGATTAGATGAACTTTAAGGTATCGGGTGATAGAGAAAGTAGAACTATAGAGAAACCTTGATGGGAGTGGGGGAAGGGTAAAAGGATGAGTATATTATTCCAAGGTGCCAGAAAAGGCTAGTGTAGTTGCATCAAGACTTTTGGAACACCAAGAAAATAATAATTTCTGATTTTTGAGACACCCTGCACTTCCTTAAGGAAACAGTAATTCCCAATTAGCTTCCTCTGGCAGGGGACCATGAATCACTTTCTTCTCCTCCCTATGAATTCAGTGAGACTTCACAAAGGGAGTTGGTTTTGTCCCTTCTGAAATTATCTGAATACAAAGGTAAAATGCTATTGGATTAGTTGTAGAAGAAACTAGCATGAGAAGCATTGTCAAAGACAGGAACACAGAATGGGATGGGTATGAGATGAAGTGAAAGAAAAATCAGTCTTTTAAAGTTGATGAATGGAAGATGAGATAACAATAGTCAACTACACAGATGCATTTCCCATAAAGTGATGTAAGGACTGAGATAAAACTCACGCTGAGACTGGAGGAAGCTGGTCCTGGGACACAGGTAAGTCCAGTTAAATACAGTTCATTTGACAGCTGAATGCAATGGACTCTAACAAGTGAAATGTAGCATGACCCAGGACAAGTCCCTTCATATTCTCTATCTCCATTTCCTCGTCTGTAATTGTACTAAATGATCTCTTAGGGCTCTTGCAGATCTAAAAATCCTGCTATCCAGAGGTCTTTGCCATTTGAGTGCTACTGAGCCCTTTTATTAATTATCTGCTGGCATGATCAATAAAAGATTAATTACCCAGAAAAAAAACCACCTATAGTTCCACTCTGTGATTCTAATTGTTCATGCACTGTACTCAGGCCCCTGTTCCTTCATTCCCAGAATTCCTTTTGATGTTACCCATGGTGTTTAGGTGTTTCCCAGGTTATTTTTCACCCAAGAAGACAGACTGATCTGAAGACACACCACATGACTGCAAGATGCAAAGAACAGTTAAGGAACAGTAACATAAAAGGGGAGACTGAAAAAGAAAAGTGAAAGGGGGCTTTGAAAAGAGGAATCAGAAATTATATGAAGGTAGGAAAACAAAACGAAAAGAAACACGGGGAGTGGCTGAAAATTACATAATTGTTGGGCCCCAACTTTATTATAAGAAAAACCACAAATAAGCAATATGAAAGAGCATTGTCCCTAGAGTCAGAGTTCCTGGATTCAAATCCTACCTCAGTCACTACCTAAGTGACTTACCACTCAATCTCCAAGAATTTGTTCCTCCATTGTAAAATGAGGGGATGACTTCTGAGTCTCCGTTCCCATGACTTATAATCCTATGGCGGAGTCTTCACACTTTTAGAAGATTACCCTGACTAAAAAAAAAATCAATTTAATTAAATTCTTGGAAGGGATACTAAGTTAAAATGGTATAAATCAAATATGATGTTCCCAAAGAAGCAATGTTGTAATATAGTGTTAGGTTCCTGGCCAAGGGCCTGATGGCCATATTTTTATAAGAATGACTTTGAACATCAGATTTAATCAATTACACATTATATGCCATTATAGAGCACAATATGAAGCTTTTTTAAGGTTATATAAATCATTTACTCAAGGCAATACAATATACCATGTGAATATTTATGATATAAATAAATATTTATGAAGTAATGCAGGTCAATTACAAATGGTAATATAGAGACCAATCACATATAATTTTACAAAATAAAATACAGCATCAGTATATTCTGCGTAGTTCCCATCTAAATATTTCATAAATTCTGCATTAGCTTTTCCCTGCCAGAATAGGCTATAAAGAAACAGCCATTCATTCATTCCATGCATATTCATTAAGTGCCTACTATGTATGCCACTAAGGCATTATTAGGATCAGGTCATAAAACTTGGAAGAGTTGTGGGGTGAGTTAGAGGAGGTCTAGTCTCATAGGCATTTTTAAGGATTTTGTTTTTCAGGAAGATTTAGTCATTTCATTCCTGGGAAACTGGTTCAGCAGTGTATTTTTTTTTTGAGCTCCCTTTTTCTTATTCTGCTTAATGACAAATTGATTACTTGGGTGGGCCAAATGGGACTTTGCCCCAGTGTGCTAACATCCAGAAAGAGGATCAGTCCCTTAAAGTGTCCTCTTGCCCACCGTCTTTTCACTTGACCGTCCTCTGACCAGACACTGAGTATGTATGTGTGTGCATGTTTGTGTGTGTGTATGCATGCATGCATGTGTGATCATCCCACCTTTCCTTGCCCAACTCTGGGCCTCCATCTTTGAAATGGAGCTTTGATGCTTAGGTACCTGCCCTCCTCCACATCACCACATACCCCTCTCTTCTCCAGGGGTATAGAGTGGTGGCAATTGTTGCTCAAATTTTAGGATTACTGTCTAAACTCTGAGGAAAAGTGTGTTTCAACTGTACCTGGGACTGACTATATTTTGTGCCACCCTCTCCAACCCTAAATTACTTTTGCCGGGGATAATAGTTAATAGTTACAACTATATACTATTTATATTATATTATACTATACTATGTTATATTATTATTACATTATATCATATTACACTACATCACATCATATTGCATCATCTTATATCATATTATAATATCATACATTATAATTACATTATATTATGTTAATTATGTTATGTTTTGCTATTATATTATATTATACTATACTATATCATTATATCATTATATTATAATTACATTACATTTATTATACTATATTATATTATATTACATTAATTATATTACCATATACTATAGTACAACTATAGTATAATTATACTATATATAGTTATATATATGTATATACATATATTTTTACTATAGTATAGTTTTATATATATACCGTTTATACATATATAGAGAGTTATACTATAGTATAGTTAAAGCTCTTAGGAGTGATCAGATTCATAAGTTTGTGTACCTAGGGCTGGAATGAACTGCAGAAGTTCTCTTATCCAATCCCTTCATTTTACAGATGAGAAAACTGAGGTTTGTGGAGAGACAAATTGTGGTAGTAGATAGGGCACTGACTTTGGAATAAAAAAACTTTGATTAAAATTCTGCATCAGACATTATCTGTACGACCCTGGGCAAATCACTTCATTTATCTCTCTCTGTTTCTTCATCTGTAAGATGAAGATGGTTGGACTTGATAATCTCATAAGACTTCTCTAGCTTAAAATCTATAATACTAGGAGCATATCTGAATTCCTCAATGTCACATACATGGTAAGAATGCCAAGTGGGGTTTGAACTCCGGTTCTCTGCCTCTTTCCACTGCACCATACTGTCTCTCAGTTTTTCTCTATTCAATCCAACAAGCATTTATTGACCCCCTGTTATGCCTGGGGCACTGTGATCAGCCCAGGGGCTACAACAACAAAACTAAAAATGACTCACCCTCAAGAAGTTGTTGGTCTTTTTGCCACATTTAATCTAAAGGATTTTCTCAATATTACTTTGTTGACATGGGTTTACCTATGTGTTGTCCTTCATATATAGAAGGAACTGATGTACCCTTAACCAAAGAAGAGCCCTCCTTCACTTTGTTGTTCAGTCATTTCAGTCATGACCCCAGCTGACAAAGACGTTTGAGCAGTTTGCCATTTCCTTCTTCAACTCATTTCACAGATGAGGAAACTGAGGCAAACAGGGTTAAGAGACTTGTCCAGGGTCTCACAGCTAGGAAGTGTCTGAGGCCAGAGTTGAACTCAGGTCTTCCTGATTCCAGTCCTGGCAGTCTTATTCACTGCACCACCTAGCTGCCCTTTCCATTAAGGAAAGTCATTCTCATAAAAGCGAATGGGTTCAGAGATTTAAATCAGAATAATAGTAGAGAAAAGTAACACATGCCTAACCTCCTGAGGCATTTGAATTAATCACTGGAGTGGCAGACATCACAGCTAAATCTCTTTCACACCCACAAATAACATGGGTATAAATGGTAAAAACCTAGTAAGAGTTGAAGGCAGGGAGATGTTTGTTTTTGTAAGTTGAAGATGCTCTAACTCTTGAGGACTAAAGTTACAGAGGCACCAGGCAAACCATTTCATTTTGCTCTAACAAGCCAGCATTTCTATGGGGTTTTAAGGTTTGCAAAGTACTTCACAAATAGGATCTAATTTTATCCTTTTATGCGAGGTATGATTATTAGCCGCATTTTACAGATGAGGAAACTGAGGCAGACAATGTTTAAGTAATTTGCTAAACATCGCTAGTATGTCTGAGATCAGATTTGAATTTAGGTTTGCCCGAGTCCGGGGCCAGAGCTCTATCCGCTGCACTACTTAGCTGCCTGTAATTATGCTTAGAATGCTAGACCAAATATCTCCTTCCTACGAGACCGAGCAGGCTGTCAAAGAAATTGGTAGACACCCTCTCCTCCACCTAAGTCCTAATTATTTTCATTTCATCTGGATGGATGTTATAAAGCTTGCTTGACTTCTTTTAAATGATCAATTCAATTCATCGATATTTCTCTGACAAATTAGTAGTCAGGATCAATCACCCCAGAGTCCGGTGTCATCCTGGCTAATTCTCACAAGTACCCACAGTCTCTATATTTATATTAGAAGAAACAGCCAAAGGAAAAAAAAAATATTTGGTGGTAAGAGATTAAGCCTTAACCTAGCTGTCAGTCCCTACATAAGCAATTGTTGTTCAGTTTATTTTTGTTTTATTTTGGTAAACTGAAGATAGAACTGTCAAGAGAAAGGAAAACTTGAATATTTTGCAAAATAAGCAAGCAAAATAACCTCTGTCATCCCAAACATCCTAGCAGTTTCCATATAGAGGGGAAAATTTAGAACCACTAACTGCAGTATTTGCTTTATTCAAAATTGACAGGATCTAAAGGGTCTGAAAGTCAGTGTCATTGTGGAGGGAGATTTCTAGTTAGTGACCTGTGGATCTGCCCTTGGTCCTGTGCTGTTCATTGTTATTAATGACTTAACTGTCTGTCACATTTCCAAATGACACCAAGTTAAGAAGAATAGGACAGCATTAGATGACAGAATCAAAATCCAACAAGACAGGCCGTTAACAACAGACAAAATCCGATGAAAATCAAATTTACTAGGGTTAATGTTAAAGTCTTACGTTTGCTTTCAATTGTACAACTACTGAATGAGTGAGAGAGGCTAGCTTGATAGCAGTGTGAAAAGTAGCTCAGAGAGTTAGCAGACCCCAACCTCAATGAGAGTAAGCAATGGAATCTGGAAGTCCAAATAATCTAAATAATCTGCAGTTCCCCATTCAAGCTTCTTATTTTCTGTGTGTGTATATACATACACACATATACACATGCACACACATACACACACATGTATATGCATATGTATATACATGCAACTGATGACTACACAATTCTGCCTTACTTAAATCCAATTCTCTTGCAAGTCAGCACATTACACTCCACATATCATCAGTCCTCCTCAATAATTAAAGACGAACAAAAACAATCTGCATGTTTGTGTATGTGTGAGTGTAGGTATATATGTTTTTGTGTATATTATATATATGCACACATACAACATGCCTATATGAGAGAGAGGGAGAGAGGAAGAGGAAGAGAGAGAGGGAGAGGGAGAGGGAAAGGGAGAGGGAGAGGGACAAAAGGAGAGAGAGAGAGAAAGAGAGAGAGAGAGAGAGAGAAAGAGAGAGAGAGAAAGAGAGAGAAAGAGAGAGAGAGAGAGAGAGAGAGAGAGAGAGAAAGAGAGAGAGAGACAGAGAGAGAGAGAATGGTGAGTGGTGAGTGGAAGTCTGATGAAAAACCTTTGGAGGGTAGAGGAAAAGCTTCTCCCATCAAATGTGACTTAGGCTTCCAGGTGATTTAAGCAGGTCACATGGGCCTATTAAAGAATGGGAAAGATCATTCCATTTAAATTGCCATTACAGTAAGGCCTCTAGTGCAATTGCCATTCTGGTCACTTTCCCTGGACATGCTCCTGTATATCAACTTCCCTCTTTAAAAGAAGTGTCCATATATGAATGAACAGAATAATCCAGATGTGATCTGACCAGGGATTGATTACCTCTCATGCTGGATTCTGTGAACACAAATATCAGTTTATTATTAATTATTAAGTTTATCACCATTTCATTTCATCCTTTAGATCTGTCTCATCATTGTAGGATGATTTTCATTTTTTAGACAGCTCATTTTTGGGGGTTTCTCCACCATGCCCCGGCGCTGGGTACCTTCCTTCTAATTTCTCTTTGCAGCTTCTTTTTGTGTTCTATTTTCCTTTATTAGATTGTAAGCTCCTTGAAGAAAAAGACAGTCTTCCTCTTTCACATTCATATCTCCAGTACTAAGTAGAGTGCCTAGAACATCGTAGATACTTAGTAAGTGTTTACTGACTAAATAACCATTGAGAAAATAGTGTTCCTGGGATTTAGAATTTAACCTCTCCTATTTCAGTTCTGAAATCCTTATTTGTGCCCTCATTTTTATAATCTGTACCTTGAAAGACCTTCAGTTAGAGCTCTTTAAATGCCCCCATGTTCTTTTTAAAAGCAAAGCCAAATATAATAACTCATTTTCATTGTTGTTCAGTCATTTTCAGTTGTATCAAGCTCTTTGTGACCCCATTTGGGGTATTCTTGGCAAAAACACTGTAGTGGTTTGCCATTTCATTCTCCATCTCCTTTTTCACATGAGGAACTGAGGCAAACAAGGTTAAGTGACTTGCCCAGGGTCATAATGCTAGTAAATGTCTGAGGCCAGATTTGAAGTCAGGAAGAGGAGACTTATAGACTCCAGGCCTGGTGCTCTATCCACTATTTCACCTAGCTGCCCCACTATAACTCATAGAAGGCATTAATAATACTTCATAAGAAGATGGAATCTCAACTTTGCCCTTACTGAATAATAACCTTTGTCTGAAATTTCTTTTGGGGGGATACTTATGAATTTTATTCTCTCCTTTTCCTAAATTCTTATCTGTCTCAGAATGGAGAACCTTAATTCCAGGAGTAGTTGTAAAAATAGGTTATGTTCCCTTCCTCCCTCACTATGGTTCTGGGACCCTAGTGGAAACAATCTCCCATGAAGGGTTTCATCAGTGAGTCCCCTTCACAAACTCCATCCAAACCAGTCTGTTTGCTATTTGTTGACCTCAGCATTCCTTCTCCCAATTTTATGTCTTTGAACAGCCTGTGCCCCATTCCTGGCATATGTTCTATTTTCACTTCTATCTTTTAGAGTCCTTGGTTCACATGTCACTTCTTGATCTCCCTTGGTTCTTAGGGCTTTCTCCCAACTTAAATGATCATTTATCTGCTTCTCTGTTTTCAAGCTTTATCTCTTGAGAATAATATAGGCTACCTGAGAGCAGTGATGACTTTTCCCTTTTTTGTTTGTTGCCATAGTACCTTGCAATCAATCAATCAATCCATACTTATTTAGTGTCCATTATTTACCAGGAACTGTGCTAAGTATTGAGAATACAAAAAGAGGCAAAAGACAGCCCTGCCTTAAGGGGCTTACTACCTAATGGGGAAAACATGTAAACAAATATATGCAAAGCGACCTATACACAGGATAAATTTTGTAGTTCTTCAGTTTATCTCACTAGTCATGACTCTGTACGGGGTTTTCTTGGCAAAGATGTCGGAGTGATTTGCCATTTCTTTCTGAGATGGATTAAGGCGAACAGAAGTTAAGTGACTTGCCCAGGGTCACACAAGCAATGACTATCTGAGTCTGGATTTGAACTCAGGTTTTCCTGAGTACAGGTTTAGCACTTATCTACTAAACGACCTAGCTGCCTCCACAAGATAATTAGGAAATAAATTAAAAAGAGAAAGCCCAAGTATTAAAGGAAGTTAGTGAAGGGTTTCTGTACAAGGTGGGATTTTAGCTGGGACTTAAAGGAAGACAGGGAGGTCAGTAGTCAGAGCAAAAGAGGGAGAGCATTCAAGGCATGGGGGACATCAGAGAAAACTCCTGGAGCAGAGAGATATAGTTGTGTTCACAAAACATCCAGGAAGTCAATGTAACTGGATCAAACAGTGCATGCAGGAGAGTAAGGGATAACAAGACTGTCAAGTTGGGAAGGGGCTAAGTTATGAAGGGCTTTAAGAGCCAAGCAGAGCATTCTGTATGTGCTTTTGGAGGCAATAGGCAGCCACTGAAGTTTTTTGAGGAGAGGGGTGCAGGGATGATATAATATTAGACCTACATTTAGGAAAATCACTTCAGTGGCTGAATGGAGAATGGATTGACATGAAGAGGGACTTGAGGCAGGCAGCCCCATCAACAGGTGATGGCAGTAATCCAGACATGAGATGATGAGGGCCTTGGGGCAGCTAGTTGGTGCACTGGATAGAGCACCAGTGCAGGAGTCAGGAGGGCCTGAGTTCAAATCTCACCTCAGACACTTGACACTCACTAGCTGTGTGACCTTGGACAAGTCAACTTAACCCCAATTGCCTCATCCTAGGTCATCTCCAGTCATCCCAATCAATATCTGGTCACTGGATGACTATGGAGGAGAAGTGAGGTTGGTGTCCTGCACAGCCCTCCCTCACTCAAAACAAAGTCAAGTACAAGTCATGTCATTGTTTCTCTGATGGCATGGTCTTCTTCGGCAACGAAGGATGAACATACACACCTGATGAGGACCTGTATAAGAGTTGTGGCAGTGTCAGAGGAGAGAAAGGGGAGTATTAGAGAAATCAGCAGAACTCGGTAACAGCTTGGATATGGGGGTGAGAGATAATGAGAAGTCCTAGATTGTGAGCATAATGGACTGGGGGATGGTATTGCCCTCTATAGTAACAGGAAAAGTAGGAGGTGGGGAGGGTTTAGGGAGAAAGATAATGAGTTCTGCTTAGGGTGTATTGAGTTTAAGATGTCTACTAGGCATCCAGTTTGAAATGCCTGAAATGTCTGAAAAGCAATTGTAGATGTGAGATTAGAGGTCAGCAGAGATAGGGGCAGGAAAGGCAGATTTTAGAATCTTCAATATAGAGTAATTAAATCCATGGGAACTGATGACATCGTCAAGTGAAGTGCATGTAGTAAGTACACAATAAGCATTTGTTTAGTTTCTTTTTGCTGAAAAATCTCTATCGTCTCTCTACTTTTCACCAAAGGACAATGAGTAAGTCTATCTATATGAAATATGTGTTTGTTTCCCTTAGAATAAATCTATCCCCCACCCCCTACCACAACCCTAAAAAAAAAAAAAAAATCTTCTAGAAGTGATTCTTAGAATAGGTGGCTGTACTCTATATAACTGAGTTTCTTCATTCCAAAAGCAATTAAATTGTTAGGATCAGGGCCAGTCTTTGGAACCAAAGTAGGCTACTGCCTACTACTGTAACTTAAGGGGATAAAGAAAGCCTTTTCATCCCCAAAATATCTTCCTCACATAGCCATGCACATATGAAACAGAGTTATCAGAATTTCAGGGAGCACAGTGAAAACTAAAATGACTTCATTTTTTCATTAACCTGTAACAATCATGATTCATATAAAGTACTCCAGGAAGATTGAAGGGGAAAAGGAAAATTTACAAATTGTATTTGGAGAAGGCAAGAGTTCCCCAGTCTGATTAAAATGAAGGCTTTAAGATAAAGCTGGAAAAAATTAGGCAGAGGTCAAACTCTAAAAAGCTTTGGAAGTCAGGTTGAGTTTGGACTTTATCTTATGGGCAATGTTTGGGAAGTGTTTGAGTAAGCAGGTAGAACCAAGATGGTGGAGTGCTGGCAGTAATCCAGCTGAACTCTCTCAACATTTCTTACCAAACAACTTTAAAATAACTTCTCCAACCTAATTTTGGAACAGCAGAGTCAACTAAAAGGTCAGAGTGAGGAATTTTTCCAACCTAAGACAATTTAGGAGGTCGAGCACAGCAGCAGCATGAGCAGTAGGCCTTGGAGGTGGCTGCAACTGAGACAGAAGCAGCAGTTTCAGGAGCTCTCAGCCCAGGCATTGTAAAGAGGTCAAACAACTGGTCACGGAAAGAATAGAGGGAGCCCTTTGCTGGCAGTGGGTGAAACTGGCATGGATTGGCACCTCTATTTTCCACACACAGTTCTGCATTGAAGTTCTAGGGTGGAGAGGAGAACTTCTGAGTGGTTACAAGAGAATAGGGGCCCAGATCACAGTTCCAAGGAAGACAGTGCTAGTGCTTGTGGCCACAGGAAAGCAGGGGTCCTTCATAGGTAAACACCAGAGACGAGCTGGTGAGCATAGACAAGGGGAACAGTGACCACACCTCTTCCCACATGACACCATCTTGGAAGCACCAAAAACTTGTAGGCCTCCAGAATTAGCTCTGAAAACAACACAAAAAACCTGAAGCTTGGAACTATGCCACCAGGTGAAAATAGCCCAACTTTAACATAAAGTTCACATTCAAAAATAGGCTGGAAAATTGAGCAAATGATATAAAAAAGAACTTAACTATAAAAATCTACTATGGTCTTGGAGAAGACCAAGATACAAACTCAGAAGAAGAAAAAAATGTGAAAACAGTTCCAAGCAAAACTTCAAAAAAAATGTTCATTGGAGCCAAGCCCAACAAGAACTCCTCATAGAGTTAAAGAAAAAGGTGAGTGGTAGAGAAAAAATTGGGAAATGTGAGTGATGCAATAAAATATGAAATATGAAAATAGAATTAATAACTTGGTAAAAACAGACACAAAAATACTGAAGAAAATAATACCTTAAAAAACAAATATTAGAAACCAGAATCCAACAGTGTGTTATTTACAAGAGACACACATGAAACAGAAAACAGAGTTAAAATAAAGGACTGGAACTGAATCTATTATGCTTCAGCTGAAGTTAAAAGCAAAAACAGAAATCAGGGGTAGCAATCATGCTATCAAACAAAGCAAAAGAAAAAAGAGACCTAATTAAAAGAGATTATCAGGGAAACTACATTTTGCTAAAAGGTACCTTAGGCAATTGACATACTATCAAAAAATGTTAAGGGCAAATTTCTCAAATATATGTGGAACTGAGTAAAATTTATAAAAATAATAAAGAGCCATTTTTCAATTGATAAATAGCCAAAGACATAAACAGGTAGTTTTCAGAAGAAGTCAAAGCTGTCTATAATCATATGAAAATAAATACTGATTAGAGGAATGCAAATTAAAACATTGCTGAGGTACCACCTCACACTTAGCAGAAATGACAAATGCTAGAGTGAATGAGGAAAAATAGGTACACTAATAAATTAGAGAACAGTTTGGAACTGTGCCCAAAGGGTTAGGAAACTGTGCATATTCTTTGACCCAGAAATACCACTACTAGATCTGTACCCAAAAGAGATCAAAGGAAAAGGAAAGAGACCTATGTGTACAAAAAATATTTATATGTAGTTCTTTTTGTGCTAGCAAAGAATTGGAAAGTGAGGGAATGTTCATCAGTTGGGAAATGGTTGAAAAGCTTGTGGCATATGATTATGATAGAGTACTTTTATGCTGCAAAAAATGATGAGGGGAATGGTTTTAGAAAAAAAGACATTCTAAGATCTATGTGAACTGATGCAGAGCTAAGTGAGAAATCAGATCACTGTGCACAGTAATAGCAGTGTTGTAATGATGGTCAAGTGTGAAAGACTTGGCTACTCCACTACTCTCATTAGTACGATGATCCAAGATAATTCCAAAGGGACTCACAATGAAAAAAATGCTACCAATCTTCAGAGAGAAGACTTACGAACTCTAAGTGTTAATTGAAGTGTAATTTTCTCACTTTATTTTTGTTGCTTTTTTGTGATATGAGTAATATGGAAATATGTTTTGCTGGACTTTACATGGATAATTGATATAATTGTGCTTGCCTTCTCAGTGAGTGGTGATGAAATGCGAGGAAGGAAGAGAATTTGGAACTCAAAATTTAAAAAAGAAAAGACTATTAAAACAAGTAAATAATAAATTTGATAAAATAATAAACAAAAAGTCTTTGAGCAAGGGAAGTAGCAGGATGAAAGTGAAAAGGTCAGTTTCAACAATAGGTGGATGCTCTCTGGTTCTGAAAATGAGGCAGAGAGAAGTCATTTGGTCCACTCAAGGTCATATAAAGACTTACTAACAAGTCTGAGACTAGACCCCCGATTCCCCAACTCCAGTGATATTTCCATTATATTGCATTCATCTCAAAAATTGTAATAATTATTTGCAACTTAACCATCTCTGTGGAATGTCAGGCAAATGGATGAAAGTCTGTGGAGCATTTGGAACTCATACAGAAATAAGACCAAAATGGGTAGATACCTATAGAGTGACGATTCAAGGCCCTAAGAAGTTTTTTAGGTGACTCAAGGCTCTGTGGCCCAAGATGCATATCAGTGTTTTTCTGCTGGTGATTTTTTTTAAATTTTCTTAAAGAGAGGACTAAAATTCCTGACTATTTAGATTTATAGCTTTAAAAGCAAAGAAAGAGTTGTGAAGTGAGACAATTCAAATTCACAGAAAGCTATAAAGGACTGGTACCAGATCCTTTCAAGACTGAAGAACAGTCATAAAATAAGGAGGGGAAGAAAAGAGATACCACCTAAAAACAATCAGAAGAAAATCAGAAATACAGGGGCAACAATTGGGAGGAATAAATGAAAGAAAAATTGAGTTGTGTTAGAAGAAAATACAACAGTGGGCCTTTAGGCTCTGAAAGCATGTTGGAACAGAGAAATTGTACTGAATGAATGTGTAGTAGTTACTTCTTCAAAGATCAAAGGAAGTTACCAAAAAAAAAAAAAAAGACTTTCTCTTTCCCCAACTCCCCACTGACCCCAGTGCTTATCCAGTAAGAGACATCATAATATACCCTACCCATATCTTTTACCTAAATGTTTTCTGAGACTCTCAAGGAACTTACATACCAATGAGAAATAGTGTAAAAAGACTTTGGAGTAAGAGAAGGTAAGTTTGACTGCTTGTTTCTTACTACCTGTGTGACCTCAGACATGTTAATTAACCTTTCTGGGTCCCACTTACATATCTATAAAATGAAGATGTTATACTAGAGAATCTCCAAGGTCTGTTTTAGCTCTGAATCTTTTGTGAATGCTAATCTTTGTGAATTACGGGGCACCTAGATGGCTCGATGAAGAAGATTCATCTTCACGAATTTAAATCTATCCCGACACTCACTAGCTCTGTGACCCTAGGCAAGTCACTTAGCTCTGTTTTCCTCAGTTCTTTATCTGTAAAATGAGCTGGAGAAAGAAATGGCAAACCACTCCATTATCTTTGCTGAGAAAATCCCAAATAATGGGGTCACAGAGAGTCAGACATAACTGAAAAACAATAACAATCTAAATAAATTACATTCAGATGAAAAAGAGAAGGTTGAACAAAGATCTTATCTTCCTGATATGCCTAACTGGTAAAGATTTTCAAGAGAAGTCCCTCTACTTATGAAATAATTTCATAGAATCTCAAACTCAGGATACATATGGTCCAACCCTAACCTAAATAAAAATTCTCTCTACTACATATCCAAGAAGTAGTCACCTCTAGTTTCTTCACACAGTGCCGGGCACACAGTAGGCATAATAAATTCTTGTTGACTGATCAACCATTTTTTTGAAAACTTCCTTCAAAGAGGAGTCAAATAATTCCAAAGATGGGTGAGTTCACATCTAATTGGCTCTAATTTTCAGAACATTTTAACTTTGATAAAGCTTAACTCCTAAGGCTTGTATGTAGCACTCTCAACTCTGTTATCTGAAGTCAAGCAGAACAAGTATAATGTTCTTCCAAAGGATACTCTTTTCACTTGAAGACAGTTTATCATGTCCTCCAAACCTTTCTCTTACAATTTTTTAAGCGTCACTTGTCGTACTTTGTACTTTTACCTTAAGTCTTTCATACCAGTTAAAATTCTCTGGGAGGAATCATAATTTAAGCCACAGATTCAAACCTTGGTGAGAATGGAATGTGTAAAGACAAGGTTTGAAAGGGATAGAGTTTGCTGTGAGAAGTAAAAAACAGCTGGTGGTTAGTGGAGGAGCAAGGGGAAAGGACACTATTGGAGAGCACTATGAAGGCAAGTCAGAAGACACTGAAGAGGTCAAACTTCTAGAGTTCACTGTTTTATTTAAATTCTGCCTCCATATAGATCCAGAATCTGGAGGACAGACCCATGGCAAGAGGCAAAGCCAACCATGAGTGGATGCCAGAGCCAGAGCTAGTAATTTTGGTAGTCGGGGCTAGCTGCACCAACAGGGATAAATTTCCAAAGGGCCCCCAATTAACGGGGTAATTCATGATGTGAAATCATGCAAGTAAATAAGACCAATTCAACTGAGTAGAAAAGAGAATAATGTGACTGCGATTAGTTACTAGAATTGTTTATGGGATAGACTCTTAGAGACAGAAAGGAACTTAGAGATTTTCTAATCCAGCTCCTGGATTCCATGCTCTTTCTACCCCAATAGCCTAGAAACAACAGAAAGATTTCCATGAAGCCCAGTCCTAAGTAGGACAAAGGAAGGCAGCCTTAGAATTATTCTTCCTCCCTGAGGGAAAGGGTTGATACTTGAGGAGTAAAGATCAGAAAAAGTCTGGTTTACTTGGAAAGGATGTAAAGAAGCGGAAGCCAGGTGTTGGACGTGAGTTTATTGGGTTGGGTATTTCTCTAAAAGGTGGAAGCAAAGTGAGAGAGTAAACATGCTTCAATCTGATGTCCCCATGCTACCTTCTTGCCTGTTCTTTGGCCAGGAACTGAGGAAATGGGAGGGGGTTCCACAAAGGAAATGGATCATCAATATGCCCCAAGGCTCCCCTCAACTCCTTCTACTCTACTAAAGTGACTCTATTCAACTTTTTCTCCCTCTAATTCATCATGGCCCAAGAAAAATAAAGTGAGAAGAGCTACGAAAACAACATGCATAAAGACTAAAACAATATATAAAGAAAAGCAACAGAAACTGAATATTGTGAAATTATGAGGACTGAGATGGGCTCACACACGAATGGTACATAAGCCATTAAATCTAGCATCACACTGAGTGGAGGTCTAATAATAACGAACATGCTTCAAAGCTGGAACTATTAAAGCACCCAACAGACACTTGAGCTGATGGTAAACCTTGCAGTTGCCCAGAAGACCATTCATTCAACCAAATTTCTGATCAAGACTAAGAGACGTTCAGTACTATGCTGAATATTGCTAGGAATATACAAAGCATATAACACGGGGTTCCTAACAGTGGAAAGCCTAAAATCCAGCTGATGAGGCATACAGAAAAGAGAAATCAATTAGATGCTAAACTGTGTTGCATTTATAATAAATGCAAAGCAAGGGGAGAAATCAATATGTGTCAGGGAAGACTTCGGAGAGGAAGCAGAGCATCCTTAAAGAGTTGGCTCTTGAAGCATGAGTAGAGGATTTGGGTGAGAGAAGGGGAATAGAGTTCTAGATCAGGGGATATAGGATGAGCAGAAGCAGAGATAAGAATAATCTATGCTTGTATAAAGACAATAAGGACACCAAATGGGGAGAACAAGAGGAGCACAGATGTGCAGAGGACACAGCGTGGAGATCACTGGAGATATGTTTTAAAAGGACATCTTTAAGGAGCCCTCCAAGAAGCAAGGGTTTCTTTTTACTTCTTCCCAGTTGATTCTCTATCCCATTCTCCACAATGACTGTTGCAAACCATACAAGCCTCCAACTGCGTGCTCTTCCCTGACCCTCTCAGTTGAGGCTCTTACCTCATACCTTAATGGGGCAAAAAAGCTTAGTTACCAATAAATCCCTTTGCTTCTCTCTTTTTCACCTGAAAAACCTCCTCCTTAAATCACAACACACGGACATGATCTTTTCCTCCTTTACTCCAACTTTTGATGAAGAGGCGGTTCTTTTCATCACTAAGGCAAAGCCCTCTTGATTTCATTCCATGCTACATTATACATCAAATTTCTCTACTATTGCCATACTAATCTCTCTGCTGTCTTCAAACATGTCAAAGTCTCTTCCATCCTCAAAGTTTCTCACCAGATCTTGCCATAACTATTGACAACTGTCCTCTCCTCAACTACACACCCTGAAAAAGCCAGCTCCAGTTGATGCCTCTATTTTCTCTCCCCAAACTCTTTTTTACCCTGCTACCATTTGTCTTCTAATCTCATCACTCAACTGAAACTATTGTCTTCAAGGCTGCCAATGATCTCCCAACCAGCAAATCTAATCAGTTATTTTTAATTTTAGGCCTCCTTGGCCCTTCTGCTGCATCTGATACCGTTGGCCACAGCCTTCTCCTGGATAGGCTTTCAGGACATGTTTCTATCCTGGTTCTCCTTTAGCCTGTCTAACTGCTCTTCCTTCTAAGTTTCCTTTAATAATTCATCTTCCACTTTGTGGCCAGGGAAACTAGATTTACCCAAGACTATTCTGAGCCTTCTCTTTTATATCTGTACATTTCTTTTTGGTGACTCTTTTTAATTTTGTCATTGTATCCCCAGTGATTAACACATTGGTAAGTAGGAAGTTACTGGTAAATTAAGTAGTTAATAGAAAGTAATTAAGTAGTTAAAAGTAAGCACTTAATAAATGATTGGCTGCTTGATATAGAGAAAAAAAATCATAGCTAGAGGAGATCTAAGGAAGCATCTAATCTACCCCCACTCTTTGATGAATGAACAAATCCCGGAGAAGTAAAATGACAGCTAATGAGTGGTGGATTTCTATACATCAGATTCAAGGATTTGTTTTCTTTCTACTATTGGTACACCCTTCCCTAGGGCTACTAATTCCTCCCCTCTATTTGCACTCACAGACTGGGTCCCCCAGAGGATGACTTCCCCAAATTCAAGATACTTTATGGAACTTCACTTCTAAAACTATAGATCATGAGCCCCTATCAGTGGTTTTACCTTCTATAGTCATCCAGATGGCATAATTAGTTTGAAGCAAACATTTACTGAAATTGCCCTAAAAATACTTACAAAATGCCCCTCCATGGGCCCAGTGAGCACTGTCCCACAAATGCACATGGCATCAGTGGGAAAACTTAGCACACGCATAACACAAAGAATTCTATTAGAAAGAGCCATAGAAGTCATACACATATCCAGAGCAACTCACACCTCCAATACTGCATGGCTATGATGCCCTTTCTTTTCTGAAGGTTTCTTCACATTCTTACCCTTGGATGTAGTATCTCTGAGCTTCCCAGGCTTACTCATCTCTATAGTACAACTTGATTCAATTTAATTCTGTGGCCAATATCTTTGTTCCTACTGTATTCTAAGCATGGCCCTTCTTATTGAATGAGTTACCTTCCTTTAAGCATTATTTGGCTACAAGGGTGAGGAAAGAGAGAGAAATAACAGGCCACTGAACTCCCCACCATACTATGGAAGATACATGAGAGGTCTTTTGTCTGGACACTCAGGGATGATTTACCCAACTCATAAAAGTATTACACTCTGTTAGATGCCACCATAGTGGGGCCATGTGGTTCTTCTCCCCACTGGGGGCATCATACCCTTACATATGTGTACTCTGTCCAAAGGAATATAATGTCATTTACTTATATTTTGTAAGATATCTTGAGATGTGGGGGCTAGAATTTTTAAAAATCATCTATTTATTTTATTACTGTTATTTTCAAAAAGCTGGGACAAGTTACTCTTTCTTCTTCAGTTTTCATTTATGATTTCACAAAAAAAAAGCCTTTAAAATTCATTGTAATTCAAATGGAGATACTTGATTATGCCTTTAAACTGAAATCACTCTGACTTTCATAAAATGGTCAATAATAGACCCTAGCCCAACCCTCTATCATTCATTTTGAGTTTTGACAGTTTAGCATGAGTGTAAATAGCAATTATTTTCTCATCTGGCCAGAGATTTTAAGGGTTTTCCTCTCCCAGTGTGATGCATTTTCAATAGTAAACTGAACCATCTTTTGTCTCAATTCTTACTAGTCCTAAGTCATTGAATGGGTGTTGTCTCATATAGTCTGTGTCAGGCCTAGAGGCCTGAGGGCTACCCGAGTCTTACCTTACCTATCGCAGGTCTTCGGCTGGCCAAACTGGATAAACGTATGAGAGAACAGACTTTCCAGAGTCGAACAAGGGTTAGGCTTTATTCAGGGTCTTGGTTACATGTGCAGGGGGAACTCTTCCTTAGGAGAGAGAGAAATCTCCCAAGGAGGCAAAGATCTTACAGTAAGAGAATGGAAGCAGAAGTGGAAGTGGGGAGAGAGGGGAGAGGGAAGAAAGAAGAGAGGAGAGAGGGAAGAGGGGCCTTCTGTCCTCTAAGGGCCCCTCAGCACTAAGAGCACCTTCAGGCTTTCCTGACCCTACTTAAGCTCTCCTGCCGCATAGTTTGCACCTGAATACCGTGCCTGGTAGATAACAATAGGTGTGCTCAGACCCGGGCCAATCTCGAGGGCGGGGATGCTCTCTCCCAGCACGTTTCCCACGGGAAGAGGTGGAAATGCACGAGATAGCCTGGTCTCACACCTCAATTCCCTGCTGTTCCCTGGGGGGCCTCATGAGAACTCTAAGGTTTAGAAGTCCTCACTTTTACCTGCCCGAGACTGTCCACATGGAACTGAGCTTACACCCCCAACAAGTCTGAGACCTGGAAAAGACTAATTTGAAAAGGCCAACTTCACCAAGTGAATCCTGGGTCATTGCCAGTCTTCTTGACTTTTGTCTTGCCACTGGACTCAGATGACTCTGGAGGAGAGAATGAAGCTGATGACTTTGCCCAGTTTTGTCTCACTTAAATCCAATTCATGCACAAGTCAAGACATCACCCTTATGATGCCATTGGTCCTCTTCTAGAACAAAATATGAATGAATAACAACAAAACATTGTGGGTCAGTGAGAGAAAAATCCTTTTCCCTTCTTGCCAAACTATTAAAAAAAATATTCCTCAGAGTTGGTTGCGACTCATTATAAAGTGCTTCTTCCTTTTTAACAGTTAGCAAACTTATGATGAAAACTTTAAGGAACCAATGGCTAGCTATCCCATAATTCCATCAAAAGAGTAATCAAATGAAAACACTTCTTCACCTTTACTCGAAGACTTTACTTTTTTAAAATTTTAATATTTTTAAGGCAGGTCTTCCTTTCTTGTCCAGGCTAGAAGAGCTGGGTTAACTTATTGGCTGGACACCACTACTGATCAGCACAGAACTTTGACCCTTTCTTTTTCTAACTTTATCCAATTCACCCTTCCTTAAGTAACCTGATACACCTCTGATGTCAGGATGTACCATATTAATGCTGAAATTGCTGAAGACACCCAATAGGCATGGCTCATGGTTGCTTGGAACTCCTGAGCTCAGGAGATCTACCACCCTCAGTGCTTTACCATTTAAAAAGTATTATACTCACTACTTCACTATGCCAACAGCTAAACAAGAGCACATACAAGAAATGTGTGTGTGATGGGGATAGAGAGTGGTAGTGTCTATCCTACCAGTGATAGAAACTTTCTCTTTTGATAAAATTTTATCTTTCCCCAATTATATGTTAAAACAATTTTTAACTTCTTAAAAAAAGTTTTGAGTTCAAAATTCTATCCCTTCCCAAGAAGGTAAGCAATCTGACATAGGTTATATATGTACAATCATGTAAAACATTTCCATATCAGTCATTTTGTACAAGAAGATTAGAATAAAAATAGAATGAAAAGAAGAGAAAGAAAGAAGAGAGAGAAAGGAAGGATAAAAGAAAGAAGGAAGGCAAGGAGAGAGAGAGAAAGAAAGAGGAAGGAAGAGAGAAAAAGAGATAGGAAGGAAGGGAAAGAGAGAAAGAGAAAAAAGAAAGGAAGGAAGGCAAGGAGAGAGAGAAAGAAACGAAGAAAGAAAGAAAATAGCATGCTTCAGTCTGTATTCAGACAATATCAGTTTTTTTCTCTGGAGGCAGATAGCATGCTTCATCATGAGTCCTTTGGGATTGTCTTAGAACCTTGCATTGCTGAGAATAACTAGGTCATTTACAATTCTTCATCGTACATTATTGCTATTACTGGGTACAGCATTCTCCTGGTTCAACTCATTTCAGCTCTCACTTCATGGTAAGTCTTCCCAGGTTTTTCTGAAAACATCCTGCTTGTCATTTCTTATAACACAATAATATTCCATCATAATCATTTACCACAGCTTGTTCAACCATTCCCTAGTTGATGGGCATTTCCTTGAATTCCAATTCTCAGCCACCACAAAAAGAGGTGCTATAAATACTTTTGTACAAATAGATCTTTCCCCACCTTTTTTATTTCTTTGGGATATAGACCTAGCAGTGGTATTCTTGGATCGAGGGATAGCCTTTGGGCTTAGTTCTAAATTGCTCTCCAGAATGGTAGAATCAGTTCACAACCCCAATAACAGGGCATTAGTGTTCCATTTTCCCACATCCTCTCCAACATTTTTCACTTTACTTTTTTGTCATATTAGACAATCTGATAGGTGTGCAGTGGTACCTCAAAGTTGTTTTAGTTTGCCCCGTTATAATCAATAGTGATTTAACCATTTTTTCATATGACTACAGATAGCTTTGATTTCATTGTCTAAAAACTGCCTGTTCATAACCTTTGGCCATTTATCAATTGGGATATGATGTGTATTTTTATAAATTTGACTCAGTTCTCTATATTTGAAGAATGAAACAACTACATTCTTAAGTGGATTTCTTGGTGAGGCAATCTATTAACAGTGCTTCAATTCAAGCCAACACAAAAACAGACTCCACCCCATCTCAGACCATGGTAGAGTCATTAGTAGTTCTGTAGGCTCTCCAGTTGGAAGCTCTAAAGCAGTGGGTACAGAACACTCTGGTCTAGTAGCAGTGGGACCAGATGGCTAAGGAACCCTTGGGAGCCTTCAGGCATCTGCAAGAGGTGAACAAATGCCTCCAGAAGCAGATGGAGCTAGCTGTCTTGTCTTACAGAAACACAGTGAATTCCATTTCACCAAGTTTCCTTTATGTGATTTCACAACCCCAGGCAGTCACAATAGAGTAGATGACCTGGGAGTAACTATTAAGAGGCCTAGAGGAAGAATCAATTCTTGAGATCTTAGGGGAATTGAACAGGGTCTAAGCTAGGTTCATGTGAATCAAAATAAACCTGTACTGCTATAGTAAGGTCAATTAAAGTCAGTAAGTCTTGGAAAGGTGAATCTTTACCTTAAGAATTGAATGATGAAAACTAGAAATGAGAGATAAATTAGTTTTTGCCTTAGATGCATCATGGAATGATTGATCTGACCTCAGATACTTACAAGTGGTATGACATGGGCAAGTCACTGAACCTTTCTAGGTCTCAATTTCCTCATCTGTAAAATGGTGAGGTTGAACACAATGGACTAAGACGTTTTTCAGCTTTAACTCTATTATCCCATGAAAACCACCTAACATTTCTATAGTTCACTCTATCCCATGGGGAGCAACCCACTAAGAGGAGATGTAGAAGAATCATTCTAGGAACCCAAGAAGATTTTGTAAATATACCTACAGTACAAAACTACCAACTACCAGATTTCTCAGTTCAATTAGAGTCAAAGATGAGAACATAGGATCATATATTTAACTTATAGTTAACTAACTTGGTCACCAGTTTATTTCTTATTTATGGGTTTCATTATTCAGTTCACCAGGTAAAGATTCATCTTTCCTAGACTTCTCAGCCCTAGTCCAATGGAAGAAACAGTTATTCCATTTTCTACCAAAAGATGACTGGGCCACTTTATTCTTCAATGTGGAATTCTTTTAGTATGGCACACTATTCAATCTTTCCAAAATCTTTCCTTTTGCAAAAATTATAGTATATGCTTCTAACTCCTCCTTGAACTCCCCTTGCACAGTAAGATTTCTGCCATCAATAACAACTTAGGAAAGATGGGGATGCCAAGAGGTAGCTTATAATAGATGTTACAGTGGCCTAAAGCTGTGAATAAGGGAAAAGTAAGCTGACGTTACACACCTAAGGAGTCTTTAAAAGTATAGCTTCATTCTCATTGACTTCCCCAACTTACACATTGATAGACACTCCAGAAAGGTAACAGACTGAGAAGTTAACCCCTTCCCAAATCATGCAGGTGATAAGTCATGAAGTAAACATTACCTTCCTTACTACAAAACTGCCTGACTTTCCTCTGTTCTTTGTACTTATCTCTTCCTAGAATTTTCCTGGCCTGGTTCCACAAAGATCTCCCTTTGGCTTTAGGTATTTGTGTTCTCAGAATTAGTTCATTACTTCTCCTTAGTCACCTCATTTCCTTATTTTTATGAACTCCTGGTTTTGACTTTAGAACAGAAGCATAGGTTTCTTTTGATTAGCTTCTTTCTTAGTCTTACTTGACCAGGGATTGACTCTTCCTCTAAGTCTCTTAATTGTTACTCCCAGGTCTTCTATGCTATTGTGACTGCCCAGGAATTGTGGGATCACATAAAGGAAACCTGGATTGATCAAAGTACTTTATTATACCCACAACCACCTAAAAACTATAGGGAGTTAATTTATTATGTATACATAGAGAGATTAGGAAAGGGTATGGGCATGTATCACCTGAGTCTAATTTCTCCTTTGGACATAGGAATTTATATTCAGAAATAACAATAATAGCCAATATTTATATCATACTTTTAAGATTTGCAAAGAGCTCTACATGCATTATCTCAATAAGTCATAAACCACTCGCTTGAGACACAAAGGTAGCATTCTCCCCGTAGTCCTTCCTGAATGTCAGTCAAATATTAATCTCAGATATCTAGACTAGGTCTATGCTCATTACAATGTCATTAGCATGAATTGGTGTCATTCTACAGGTATTACTCCCAAGCTACCTGAGACTTTGCTATTGCAAGGGTAGTAGTCCTACTATGCGTATATACCATTCAATGTTTCCTCTACTCACCTAACATGGACTCTGTTTTTATTGTATGCCTACAGTCTCTGTATAGAGATCTCTCTTCCTATTAATATCTGTTGAATCCCGCTGGGTCAGTCACAATGATAAAATACAACTATTGCTTCCTTCTGTACTGTATCCCTTTTCCCTCTGTGTATGAAACTATTATCTCCTTTCATGTTACTAATACCTAGCACCATGTGTGGCACATTGTATCAGATCGATAATACAAGGACACAAGGGAAAAGTTCCTTCTCTCAAAGAGTATACATTCTAACAGGGAAATGACATGTACATAAATAAGAACGTGCATCATACGTAAAAAAATGAACACAAGGTAGTTTGGGAAAGGAAGGCACTAGCACCTGAAGAGGGTCAATCAGGAAAGACGTCATGTGGAAGATGATGAGATTATTATGAATACTTGAGTCAAGTAGACAGTCCATCGGCTAACACCTATTATGTGCCACCCGTTGCATTAAGTGCTGGGCATATAAAGGCAAAAAACAGTTCTTGCTCTCAGGACTCTCACAGTCTGATAGGAGAAAAAACTCACAAACATGGTGTACTTGAGAACAAATTCTGACTGCTGCTAGCTGTGTGACCCTTACTTAGTTGCTTAATGTCTCTTAGCTTTTGTTTCCTCATCTATACAATGTGGGAAATGGTATCTAAGTGCTTATACCAGGGATTGTGAGACAAAGTATATATAAAGCAAATGGCAAACTGTTATATGTTAGTAATTATTATTAACCTTGAACCTGAGCCTTGGCACTGGCCCAGCTTGCCTCAATTTGTGCTTACTGCCAATACTACTACTCAATTTAATGTCTTAGCCAGCATAGCTATGGAACCAAAATTCACAATAAGCATGAAAATACTGAGCTTCTAGCTAACTCAGATGAATTTAAGTAATAAGTCCCTGACAAATTATATCACAGGATATTTAAAGAACTTGCAGATAGAATTGATAAGCCAATATAGGAATCTTTGAAAGGTCCTAGAAAATGGCAAAAATGCCATAGAACTGGACAAAATCAAATGATCCTCATTTTGTCAAAAGGGAAAGTAAGGGGAATGTGTCAAATATAAGCCAATGAAATTAACTCTAGAATATGTTATTAAAGGAACAGTTACCCAAGCTTAAACATTTATTAAACCTCCAAAGCAGCAAATTGTGATCAAACACAACCAATATGGGTTTATTTGAAAGCATATCTTTCCAGACTAATCTCATCTTTTTTGACAGGGTTATTGAACTAGCAGATCAACTAAGTGTTATGTATAATTTACCTATATGTTACCAAAGCATTTGACAGAGTCCTTCATGGTATTCTTAGAGGAAAGATGAAAAGAAGTGCACTATCAAGATATGTAGGTGGATTGATAACTGGTTGAAAAGTCAGATCCAAAAGATTAGTCACTAATAGGTAGAAGGCAAATTGGCAGGAGATCTCAAGGGAGCACTCCAGGAATCTATGAATGACCCCAGTGTAGCTTAATATTTTTATCAGTGAAATAGATGAAGATTTAAGTAGCAGATCAGATTTGAAGTTGAAGTAAACGTAAGAGGGATAGTTAATATGCTGTATAACAGAATCAGCAATGATTGAGTTTTTGAGATGCTAAAATCTGAGATGGGAAAAATACTTTTTAAAATATCATCTCATTTCATCCTCAAAAGGATTTTGACAGGTACATACTATTATGATCTTCATTTTATACTTGAAGAAACTGAGACAGACACAAGTTAAATGATGGGGCATATAGCTAATAACTATCTGATGCCAGATTTGAGCTCCAATATCCAATCCACTCTTTTACCTTGCTATCTCTACTTAATAGAGACAATTACAAAGTCTTGCACTTGGGTGAGAGAGGTAGTGTAAGTTAGCGGAAAAGGGGCCATTTTCAAAGTTAAAACTGACTGGGATTCAAATTCTGTATCTGACGCATTGGTGGTGTGATCGCTATATGTGTGTAAGTCACTAAAGCCTTCGTTGTGTCCAGGAAGATCTCTTAGACTAAAAGTTGTAGAATAGTTTCCCTTCTATATTGGTGTAATTTTTTCACCATTGCTCTCTATGCCAATAAAATTATAGGTCTGGACCAACTAAAATTAAAAACAAACTAAAAAATCAAAAAAGGAGGGATAAGGATGGGGCAAAAACACCGTTTCAGAAATACAAAGTAAACCAATACGTAGCTAGAAGCAGTTTGTCTGGGAAAGATTTGATATCTTTAGTGGATCACAAAGTCATCAAATGTAATGTGGAAACCTCAAAAACTAATATAAACTAAAATTCCACCAGAAGAGGCACAGAACAAGGGAGGTGATCACACCACTATACTCTGTTGTCAGAATGCATCTGACAGAATGCATTGTGTTCAGTTCTGGGTACCACATTCTATAAGAACTGGGGAGCATCCAAAGGAGAGTAAACTGGACGAAATACAGTCCATGAGACAATGATCGATGAGAATCTGTTGAAGGAGTTAAAACTGGGAATTTTACCCTGAAGAAGAGAAGGTTGGGGGAGAGAAGAATGATTGTTGACTTCTAGTACTTGAAAGGTTAGCATGTGGAAAAAGAATTAGATTTCCACTTGATCTCAGTCAATCAATAATCAATAAACATTTATTAAGCACCTATTTTGTGCTTAATACCAGGCATGGTGCTAAGCATGGAGCATAAAGAAGGGCAAAAGAGAGTTCCTGCCCTTAAGGAGCTCATAGTATATATAGCTCAGGATGACTGGAGATGATCCCACCTCTGAGATTCCAAGCGTTCTGTGAAATTAATTACATTGTAAGTTACCTTCCCTCACTTCCTCACTTTCCCCTACCCTCACCACTAACCTGAATATAAGAAATAGGAACCTGGCAACCACCTTGTGAACAGTTAATGCATTTTGCTCTACATTTTGCAGATGAGTACACTGATTTTAGGGAGTAAATGGAATGCAAGATGGATATTGTTTCAGATAAGGATCAGATCAAGGACAATGAAGCACTGGCATCTAGTTATTCCAGGAAATGATTGTCTTATTGAGATACAAAGTATGGAGGTCAAACACCTGCAGGAGGTTGCATGGTGGGAACAGCTTGGAATAGTCTTCCCATTACCCTATATCCAGAAGCTTAATGACCACTGGTGTCAGTGACCCACCACAGGTAGAGATTCTGTCAGGTCTGAGAAGCAGTAGATAGAGAAGCCCAGACACCTATTTACTCCTCTGAAAACCCTTCCCTATAAGACAGCTGAAGACTCCTGTCTATGCCACCTGGAGGGCAGAGATTGCCATTTATCATTCAAGCCTGTTAGATTCTCACACAATATTTTAAACAGGAGTTCTTGAAGGCTATTTTAGTAATCCAAGTGGGAAACAAAACAAACCTGGAACTTGATTTTTTTCTTTTTATTGCCAGGGCTTGGCACAATGACCAGCACATAGTAGACACTTAATCAATACTTATTGATTAACTGATTGATTGAACTAGGGTATGGAAAGTGATATGAAGAAGAAAGGGTGAATTTGGGGGATATTTTAAAGTAATGAAATTGCATGATTTAGTGCTCTTTGAAGAAGGCTTTGTTAGTCAGACATTTCATTGGCTGGAAGAGATTTGGGTTGTAAAGCCTAATTCAGGATCCCCTTCACTCAGCTCCAAACCCTATAGCTCCAAACTGCTTAAAAATGTATTTCTAAGAGACTTGATGCCCACATAATAGATTTCTACCTTCTTATCACTAATGACTTAAGGCTGCTCAGCACAGATTCAAGGAACACAGCTCTTAAAATAAAGGTTAATAGGAAAGTTTCATTCTTCATACTATCTCTGGTCATTTGAATGGTTAAAAATTTGTAAAAACCAAGTGTCCAGTTAAGATGAAAACATGTTCCCTAGAAGGTGATAATATTAACCCATCAATATCTATTAAGATCCACCATCAATATCTATTAAGACCTTAACCTGTTTCTTTTGTCACATCAGCTCACTGAAAGCAAAGATGTTGCCAGACAAATAAATAGGGAGAAAGCCCCTCCATACTTTATGCCAAGAGCAAAGCCTAGGCTGAGGAACAACAGGAAGCATTGTGTGACAGTGGAAAGATCACTGCCTCTGGAGTCAAAGGATAGACATCCAAAACTGACCTCTGATAGTTTGGTCCTCTATAACCTTAGATAAGTCATTTTACCTTCCCTGAGCCTCAAAGTCTTTATCTAAAAACTTTAAAAATCCTTATCCCAATGTCCACTCAAACTGACATGTTGGGTCACTAGAACTCCACTTCACCTCCCCTTCAAGATTCTAGAAGTAAACCTGAGGAGTCAGGCTTGAATCTGCAATGTCATGAACTTGGTCCCCCAAGGATGTACTTCCACCCAAGAATATTGGTTGAAAGTCATCCAACCATCCAACCTTATGAAGCTTTTAGAAAAGTGAATTTACTAAGATGATACATACAATAAGAAGAGTTGTTACAAAACCTACAGTCTTCTATCATCCCCCTCACCCCACTGATTATGACACCCTCTCCCTGAGTGCCTGCAGAGTGCAAGGGAAAATCTCTCAAGTTTAGAAAATGCCTATGAAAAAAGCTCCTTACTGTTCAAAGTCCTCTTCTCTCATTCTTGGGTATTCAAGAATTTTCCTTTAAACATGATGAATCTCTGTCCATCCATCCTTGACCCCCAATGCAGGCACTGCTGATCCAGGAAAGCAATTAGGAAACCAAGAGGAAGATGAGAATTCCAACAACTTCTGGCCCCTTTGGAAACAGAGTGGTCGTCTTCTGCCCAAAGTTGAGGGCAAGGATGAGAAGGAGGAAACCAGATGAATAATGGTTTCTCCACCCCACCCCACCCCCCAGAGGTGTACTGGAAAACCACAATTCTGTAATTCCTGGTCTGAACTACTTCTCATCTCACTTGATAAGTTACATATAACACAGCACTTTAAAATGTTTTTTGGATTACTGAATGTTTGTTGGAGAAGATCCCTGAGGTGCAGTCAAGTTTCCCTGTGCACTGTGATTCCACTTCAAAGATCTTCAGGGTCTTAGTGTCCAGGCCAATAACTGAATTGACAGATTGGATATCTTATCAGTTTCATTAAGTGGGGTGTGGGTGAATAAATCAGTCATCCATCCCTCTTTTACATCTGGTAAGGTCTCTGAGGTCTTTTACAGCCAATATATCAAACATTCTGGCTGACCTGAATGCAGCCCACAACACTCCTGAGTGTGAATCTAAGCTAGATTAAAATGTAATTGAGGAATATCTAACAAACTAAATAAAAATACAATAAAGCAAAGATAGTATTATATTTTAAAACTGTCACTATGTGGCCCCCAGGAATCCTTATGTATGGTCTAGTGGTCATCATTTCTATTTAGTTTGACACCAATATTTTATAGCTCATTAAAAGGGCCATTCCCTGACTACTTCTTAAAGAGGTCTATTCACTCAATGGGCGATTTATGAGAAAGCAATCAGTCAATAACTCAACAAATACTAATTAAGCACCTACTATGTGCTGAAAAGTGAAAAAATATGCCCTGTTATCAAGGAGCTCACAATCTAATCAGAGAGAAAACATGAAAATAACGGTACACACACACACACACACACACAAAAAGCATCTACAAGAAAAATTGGAAATAACCAATAGAAGTAAGGATCCATATGTTAAGCCAGATAAGGAAAGTCTTCCCCGAGAAGGTAGAATTTTAGCTGGAACTTGAAGGAAGCCAGGGAATCCAGGAAAGAGAGCTTCGGGAGAATATCGTTAGAAAACAGTTGAATGACATAACATGATTAGAAGAAGTAACTCTCACTGAATAACTTCAACTTTTTTAATGAAATATGAGGCAAGGCTCTCAGCTCTCAGGGTTGGGAGAGGGGAGACTATGGGAAGTTTGAATCAATATAAAAAGATTTTAAAAAGGCAATGTAGTAAATAGAGCAATGAGTCAACTAGATAGGTATGAAAGGATTGTCTTGCAGTAGCAATGGACTAGATGAGATTATATAACATAAATTTCAAGTGGACTCAGCATTTTCATTGATTTTTATCAATGTGTAAATAGGAGTGAAGGCTATTGATGATGAGAATAATCCTAGGCTGTGACTTGGCAGGGTGACATCAATAGTAGAATAAAGGACACCAGAGAAGATGCCAGTGAACTGGTTCACCAAAGGGTTAATATGGGGAAGCAGAGAGACTGTAGTCTGTTCAGAGTTCATGACCTGGAAAAGAGTTAAAGGGACTGAGGGAATGGAGGTCCTGGTGAGGACAAAAATGGAGTTTAAGCTAGCAAGAAAGGAGATGGAATGACAACAGCTTGGGATCAGATAAGCGAATTTCAGAGTTCATGGACATGGAAGTGGTACATCTGTGAGTGATGACAAAATCATGAGCATGGTCATCTGTGTGTTTCTCTCCAACAGAAGGGAAGTGGAGGCGTCATTCATTAGAAGTGAGTAACATGAGACACTAAGAGGTTAGGGTATTTCAAAGAGTGCCAATAATTAGTTCCCTAGTATGAGGGCAGAAGTTGAGGAGAAAAGAAAGACTGAGCTAAGAACTAAACTCATTAAACAAAAAAGAAAGCATATGGGAGGTCAGTAGAGAATGGCTACCAGGTTTTCGATTGTGCAGGAGATAGACAAATATTAGATGTCCCCACATATCCTCTTAGAACTCAAAAGGTAACTTTGCCCTTTGCCCCAGTCTTTCCAGGAGATAGCTCTGCTTCTTCTGCCCAAGTTAAAGCCTATTCAACATTTAGCAGACAAGATTCAGACACTGGGGTGGTTGTGTTGAGTTGCACTTGACCCGTGTCCCCCCAAAATAAAAACAAAGTTAACTGTTCCTTGGGAGGGAGAAGAAACAAGCCTTATTACAGGGACACACAGGAAAGAATTCTTGGACACCATTTCTCTCAAATAACATTTAGATGAGTTAAGTGTAAATGAATCTGAAACAGATGGATTGAATTGCCATTTCAATACTCAGGGGCTTGAGAAGAAGCAAATGGAAAAAGCAGTTGGCAAAATGTGATTTCATGAACTGAACCTAAAACATCTGAATAATGTTCTGAGAAGTCACCCAAGCTCAGTATACAGCTGCAGATCTCCATGCTCCTGACCCTCTGCTTCCTGTTCAGTCTCTATCTTTCCATCAGCTCTCCTCTCCATCTACCTCTCCACCCAAGAATTGGATGGGTCACCAGCAGAGGCTCATTTTCATCCCAAGGCTAATTAAATTCTTATGATTTTAAGCCACAAGTTTTCTTAGTGACTGTCTATATCAACATAGCCAGGATGGATGTTTGGAAACTGGTGGCCAGAACTATTACTGGTCTGCCTTTTTCTACAGGCATTTAACGACAGAGAATAATAGACATTTTGCATGAGAAGATAATGGATACTTTGGATAAAAGTCTTTGAACATATTCATTAATTCATTGGCTAAACACTTGTTGAACATCTGATATGCAAGACCTTGTGCTAAGTATTGTAGGAGATAATAATGTTCCATTATATAGTGATTTACACCTAACAAAGTACTTTATTCACAATAAATCCTATGAAGGAGGCAAGACAGGCATCAATATCCTCATTCTTATACATGACTCAAGACTCAGAGGTTAAGTGGTTTGCCCCAAGTCACACAGCTAGTAAGTGATGGAATTAAGACTTGAATGCAGATTTTCTTACTATAATTCTCTTGATTATACCACCCAAAATAAGGAAGGAAGGAAGGAAGGAAGGAAGGAAGGAAGGAAGGAAGGAAGGAAGGAAGAAAGGAAGGCTTGTAAAATGCTTGGCATAGTGCATTTTATAAACAGGATTTCATCTGATTCTCAGATATTGTTCCCTTTTTACACTTAAGGAAACTGAGGTTAAGTAACTTGCCCCGAGTCACAGCTAGTAAATATCTGAAGCTGAATTTTAAGTCAGGCCCAGTGCTGTCTCTACTGTACTATCTAACTGATCTTAACTGAGGGATGATAGAAGAAATCTGCCCAAGAACCAAAATGGAACCAACATGTATAGGGATTAGAATATAAAGGAGAAAGTGTTTATGCTAAAAATTAATAAGGATGTTCCGGGAATGGGGAAGGAGAAGGGAAGGTAGGTGGTAAAGGTAATGTAAGGTGAAGAATGATCATTCAGAGAGTCAGTGTCAGTTAGAGGATAGCAAATTGGCAATAAAATCAGAAAGATACAGGTTTGCCTCCCCATTCATTCCCCCTATGCATGCAGTTAAATGTGGCACCTTAGGTAGGCACCTCCTAGTGCTTCAGACAACTCTCTAAAACAATTGTTGTTCATTTGTTTCATTTATGTCCAACTCTTTGTGGCACCATTTGGTGTTAGAAAAAATACTAGAGTGGTTTGCTATTTGTTTCTTCAACTCATTTTACAGATGAGGAAACTGAGGCAAAGAAGGTTAAGTACCTTGCCCAGGGTCATGCAGACTTCTCTGCTGCCATCATTCAGAAACCTTTCCTTCTTTGAGGTTCATGCAGCTAATTGTCTGAAGCTTAATTTGAACTCAAGTCTTCCTGACCTCAGGGACTGTGCTCTATCCACTGCACCATCTAGCTTCCTTCTCTAAGACTATCAGTTGCACTGACAGAGGGAGTTGTTCTCAGGTCCAGTGAAAAAACAAAAGCAAATGATCACTTCAATTCAGTCTTGGTGAAAACCTGTATCAAACCCATGCTTTAGGCCCTTGGTTTTAGAGAGCTCTACGTCCTCCCTTGCAATGGATGCTACCCAGATGTTTTGACATTCAGACGGTGCTTCCCGGGGAGCTAATTGGATGTATTGTTGTTTATACTTGAAGTTCTAATCCCTGTCAGATTATTCCACCTGCTGTGTGACTGTGTTGTTTGGCCCTGTCATGTCTCTGAGGTGTAATTGTCATGGATGTGTCTGTGGTTAATTGGTGCTGTATTGCCTTTTAATGATCAGTCAAGTGGTGGTAATAAAAACCAAACAGGAAAAAAAACACCAAACCCTAGACTTAGCTTCATTTAATGACTGTTTGACTAATGAAAATTAATGACAGAAGATTCTGAGTACAACCTACTTTGGCCCAGCATGTTTGAACAGCAGCACCTGTGTTTTTCCTCAGCATCACTTCTTGGGTGAGAATTTGAGAAAGAGGGTGCTTGTTTTGGATTTAGAATGTCTATCAGTTGCACTAGGTGATGACCAAAGCTGTCTTGGGGAAAAGTGAGATGTTAAGTTTCCATCATTAGCATCATTCTACCTCTCACTCCAAGTTCAACCCCACTGATGCCTCTCATGTAGATCCATTTGACCAGTACCCACCCACCCCCAGAAAACCCCCATTGTGAGACCCTGTAGTGTTCTGTTGCCAGCTACCAGATACTGTACTTTAGTAAGGGGATAGAAAAGAGAGCTCATCCAACATCACGAGCCCCAGGAAGAATCTGCAATCATTACTCGGCTCCTCATTTCTGATCTCATGGTTAGCAAACTCTCACCTCTTATTTTCCCAGTCCTAGTGAGGAAGAGCCAACACTCCCCATCCATCTCAACCCTATGCTCCCAACCAAATTCTCTCCACCCCTGTCATTGGGCCCTTGGAGTTATTTTTTTCTAATATTAGCATATTCCCTTCATCTTAGATCTCTTCCTCTTGTGTTCCTTCCATCTTCTAGATCTCAGGGAGATTGACAAGACTACCTCCCTGAAAACCCCAAATCCTTAGTTTCCCTAGTTAACCTCCAAAACTATCAACATCTACTCTCATGCCTTCAAGCCTTTCCTATATTCTGGTTCAGGAAGAAGAATAGATGCATTTCTTGTTCTGAGTTGCTGCTTCCAGACTTCTCTGCTGCCATCATTCAGAAACCTTTTTTCCTTTGAGATTCACCCTACCCAGAGATACCATCCTATGCAGATCCTCCCAGCAATTATCTATTGGGCCACATGTCCCTTTTTTCTCAAGTAGTTTATTGTCTAACATCTTCCTCAATCCTTGCCCTATACGAGAGGACTGAAACATAAATGTTTATGTTTCCTCAAACACTTGGCCTCCCAGTAAATCTGGGCCCATGACCTACATTTTCAATCCCACCTCAAAAATTCAAAAAACTGGTTAAATCCTTGACCTCAACATTGCCTACTTGCATAATAATAAAATCCCAGATTTATAGCTACAAGATATCTTGGAGGTTATCAGATCCAACTCCATTTTACAGATGAGGAAACTGAGGTTCAGAGAAGTTCAATGACTTTGCCCAAGGTCACACATCTAGTCAGTGTCTGAGGTAAAATTTGAACTCAGGTATTCTTGACTCCAAATCTAGCACTCCAACACCTATACCAGATTGCCTAATCCAGAGCTCTGAAACTCCTCTCTCTGGTTCTGACTCATTATGGATCTATCTCTCCCTACATTTCACTCTTCCTAAACCCATGCTTCCTTTTTACCATAGCCTCCAACTCTGCCAGGTCTTAGTGTTTTCCCAGGTGTCCAACCCTCCTCTGACTTCAGTTTTCTCTTTTCCCAATCTTAAACTGATAGAAAACCAGTTCACCTTTACATAATCCTCTACTCTCAAATCTCTTACCTTCTTGTCCTATCACCTGCTATAGTTGATCAGACCCCAACCCTGGATTACCCTTAAAATGTCTCTTTTCCATTTGAACTCAGGGTACTGGTGATTAGAGGAAATCATATGGTCATACTGACTTCTGCTGCACGTCTGACTCTTTGTGACACTGCCATGGACCTTTTCTCTGCCTGTCTCTCTTTATCTCCAGTTCTCTCCCTCTCAACTCATTAGTTCTTATGGGTTCAGATATCATCTCTACACAGATAAATTCCAAAATCTATGCATTTAGCCCTTATATTTCTCCTGAGCTCTACTCCCACAGGATCAATTGCCTTCTGTATGTCCATGAGATTTCGTTGGCAAAGATACTGGAGTGGTTTGCCATTTTCTTCTCCAATGGATTAAGGCAAGCAGAGGTTAAGTGACTTACCCGGAGTCACACAGTTAGTAAGTGTCTGAGGCTAGATTTGAACTCTGGTCTTTCTGATTCCAAGCCCAGTACTCTATACATTGAGTCATATAGCTGCCTCCTACTGCCTCTTACTCTATACTGACTGGATACAAATTTTAAAACTCAAGTAGGACTTCATCAATACAAGACAATGCTTTGACTCTTCCTAAGTGATTACTCTCTGTGACATTCTCCACAATGGACATTTCAACCCCCCCTTTTCTTTCTTTGAGCCCTTCACACCAACACTCCATCATCAGAGGACTTTGCTTCATTTTTGACTGAGAAAATAGAAATATTCACTGTGAGATCCCTATTCTTCTCTAGCATTCATCTCAAACCCCCTTGACATCATTACCCATTTTCCTGTCTCCCCTCCAAGGCCACTTCTTTGTCTTCTCTCCTCAATCCCATCACTTATCTCCTCTGGCAGTTTGGTCCACAGTCATCCTCCATCTGCCTCTTTCCTCTTGCATCTCTCACTCTATGCTGGCTTCTTCCCTGCCACCTGCAAAAATGTCCAGGGCTTGTCTACCCTTTAGAAACTTTTACTTGAACTTATTATCCCCTCAAGTTCTATCCTCTGACTATCCTACTTTCTAGAGTCATTCCAGGCACAAGTAGTCTGTACTCATTGCCTCCATTTCCCTGCCTTTCACTTAATTCTGAACCCCACAATTCAACTGAAACTGCTCTCTCTAAAGCTACAAATGATCTTTTGACTGCCAAAGTCTTTTCTTGATCCCCATTGTTCTGAAGCTTTCTACAGTTTTTGGAACCTCTACTAGATACTCTCTTTTCTATGAGTTTGAGCTTTCCTCACCCTGTTTATTTTGGTTCCCCATTTATCTGTCTGTCCATTCCTTTCATCATCCATGTCCCACCCACTTACTGTGAGTATACTCCAGGTTCTATTCTGTGCATTTATTTGTGTGTATGTGTGTGTGTGTGCCTGTCTGTCTCTGTCTGTCTCTGTCTCTCTGTCTCTGTCACTCTATCTCTCTGTCCCTCTCTCTTTCTCCCCCCTTCCTTTTATCCTCCCTCCTTCCTTTTCTCTACCTCTGTTAATCCCTTGCTTTCTCCTTCTCATTTCATTAGTTCTTGTGGGCTCAAATATCATTTCTACATAAATAATTTCAAAATCTATACATTTAACCCTTATATTCCTCCTGAACTGTACTCTCACACAATCAGCTGCTTACTGGATATTTCTAAATTAATGTCCCATAGAGATCTCTAACTCAAGTGTCAAAACAGAATTCATAATCTTTCCCAAAAACTCCACCTCTTCCCAGCTTCCATTTTTCTTTTGAAGCTATGCTCCCCACTCCCAGGTACTCAGGCTTACAACATCAGTGTCATCCTTAACTTTTAGCTTCACTCTTCCCATGACTCTAAGGCCTCCTCCTCAAAGGAGATAGTGAGTTGGTGACCTTGCACAGCCCTCCCTCACTCAACACAAAGTCAAGTGCAAGTCATGTCATCATTTCTCTGATGTCATGGTCCTCTTAGAAAATGAAGGACAAATACAACGTGTGAGTAGATCAAGCTGCCTGAGTGGGGACCCAGCTAGCTGGGCAACCCAGCTCATCCTCTCACTTCTGTCTCCCTCGTCCCTTCCTTTGGGGCTTACTGGCTAGATGTCCTTCCTTCCTTCTTTCCTTCCTTCCTTCCTTCCTTCCTTCCTTCCTTCATTTCTTGTCATACCCAAAATCTTAAGCCCAGTGCACTCTGAAGCCCATAGGTTGGACAATAGGTCCCTGCCCAAGCTCCACTTAACGGCTGGCTTAGAGTGATTATCAGTAGTAACAGTAGTATCCTAGTTAATTTAGTTATTTTTTCTTTTGCTCATTGAAAGGACCATTCCCTGACTACTTAAAGAGGTCTATTCCCTCAATGGGCATTACCTCCCTCTAATGAGTACCTAAAAAGGCCAGCTTCTCCCACTGCATCCTGGGCCATCTCCAGTCATCCTGATGAATATCTGGTCACTGGATCTAGATGGCTCAAGAGGAGGAAGTGAGGCTGGTGACCTACACAGCCCTCCCTCACTCAAAACAAAGTCAAGTGCAAGTCATGGCATCATTTCTGTGATGCCATGGTCTTCTTTGAGAATGAAGGATGAACACAACAACAACACAAGGCCTCCTCACCTCTCACCTGGATGATCAAGACTAAGAATCAGTCTTCTTGCTTCAATTCTCTCCCTTCTATAATCAATCCTCTACAGCAGTGATATCAAATTCAAATAGAGTTAGACCACTCTTCTGGGCATAAGGATCCATGCCACTTGTATATTGACTTAGTTTTAAAATGAAATGTTTCATAGTATTTTTATTTATTTAATTAAATATATCCCAATTACATTTTAACCTAGTCAGAATACACTGGGAGAGTTGCCGTTGCATCTGCCTGCTGCATGTTTGAGACTATACCAGAGGTGAGGAACCTGCAACCTCTAGGCCAGATGTGGCCCTCTAGGTCCTCAAGTGTGACTGTTTGACTGAACCCAAACATCACAGAATAAATTCCTTTAATAAAAGGATTTGTTCAAATTGGACTCAGTTAAAAGGCTACACCCAAGGACCTAGAAGGCCACATGTGGTTTTGAGGCTGCAGGTTTCCCACCTTTGTCTATATATTTTGCAAAGTGATATTTATAAAGTGCAGGTCTGATCAGGATACTCTTGTTCTCAAAGAGGCTCATTGGTTCCCTCCTACTTCTAATAAATACAAAGTACCTTCACTTTGTTATATAGACCTTTTGGCTCCTGAAAAATGCAAAAAATAAATTGGGGTGTGCATTTGTATAACACTGATAAAACAGGTTGGGACAAAACTTAAACTAGCTATCAGATAAAAGTGCTTGAGATGAAAAAGAGACTTGTGAGAGGACCAGAGACAGAACAGTCTCATGAAATTCTTGGATGAAAATGGTCATGACTATAAGGCATTTTTGTCTATCAGTTCATTTGTATAGGTTGCTGTCCAGGTTTTAAAGGGAAACTAACTGAGAAATCAAATATAAATACAGATAAGATAGCTATTTGGAGACTGTGGATAGATGATGATAGATAGATAGATAGATAGATAGATAGATAGATAGATAGATAGATAGATAGATAGATAGATAGGTAGATAGATAGGTAGGTAGATAGATAGATAGATAGATGATAGATAGACAGACAGATAATCAGGAGAAGAGAATGATCTGAGCCCAAAACTTGAAAGACAGGAATAGAGCACATAGAAGGTGAGGAGAGAAGCTGCTCTCAGAAGGAAGAATACAGAAACTCGAGCTAAGCACAAATGACAATCTTTGCAAGTGAAGTGGGTGCTTTTTGAGTTTTAAAACACCCTGAGAGCTGCTGGAAGATGACTGGAAGAAAAAGCATTCTTCTGTGATTCAAAGACCTATCCATGCATATTGCCCTTCAGTAATATATCAGGATATCGAGAAAGTGATATGTTCTTTCAATATTAATTATATATACTATATATATATATTATATATATATCATATAGATAGGATATTATGTGTAATTTTGTATATAAGAAACTATATGTTACACACAAATATTATATGATATAATATGTAACATAGCAGGATATTGAGAAATATTGTAAATAATATATAATTACATAATATAACAATATATATTTAAAAATATAATATTTTCTCAATATCCTGACAAGGGTTCTGTATATTAAAGGAACTCACTGTACTTCAGTGACCAAGAGTATCTTAGAAACACCTTTTCCCTGCCATTTCTGGTTCTGTGAGGATCCAGCCAAGAGGCTGTTTCACCTAGAAAACAAATTATGATGTTCAGTGTTCCCTAATGAGATCATCGACATCAAGGCCCACCGTCCAGAATCATGATTTGCCTCAGACAAATGGGTTTCCATCCTTATTTGCCTCAGTGCTGGGTCTCTATAATTGGGTGCCCAATCCTCCCTTCTAAGGACACCCATACTAGTGGGAAAGTGTAACCCAGGTTTATGGATAGACTATGACGTTTCAATAATTTTTGCTTTTGACTTCCATTCAGCAAATGTTATTGCTGTTCTTGTTTTGTTTTTTCATTTAGTACATGTTTCATGTTTAATAGTCTTTGATGTCATCATGGCTTCAGTAGAGAGAAGCTAGAGTGTGGAGCCCCTTTATGCTAGTTACTCTTAAGACAAGGAGAGTTGTATTGTAGCAGTGTGCTCTTGACCATTACTCCCCCCTCCCTAGAAAACCCGGAAACCTTTCAGTATAGTTTAGAGTGAGTTAATCCAGAAAGAGAGAAAAAGGTGTGGGTACCATATTGGATACCACCCTGAGACTGCATATATACAAATTCCTCTAGCATTAAATGACATCTGGCTTCAAATTAGATTTTCAGGGTGATTATACATTATCCTCTCATACATTCTATTGTCCAGACAAAAAGGCCCACTTGCTGATCCTTCTAACTGATACTTATTCTCTTGACTCCATGTCTTTGTGCAACCTGCCCCCATGCCTGTACTGTTCCCTCTGCTTGCCTCTACTTCTTGAAATCCTTAGATCCCTTCAGTGTTCAGCCAGAGAAAGGAGCTTTTAAGAGGCCTTTCCTGATTTCTCAGAATTTGGTGTCCACCCTCACAGAAATTATTTTTATTCTACTTGGTATTTCATATTTACTTTTCCGTGTATATATGTTTCTTCCAGTAAAACGTAAGTTGCCTGATGTCAGGGACCATTTTGTTTTTGTCTTTATATATCGCTTTCCTCCTGCCCTACCACCTCCACCTAGCATAGGGTCTATAGAACATAATGGTGCTTAATGAAAGCTTGCTTGATCAGTTGATTGATCTCTGGAGTAGTAACAGTGTATGATACTGGACCCACAAAGATTTACTCAGGAGCACCATACTACTCACCACAAAAAGAAGACATGAAGAGAGAAAACTCAGTATTGTATACACAGTGCTACACCTTATCTCCCACTCTTACCTATCATTTGTGCCTTATCTACCTCCTCCAGGTCTTTACTACATGCATGCAGGTGCGTGTGTATGCATACACACACACACACACACACACACACACACACACACACATACACACAATATCTTTTTGGTAAAAATAAATTTTTAAAAAGATAAATAAATAAATGAAAGCTTCACCTTTGAATCCCCTAAACTCTTTGGTAAAAGGAAAACCAAGGCAAAAGCTTCAAGGAAATTACCCCACATCTCACGCTAATTGTGCCCCTCTCCTCCAGGGGACCCAAAAATTTTCATAGCAGGCTGAGTTTACTTCAGACAAACCATACCTCAGGGGAAGTTTCCATCGTTTTTACCTCATTTCTATCCCTCTTCCCCATCACAATTTCCCTGTCCTCTCCATCTTGCTAGATAATCTCATAAACTCAGGTGTTAAAATTCTTAATAGTTTAAAGTATTTAGCCCAGGGGGTGGGAAACCTGGGGCCTCAAGGCCAGATGTGGCCTTCTAGGTCTTTGGGTGTGACTTTCTGACTGCGAACAAGCTTTATAGAACAAATCCTTTTATTAAGGGGCATTTGTTCTGTGAGGTTTGGATTCAGTCAAAGGGCAACATATGAGGAGGGCCATATGTGCCCCTGGGGGCTTCAGGTTGCTCACCCCTGATTAACCCCTTCCAAAGTTATATGCATTTTAAGGCAGAATTATAATAAAGAGGCCCAAATTCAATTAAGCAAATCAGCAGAGACAAATTTCCAGATAGTGTTATCAGAGTGATGATGGAGATATTTTGGGGAAGGAGATCTCTACATGACTTCTCTCAAGTCAAACTGCATAGCTGACCAGCCCTGGCAAGAACTGATTTGTGCTAACCCTGAAGCCCTTGTGGAAAGAACATCTGTTTTCTTTCATATCCAAATGTCCCTAAAAAGCTCTCTTCCTTTCCAACATGAGTCCATGATGACTAGTACATGGATTTGGATAAGTTCAAGATATTTGGCAAATTAAAGTCAGCAATGAAAAAGACTAGAAGGAATAAGAGTCCAAATGTTGACTAAGTAGTAGAGAAAGATTAACGTCTCGTTTCCATCTCCCCCACTCTCTCCTTCTCTTGTCTGTTTTTCTCCCTCACCCTTCATGTCTTCTTTATGTCTCTTCTATTCCTCTCTTTGCTATTCTCCCTCCATGCCTTCAATGTAGGTCAACAAGCATTTATCAAATTATATTTTAAGCCAGATACTATATTAGGTATTGGTATTTTTTCCTTTTTTACTGGACGTTGAATTTTTTTTGGTGTAGGGTAAGCCTGATGAGGAAACAAAAACAAAAACAAAATCCCTGACATCAAGGAGTTTACATTATACTGAGCAAAAACAGATGTACACAGATAAGTAAATATGAAAAATGTCCTTCTTAAACCATGGAGTCCAGGACTAAGTGCAATACTCCAAATGTTGATTGGAAAGGGCAGAGTATCAAGAGACTATCACCCTCTTATTCTTGGAACCTTATCTTAATGTAGCATAAAATTACATTAGCTTCTTTGTCTGCCATATCACATTTCTGACTTGTAATAAGCATATAATTCACTAAATCCCTCAGATCTTTTTTAGACAAACCAAGCATTTCTTCCTCATCATGGATTTCTGAAATTGATTTCTGTTCCCGAGTATGAGACTTTACATTGATCCCCACTGAATTTCATCCTACTGAGTTTAGCTGAGTCAAGATCCATTTTCATCCTGTCTTCGTAATCCAACATGGTAGCTATCATTCCCAGCCTAGTGTCATCTGCAATTTGATAAGCATGTCACCTCTGGCTTTGTACAAATCATTGATCCAACTGTTTAGCAGAGCCAAGGAGAAATTGAAGGAGCACTCCATTGGAGATATCCTACCATATTTCCATTGAATAAATAATGAATACACTTTAACTTCAGCCATCTAGCCAGTTACACTTCTATCTTGTTGTGACAGTCTACTGTCTCTCAATCTTCTCTACAAGAATGATATAAGGTAATTTATCACAAGCTTTGTTAAAATCTTGGTGAACTATAGCTAGAGTATTCTTCTGATTTACCAGTTTAGCAACCCTGTCATAAAAAGAAATGAGGTTGATTTGACATGACCTTTTCTTGATGAAGTCATGTTGGCTCTTTCAATCACCACTTCCCTTTCTAGATGTTCACCAAGCATCTCTTTAATGATACTAATGGTTTGAATTCTCGAATATTCCCTGGAATTAAAGTCAAGTGAATGGAGTTATAGTTAGCAGATTCTATTCTCTTCTTTTTTCAAAAGTCAGGATATTTATCTCTCCAATCTTGACTTAATTCTTAGCAGTCTTTCAAATGTTACTCACAGTGGCTGAGCAATCACATCTTTCGTTTCTTTCAGTCCTAAAGGGAATAGTTTTATCTGGGCCATGTTACTTGAGGTTATCAAGGACAAGAATGAGTTCTCTAAGCATCTCTGCACTTATTTTGTGTGTATACCTGCTGTTAGCTATTTTTGCTGTTATTCCCCCATATAAAACTCATTTTCCTTGACAGAGAAAGCAGGATCAAAACAAGAATTCAGCAAGTTCAGCCTTCTCTTGCTTGTTAGTTATCAGCATCATCTCATACACTCCATACTATCCATTTTTGAAACTTTTTTAATCCCAATATAACTAAAAATAATCATTTTTCATTGTCCTCAGGTTTCTTGACAAACCTCAACTCACAATAGTAGCTACCATTTATATAGCATATTCAGATTTGCAAAATACAAAGTATGTTTCAAAAAATATTTGCAAAGTATGTTCTCACTCCTGACACCATTTTGACATTTATTTTTATTTTCTGTCATTATGTCTTGTTTTCATTTTTGTTTTTCATTTTTTTAAAAAACCCAAGTTGTTTAGCAAATTTCCTGTTCATTGGCATTGGCTTCTTCAAACAAGGTCTATTTTTTACCTTCTCACTAGAATTGTTTCCCTTTATATCTTCAGAATTTCGTTTCTAAAAGCTTCCTATGCCTCATCAGCTGATTCTCTTGGTATGATTTTCCTAGTAGAATTATAATCTCTGGAATCCTACCTCCTCTTCACCTGAATCTTTTAATTGCCTCAGACAAAGTAAAGCCTGAGAAAGATCTTAATTTAGAAAGGCCAAGGTCATCCACTGCCTCATGAGCCATCACCAGTTGTCTTGACTAATATCTTGCCACTGGACTTTGATGACCCTAGAAGAGAGAGTGAGTTGATGACTTTGTGGAGATCTGCCTCACTTAAATCTAATTCATGGTCGTATCATCACCCTATGATGTCACTGGTCCTCTCCAAGAGTGAAGGATCTACGACAATGGCAACTCTCTACAAATCTAAGATGTATGTCAGAGTATGCCTGACTTTCCTCTCCCCTCTCCCAAACAACAAAAGGAAGTGCTCACTTTACTTCAAGGTCATATCATTTGCACCCCAGCAAGTATCTCTTCCTCTTACTGAGAATAAATTCCAAAATAAAATCCTCCTCCCATGGGTTCATTCATCTTGATAAAATGATTATTAAGCTAAGTCAAAAAAATTATTAGCCACACAGAATAAGCTCTGGCAGATTATTGATAATTAAAATCTTTCATCATTGTATTTCATCAACTTTTGGGGTTCAGCTCATCTTGTGCATCACAAACTCCTTATCTATTTCCTCTTTTTGTTTAGGTGGTCTGTAGCATACTTCAGTAACAAGTAAGGAGACTACTGAAACAATCTCAGTGAGAGAGAGATGATAAAAATCTGAATTAGGTTGGTTCAGTGAATGAAGAGAAGTGGTTTGATGTGAGGATCATTGTAGAGGTGGAATCAATAACACTTGACACCAATTGGATCCAGATCACAGAGACGGAGAGTAAAGAATCAAGGCTGATGCCAAAATCACAAACATAGGTGATGAGGCTTTCAGCAGAAACAGAAAAATTAATAAGAATTAAGTGGTGGAAGGAAATGTGTGTTGTCCTTTGGAATCTGTTGAGTTTGAGATGCCTGTAATGTGGAACTGGAGCTCAGGAAAGAGAAGAGAACTGGATATGCAGATTTGAGAGTTATCTACATACAGATAATATTTGACTCCATGAGAGCTGATGACCTCATCAAGAAAAAGTTTATATAAAAATAATAAAAGGGCCCCATACAAATCCTCCCCTTCTCTTCCTCTCCCCCCAGTCTTTCCTTGGTTCCCATTTCTCCCAGTCCCCCATTCTTCTTCCTTTCTTCTCTCTTTTTCTCTTTTCTTTCTCCCATTTCATTTTTCCTTATTCTCTTCCCTCTTTTCCTTTTTTCTGTCTTTCATTTCTCTCTCTCTGTTCTCTTTCCTATCTTTCTCCCGTCTACCTTTGTTCTCTTTCCTCTATCCTTTATTCTTTCATTTCACCCTCTTTCTCCCTTTTTCTTTTGTTCTCCCTTCTCTTCTTTTCTCTTTCCTTTCTCTCACTCTTTCCTCCTGCTTTTCTGATTCCCTTTTCTCCTCTCTTTTCTTGTGCTCTCCTCTCCTCTCCATTTCTACTTGTTCCTCCCCTCTTCCCTTTTTTATCTCCCCAACCCTGTCTGCCCTTCAATATGCCAGAAGTGCTATAGGAGCTTTGCTCATCTTTCTCAAGAGGTTTTCTTCTGTCTGATCTTTTAACATATTCCCAAAGAAATGTAGCATAAATAATGATTCAGATTCATTAAAATTCATTAGGTAGAAGAACTCTTTCTTCCTGAACAGTTCTCTCTTGAAGAAGATATTATAGTGGCATTTGGTGCAAACTGTTTCAGAAGTGGTTTTAGATAGTTTGATTTAAGTACAAATTTGCCAGTTTCACAAGAAAACCAGTAGTACATCAAGGCCCTCAGGAAATGAATCTAAATTATATTTGAAATCAAATGTTCTGATCAAGTAAATAGGTAGACAGATAGATAAAGTACATAGACAAAGTAGACAAATGATAGATAAATGGTAGATAGATAGATAGATAGATAGATAGATAGATAGATAGATAGATAGATAGATAGATAGATGGATGGATAGATAATGTGTGTATGTGTGTGTGTGTGTATATATATATGTCCCTTTTGCTTACCTAGTAGCTAAAGGAAAGGTAACTGGGCTTTGGTATATTTCCTGGATCAAAGAAGTAGAAGGATCTTAGAGATTATCCAGTCTAAGGGTGGGGAACCTGCGGCCTTGAGGCTACATGTGGCCCTCTAGGTCCTCAGGTGAAGCCTTTTGACTGAACCCAAACTTCTGAAGTCAAAAGGTCACAACTTGAGGACCTAGAGGGGCACGTGAGGCCTTGAGGCCACAGGTTCCCCACCCCTGATCTAATCTAACCTCTTCATTTTCCCGATGAGGAAATTCAAAGCTAAGGAAGGTTCAGGAACTTGACCCAAATGACAAAAGCAGTAAGTCCAGTAGCAAAGCTGGGATTTAAACCTATGCACTTTGATTCCAAATTCAGTACTTTTTCTACTAAGCAACACTGACTCCCTTTCATCTGGGAAGAACTAAGATGTGAAGAATCAAAGACAGCAAAACTCTACTTCATGCTCTTAATATCTTGGAAGATGATATATGGATTATTCCTTGGTCCTCAACTTTCCTCCACAGCTAATTTTGTGCATATCACCCACCACAGCTCCACAGCTATGCTACTTAAGGCAGTTAGTATAGCAGTAGACAGAGTACTGGGCCTGAAGTCTGGAAGAACTGAATTCAAATCCAACCTAAAATATCTGTGCTACCCTGGGGAAGTTATTTAACCTCTATCTGCCTCAATTCCTTCAACTATAGAGTAGGAGTAATTGCACCTACCTCCCAGAGCTGTAAGGTTCAAATGAAATGATTTGTAAAGTGTTTAACGTAATGTTTGACAAGTACAAAGGCTTTGTAAATGTTTGTTTCCTATCTACTTGTTTGAAAATGAATCTTTTGGGTAGTCTATCATGCATATAAGTATGTATGTGAGTATGACTTAGCACGGTGCCTAATATATAGTAGCCATTTAATAAATATTCATGACCAACTGATCCATTTGATGAGTTCCTCAATCAGCTTTCTTCAATTTGACTTGGGGTGGGGTAGGTTCACAGGGTAAGTTAGTGAGTATTGATCAAAATAGTTTCCAAAAAGTTTTGATAAAGCATTTAAAAGACAGAGAAGAAAACAAACAAAAAAAAGAAGTGTATAAGACAATATATATCCAAATATATAGTGAAATATTATCTTTCTCAATTTAAAAATCATACATAGCACGAGACTTCCATTTTTATGTGATCCTCCTTCTTGTTCTTTGTGTTGATGATTAAGTCCATAATTAAAAAAGAAAATTAAAATTAAAAAAGGATATTTGGTTACCTCTTGTTACATGACCAATTCATGTCCATTTCCAATTAGACATATCCTAGTTAATGATACATGTCAATGAATAGAACATTGGACCGAACATTCAATTGGGTTGAAATTGACCTCAGACATGTACTAGCTGTGTGACCCTGGTCAAGCTACTTAAATTCTGCCTCGATGTCCTTATCTGTAACATGGAGATAATAATAGCATCCACCTACTGGAGGTGTTGTGAAAATAAAATGAGGTAAAATTTGTAAGGCATTTTGAAAAACATTTTGTAAGTTCTTGTTATAGAAATGCTATTATTATTATATCACTGATAACATAGTAAAGCCTATTCATGTTCACTATACAGTTTGCCTTTTTCCTTTAGTTAACTTACAATCTAGATTCCTTTTGAGATGAAGGGCCTCCTTGGTTCATGGCATTATAAGGAAAATATTATTAATTCAATTTAACTAATAATATTTATTAATCATCTACTATGTGCCAGGCACTGCACTAAGTGCTGGAGATACCAATAAGAAAAAGACTGTCTCTGCCCTCAAGGAGCTTATAATCTAATGGTGGAGGGAAGCTGGAAAAAGAGGGAAGTCAAGGAATCCAACAAAGGGTACTCTACAAGGGGACGTCATGTTCAGTGGAGTTCAAAGAAAGGAGAACTACAGAGGAAAAATGGAAAGTTAATTACAAAGTCCAGAACAATGCCCTCTATTAAGGAAGACTTTGGGATGAGTTTAGTCCTCTACCCTCCACTCCTCCAATCAAAGGAGAGAAGAGGTTGAGGGAGTAGGGAATGTGTTGAATGAGATTTTAGGTGATCAGCTTATCCAGGGCGAAGATCCAACTTATTAGGTGAAAAAGATTGGTTTATGAAGCAAATGTTTGGGTTCACTGAAAGCCTTGGTTAATTTCTTAAATCAGACGTAGCCCAGTGTCTTCCTCCTATAAAATTCTTAGGCTGTCAACATCTCTCTACAATGCCTGTCCTGTATACAGTCAGAGTAAATGTTACATCCCCCAGGATACTCTAACTTCCAGAGGGCACTGGTTATTTACCATTTTCCTTTGTATACCCATAGCCTTTTGATTATAGAATCAATTCAAGGTAAATAGCAATGTTACATTATAAAGAAAAAGCTAGATCTGTGAAGTTGTCTGATTTCCCCCACTTCCCTTTCCCTACTTGCTGTTCTGAGAAGTGCTGTGGTCTGTTCCTAGCACAGGCTAATGCCAATGCTATATGAATCTATAGGTAGATATACATAGATATGTATATATATATATAATTTGCATATACTTATTGTGTATACTTGTATGTATATATATACAATACCATGTGTAAGTGTGTGCATATACATGTATGTGTATGTTATTGGCATTAGCCTATGCTAGGACTACACAATCACTTCTCAAAATATATATTCTACATGCATATACATCCTATGTGCACAATATGTATATGATATAAATATTATATATTTATACAGGGAAGATACATATTTGTGTTACACATATGTTTATCTATTCATATTATCATGTATGTCTTCTGCAAAAATATGGTTTAATCTGACAGACTGCTCAGCCAGCTGCAAATAGTAATCTAGCAAAGACTAGTATGTGTTTTTCATTTCCTTTGTTTTTCTAGCATACGTAGTTAGACCAGTCTATTTTGTATTGTAATTTTCACTGAGGTGGCTTTGTAGTGTTATAAGATATGAAGCACTTAGGACAGTATCATGTTCAAAGCAGAGTATGTGCAGAATTCCCATATCATTAGAAACATTTTCTGTTTAGACCTTGCTGGAAAAGAATTCTGCTCAGGACAGATTCCATGACAAGGAAAAATAACTTATTACCAGACCAATCTACATTTCTTCCATGTCTATGATATACAAGGCACTTGCGCTAGGTGCTAGGAAGATAAAGACAAAACAGCAAAGAGTAACTACCTGCCCTCAAGGGTCTTCCATTCTACTGTAGTCTCCCTTTTTAAAACTCCTCACTCATTGTTAATGTTCAGCAGATCATTGAATAGCTATATTTCTAGACACATTTCTCAAAGACTGTCTTATTCATCCTGGTACGCTCTCAATGCCTCCCACCCCTCATTTTAGTCAAAGAAGTGACACAGTGGAAAGAGTGCTGGGCCTGGACTTAAGAAGGCCTGAGTTCAGATTTGACCTCAGACACTTAGTAGCTGTGTGATCCTAAGCAGCTCACTCAGGCTCTGTCTGCCTCACATATACGTACATTTGTTGTTGTTGTTCAGTTGTTTCAGCCATACAACTCTCCATGAACCCATTTGGGGTTTTCTTGGCAGAGATACTGAAGTGGTTTACCATTGCCTTCTCCAGCTCATTTTACAGATGAGGAAACCAAGGCAAACAGGGGTAAGTGACTTGCCCAGGGTCACACAGCTAGTAAGTGTCTGAGACCAGGTTTTGAATGTAAGAAGATGAAACCTCCTGACTTCAGGTCCAACACTCTATCTCCTGTGCCACGTGTGTATGTGTGTGCAAATTGTGTATACAATATACAAGGCTGAATTTATTCTCTTGAGTCAAGTAGTTTAACAAAAGTCAATAGATGAGCATCGCAGAATGTTATATTTCCTAAACCTCTTAGACAATTGTATGCCTATGATGATGTGATCCATTTTAGAAAATTATCAATGAAAACATGACTATTCCTTTTGCATACTGTATCACTGATACCCTCAACGTATATGCATCACTCTCTAAAATTTTATAGAGAAGAGGAAAAGGGGGTATGTGGATTTGGGCCACATGCTATATCATTCGACCATCATAAAAACCCTATGAATTAGCTCTATTATTATTCCCATTGTATAGACTTTAAAAAAAGAACTGAGACTGACAGAGGTTCAGTGACTGGCCTAGGGTCTCACAGCTAGTAAGTGGTCAAGGTTAGGATTGAAACTCAGATTTTCCTGAATCCATGCCTAGTACTCCACCACTATTATCAGTGATGAATTTTATAAGGCATATAATTGCCACCTAAAATAAGAGGAGAGGTGTATGTGACACAGAATTCAATTCAGCTGTTATTTATGAAGCAACCATTTCAAATGGGAAGCACCTTCTATATACAAGACATTGTTCTGGGCCTGGGTGCGGACAAAAAAGGGGCAAAAAAGCATAGAGAGAAAACAAACTTACTATGACTAGCCAGAAATGAGGATCAGCTGCCATCTTAAAACACACTGATGCTTTAGGCTTTCAATTATCCCAGTACAACCAAATACGAGATAAAAAATAAAACAGAAAATCCGTCAAGATAAAGCGATTGTTTTATTAGCTGTAGAAGTGAAACATAAAAACCAAACAGCTGTTTAACAACTACGGATGCCAGAGCTGGGTAATTTTAGTCAATTAAACAATAACAGGGAAGTCTCAGTTATCACATTCTAAATCTCATTGCCAAATGAAAGCCATGAGCAACAGCTTGATATGTAGGATGCTGCAATATTTACCATGCCTTTTTTCTGTAATAGTAGCTAGCATTTATATATCACTTTAAGATTAATAAAGCACTCTACATATGTTATGTCATTTGGTTCTCACAACAACTCAGTGTGGTTACATAATATTATTATCCCCATTTTAACAGATGAGGAAACTGAGCCTGCAAGTGGTCAAGCAACTTGCCTAAGTTCAAATAGCTAATTACTGTCTGAGACGGGAAGGTGTCAAACTCATCATCTTCCTGATTCCAGGTCTACTATTCTATCTAACTATCTGCCTTCATGAAAAAATTTCTGAGGCAGATGTAGTATTTCTTGCCTGTAATCTGTACCACCAGAAAGGCTGAGGCTAATGAGTTACTTTGACTTCATGAGATCTGAGCTGTAGTAAGGTTAAAGTTGATTGGATATCCACAGTTAATCCTACCAACATGGTAAGGGTGGAGGCTCTGGAGGGAAGGGTAGAAAATAAGCATTTATATAGCCCTACTATGTCCCAAGCATTGTCTTAAGTGCTTTACAAATATGATCTCACTTGGTCTTCATAACAACCCTGCAGGGCAAGTGTGATTATTCTCTCCATTTACAGTTGAGGAAACTGAGGCATAGCACAGGTGACTTGCTTAGGATAACACAGTTGAGGTCACATTTGAATTCAAATCTTTCTAACTCCAGGCCTAGCACTCTATCCGCTTGTCACTTCTCTGCTTAGCATGGGAGGGGAGAGTTGAAGAGGGCACTAGGGTGAACAAATTATCTCAGGTTGGAAGTGGAAAAGGTCAAAACTTCTGTGCCTATCAACAGTGAAACTGGGTCCATGAATGACAGCTGCATGTCTAGCCTGAACAAGAGAGAGAGAGACCCAGTCTCGATAGACAAACAGATGGATTGATGGACAGATGGACAGACATGGACGGATGGACAGATGGATAGATAGAGAGGATAGCTGGATAGATAGAAATAGATAAGCAAATGAATGAATGAATAAATTAAAGATATATATTTAGAGATAGAGACAGATATAAATAAATATATGGATATATAGCTTTTATCCACAGACTCTCTATATAAAGACATAGTTACAGATGAATATATCTATAGACATAAATATCTATAGGTAACCCCTGTCCCAAAGCCCATTGGTATGGAATTCTCTTCTTAAGAGTGAACATGAAGACCTTAAGAGTGAACATGAAGACCTTAACAGTGAACATGAAGACCTTAAGAGTGAACATGAAGACCTTAACAGTGAACATGAAGACCTTAAGAGTGAACATGAAGACCTTAAGAGTGAAGATGAAGACCTTAACAGTGAACATGAAGACCTTAAGAGTGAACATGAAGACCTTAAAAGTGAACATGAAGACCTTAACAGTGAACATGAAGACCCTCCCTTATGTGAAGGGACAGAATGGAGCTGAGGAGAAGCTTCAGTTCTAAACCAGTTCCCCTTTAGAACTCTACAAATAAGCTGAACATCCAGTCAGCTTGCAGCTTCGAGAGGGAAGATGGAAGAAGCCAACCCTGCTTCAGGTTGCTGATGGAAAAGACTCTGGAAAGACAAGAACTGGCAGCCTCCATCATGACCCTATTCTCAGCTTGCTACTCTGGAGAGTTTAGGGATTTTCTCCTTGAATGAACTCCAGGACACTCTCTCTTGGTTGAACTGAATTACCTGGTTCTCAATGGGAGAGCTCCTTCACTCTGTACTGTCTGATCTCTATTATCCTACGTATAACTTCTCTGATTTCTGTTTTGCTATGATTTGGATAAATGGGTTTCTTTACTGGGTGTTCATTGTGGAACTGATGTTAAGTGGAAAAATAGTCAAGTGTTGGATGTAGAACTTGGGGTCCTCCTTCCTCCAGCAAAAAGACAAAGCATGCAGGTTAGATGGAACACAATCATACTCCCTAGACAAATAATATTTAAGGGATCAAATAGATATACTTCTAGTCCAGTAAGCCCAGTACTCCCTCTCTCTGAGGAGAGCAGCATGCTTGCCACATTGGTGGGCCTCCCTACAGGTACAGCCTTTGTTCCCCTTTCCATATTGCTACATAAGTATGAACACACATACACACACATACAACACACATATTGTGTATAAATTCTATATGTACATATCTATACTTACAAACATATACCTGTCTATCTATATCTATTTATCTATCTCTATCTTTAGCTATCTACATCTATTATCTCTCTATATCTATTTTCCTATGTCTATCTATATCTATCTACATCTCTATGCATGTATATGTGCATGTATGCTTATTAGATAGTAGTTATCTTTGGAACAGACTCATCCATGTCATAAAGGACATATAGAATATCAGGTACAAATGCCCCCAGTCATATGAAGAAAGTTAACAAGCATGTATAGATATATATACACATATGTATGGAAGTTCCATTAGTGAATTGTCTCTGAGAGTTGTTTTAGCCAAAAACAAATAAACAAAAATGACAACTCTGTGGCCAAGCTTGTGTTGAATCTCTCAATAATTAGGAAGAGTAGTCCTTGGAAGGCCAAGTTCACTACTGAGCTGATAACTGAAGTCTTTCCATCTTGGTAGAATCTTCCAAAGCTTATGCTCTACTGGAAAAGCCTTCAAGAACCCAAGGTTGATTGCCTTGCCTCCCCTCCTCCAAAAAAAGTGGGGGGGAGGGCAGCTAAGGGGTGCAGTGAATAGAGCACTGGCCCTCGAGTCAGGAAGACCTCAGTTCAAATCCGGCCTCAGATACTTGCCGCTTACTAGCTGTATGACCTTGGGCAAGTTGCTTGACCCCCATTGCCTCTCCCACTCGTTCCAAAAGTGTGAGTCACCACCATTCCAATTTGAGGCATCAGTGGATTATGTGAAATGAAGATAAGCCAGACAGAGCTGTTTGGTCCCCATCAGTATTTTGAGCAGGATTTCCTCTATTGAAATACATTTAAAATCATTTACATCTACTGTATACTTCTTACTCCAGTTTAACTGTCCTAGCATATTCCATTAATAGGCAGACGGGGAAAATGAAAATAGTCATTCTCATGTTTACAAAATTCAGTATAATTTAATTCAACATTTATTAAGTGCCTAATTTGGGCAAGGCATAGTGCTTGTTGCTGGGAATACACAAATTAAAGATGTCTCTCCCCTCAAAGAACTTTAGTAAGAGTAATTATAAAAAGTGGATTTAGCACCAGGGCTAAAGTTAGGAAGACCAAATTCAAATCCAGTCTCAGACACTTAGTAACTGTGTAACCCTGAGGAAGTCACTTAATTTTTATTTGCCACAGTTTCCTTATCTGTAAAATGGGAATGATAAAAATAGCACTTGTTTCCCAGAGTTTCTGTAAGGACCAAGTGAAATAATAATTGTAAAGTACGTAGCACAGTGTCTGGCACATAGGAAGTGCTATATAAATGTTAGCTGTTATTATTATTCATCATGATAATGGCAACGAATTGGTGTAAGGTTTTTAAGGTTTCCAGTGCTTTAAAGTTTAAGTGTTCAGGACAACTTTTTATTTCATTTAAAAAATGAAATTCTTAAGCTATTGACAAATGTCATTGACAAATATCTTAAAACATGAAAAAGTCACTCATTATTCTTATTATCCCCTCCCAGGAAGACCTGTGGGACTGCTGACTGGATTTTACTTTTGCTTCCGTCTGCACCCTTTGCATAGCCACTCAGATTCAGGTCTTCTAACCAACCACTTCCTGGTTTAGGCTTTCAGGATTTTCATGATCCTGTCCATGGTTGTTCCCTCCTACAAAAAAGAGGCACAATCGCAAGAAGTACCTCTTGCAACCATTTGGCACCCAGGCTCTCCCAGTCTCTTGAATTCATGAAGTAGCCATCATAGCTACAAATGTCTGTCTCTCACACAATTGCTTTTTGATCACCTGTGCTCGGAGAAAGAAACACGATAGTCGAGCATACCTTCTCACAGACCCCTATATGTGGAGCTGCCATTTTTGCCACATGGGGAGAGAAGAGGAAGAAAAATCCTCTTCCCTGCAAGAGAAAATCCAAATGATATGTTCAAAAGAAAGGAAGGGAGAGATAGAGACTTTGTTCTCTCCTTTTTTTTTTTTTAACAGAAAAGAGGATTCTATATGAAGCCATGAATCTCCATTTCTTAACACTTGTCTTTTTAACAAATATATAATAAATTCTACATGTTACTTTCAAAATTATCCTGTTTGTCTTCCTTCTGTGAATTTTAAAAGATGTCAAAATGGGCCTGCCCTTTTTTGGTCTCACTACTGCTAACCTTTGCTCCCCCAACCTCAATTAAATACTGATAGAAAAAAAGAAAAAGAAAAACTTGTAATAAATAAGCAAAATCAAACAAAATTAATCCACACAATAACCATGTCCAAACATTTGTGTCTCTGTCAGGAGGTGGGTATTATATTTCAGCAAACATCCTCTAGAGACATGGTTGATCATTGTATTAACCAGAGTTCTTAAGTCTTTCAAGGTTGTTTTCCCTTACAATGATGCGCTTATCTAAACTGTCCTGGTTCTGTTCACTTAACTCTCCCCTAGTTCATATTACCTAAGATTAGTGTGCAATAATATTTGTATATATCTATACATATATGTATATATACATACATATATATCATACACATACATGCACATATATATTTACATATATATACATATGTATATACATATATATGCATATATATATATATATCAGGACAGCTAAATGGCACAATGGTCATCATAGGAGCGCCTGTGCTTGGAATCAGAAAGGCTCATCTTCCTGAGTTTAAAGTTGTGTGACCCTGGGCAAGTCACTTACCCCTGTTTGCCTCAGTTTTCTCCTTTGTAAAATGAGTTGGAGAAGGAAATGGCAAACCACTCCAGCATCTTTGCGTAAAACAACCCAAATGGGGTCATGAAGAGTCGGACATGATTGAAATTGACTAAATACACATACTCATAAACCACACTTTGGCTAACCATTCCCAATGGCCTATGTGACTATCTAAGGCACCCCTTTAAATTCTAGTTGCTCTCTTTATGATTAGGAAATTAGTCTTACTTGTGACTATTCCTTTCTCAATATTATATTATCTCTTAACTTCTTACTCCATCTTTGTTTTTTTCCCATTTGATATATTTATACAAGAAACTGTGTGTGTGTGTTTTGTGTTTTGTGTTCAGATTAGATGAGTGAGGCTCATCCTATGCCTACTCCCTCCACCCTCTCTTCTAGGTTTGTATACTATCCTCATGCACCGCATTTATAATAAATAATTTAGTTTCTTCCCTTTGCTGAAATAAATTTACCTTTCTAAGCTTCTCTAGATTCATATTGTATTTCAAAGTTCCTACTCTGTTCTTGTCTTTTCATTAGAAATGCTTAAAAGTCATCTCTCCCATTAAAGTAATATTGGTTTTCCTTATGGGTTTATACTCAGTGTTGCAGGATAAGTTATTTTTGATTTAGGCTTATTCCTATTGTTTTTTGAAATACCACATTACATATTTGTCTGCTTGTTTATAGTAGAAGGAGGAGGACTTACGTGATTCTAACTGTAGTTCCTTAATACTTTTTGCTTTTTTCCTGGATGTTTGTGGAATTTTTTTTCCAAATATGGAACCTCTGGCTTTTGGTTCAGACATTTCTGTGACTTTTCCATTTCGGATTCCTTTCAGTAAGTGTTCAGTGGATGCTTTCTACCTTTACTCTGTCTTGTGGTTCTAATAGATTTGGGTGAAGGGTCAAATTTCTTTCTATGGCTGTAACAAAATGCCATAACAAAGGAAAATGATTTGTGCTGACCTACAAGGTTCAAAACAATATCTTCAGGCTAAGAAAATGGATGTGTCAATATTATGTCAACTGAGGAACAGTGCTTGGTAAAGAGAAGAAGGCAGACTTGTTTGATCAAGGATATAAAAATTAGGGTGATTTAGGGGAATTTTGTAGTCTTTTGGATGGGCTACCTTCACACATGTATTCAACTGACATGTATGCATTCTGGCTACTGCATGTGATAATTGATAAATTTTTCATTAATTTGAGATCATTTCTGCCTCCTGATTTTTGACACAACATAGATAAACTTCATTTATGATTTCTTGAAATACAATGTCCAGGCTTTTTTTAAAAATATCATAGTTTTTGAAGAATTCAATAATTCTTTTGTTAACCTGTTTTCCAGGTCAGTTTTTTTTAATATTGGATATCTTACATTTTTCCTATTTCTATTTTTATTTTCTAACATTTCTTGCTACCTCCTGGAGTTATTTATTTCTAACTGGCATATTCTAATTTCCAAGGACTTTAATTCTTAGATAAGATTCCAATTCTTTGCTTAAGCTGTTCATTAAAAAAAAAATTTATTTCTTGCTTCATTGCATCTAGGTGATCATCTTATCCTAGTGGAAAACTCATTTTTTCCACTTTGAGTCACTGCTTGTAGTACTCAGCTTTCATAAGGAATCTCTAGATCAACAATAATTTTTGTTACTACTTCATATTTTTTTAATTTACTTTTCTCTCCAGATTTAGTTCTTGAGTTATAGCATTGAGTGAAATCCAGGTTCTCTCTGTCCACTGCTGTTGTTTTGGGTGGGGTGATAGGTGCTGCTTGGTCTTCTTGCAGGTGACCGGGAATCATGTACTGACTTCTACCTCCTGTGATTAGACTCTCTTGGATAAAGGTTCAAGTTCTGGATTTTCAGGGCTTTCTCTTATGACAGTGTTAAGGTTCTCAGAACTCCTGGACCTAGGATGTCTGGTCTGAACAGTTAAGTCAGTGCTAATCAAGCACTTCACTAGTGGTTGGGCTGCTACTGCATGTTGTCTCTCTCCCAGTGTCCTGTGGTTTTCTCAAGACATCCCTCTGTTCAATGCTTCCATAAATAGAGTCTTCTAGTCCTTTCTCTGGTCAGTTTGATATTTTCTTTAATGGAGGAACCCCTACCCTATTGCCTTTGAGCTTTTGGCTAATTTCTGTCCAGTAATGGGGTAGATGAGGTCAATTACTGTAGTTTATCATCCACTTCCTTCATCACTATTTGATCTGCTGTGAACTTGAGGGTTTTGCTGAAGTAGGAATGTGGCAGCAGTGGCCTCCTGTCCAGGGAGCCTTCTTCCAACTGTTCTCTCATGATCAGTGTTATAATTTTTCTTCATTTTACAACATAGGGAACCAAGGCTGAGAAAGGTTGTGACTTCTCCAGTATCACATTTTCTAAACATTTTCTGAGACAGGATTGGAAATCAGCTCTTCCTGGCTCCAGGCCCAGAATTCTTGGCCACTACAACACTTAGCTGCCTCTACTGTAGGAAAATTTGAGTAACAAGAGATAATTTTCGACTGGGAAAATCTAGGAAGGCTCCATGGAGGAAATGAAACTTGATTTGGACCTCCAAAGAAAATACAGATAGAGAAGGACCGCATGTCAGCAAATGCAGAAATTCTGCGCAAACACACAGAAGAGAATACACTAAGACTTGGGAATCCCTAATAATCTAACTAGCATGTAACATAGTGTACATGAAGAGGAGAGGAGAAATGAAATAGAAGTCTGGAAATGTATATTGCAGCCAGATTAAGTAGGCTTTTAAATGCCAGGCTAAGGAGTTTGCATTTTATTCTGTTGGCAAAAGGAAGCCACTGAAGGTTTTTGGGCAAAGGAATAAAAATTTCACACCTCTGCATTAGAAAGATTATCTTGGCAGCAGTAGAGTGGCAAGTGAAAAGAATAGAAAACACATTATCTTGCTCATTTGCTCCCTCTGGTGCAAGATGGGTGGAATTTCAGAATCACAGGACTTGGACTTCAGGACTAATCTACTTACTGACTAGCCTGAGGTCAACTCACGTGGGTAGTTTCAGATGCTGAGTAATAAAAGCCATCACAACATGGCTTGAAATTCCTCTCACACAACATACGGACCCTTGAAGGGCCCACAGGAGAATTATATTGTCCCAATCATCTCATCTGGATTAGTTCCTAGGATGATTAACCAGAAAAAAATCTATACTCACAAGCAAAAGTCACTGGAAAAGACAGAAGCAAAGTTCCTCCACATCAAGAATACAAAGTGAAGCTCCCTAGCATGATCTCATCCAGAGGCATCATTCTGCAAACACCTCCCCTGCCAAAGCTCAGACAGCACTGGGTTCTCAAAGTTTATGCTAGTGGAGCATGAGATTTGTCAGTCCGGAAGAATTGATTAAAGACTTATTAAGGGCCAGACAATGTTGCTGAGCGCTAAGGATGTCAAAAATGGCAAAACATGGTGGTACCTGCCCACAAGGAACTCACACTCTAATGTGGATAACAAAATGTAAGTAACTAAGGACTTATGAAAGCACTACATAGTTGATGAAGGTAATCTCAAAAATGCTGACACTTTTTTAAATTTTATTTTTAATTTTATTCTACAAATTAAAAAAATTAAACAAAAGTAAAGCACTAATAGTTGGTATGCTGGGTTGTTGTTGCTCAGTTGTTCCAGTCATATCTGACTCTTTTTTTATCTCATTTAGGGTTTTCTCGGCAAAGAAATTAGAGCGGTTTGCCATTTCCTTCCCCATCTCATTTTACAGGTGAGGAAACTGAGGCAAAAAGAGTTAAGTGACTTGGTCAGGGTCACGTAGTTAATAAGTGTCTGAGGCCAATTTTGAACTCAGGTCTTCCCAATTCCAGGCCCAGTGCGCTATCTACTACACCAACTAACTATAATGGGAAGCAAAGTAGGATCTTTTGCTGTTTTTGTTTTAGTATAATCAAGTACCTCTGACTGAATAATGTAATTAAAGAAGATCTTTCCCATCTATGAATGGGCCTGGGAAGATCTGTAGGAAGGCCAACAGCTTTTGTTAATGAAGCACTGGTTCTCAAGAGTTGTGATGCCCTCTGGCTCTGAAAAATGTATGAGTATTTACTCCGAGGTGAGATTTTACTTTGGGGCATAGTTTTTGGAAGGAGCTTTGTGTGCCAGATGAGATTCTGGGAAGCCGCTAAGCAGCCCTCAGCTTTGAAAACCCAGATGTTGGTGCTTCTCTCTGTGGTAACTCTCTGTGTACATAATGGTCAGGTTGTTGGATCCGTCTGTTCATCTATGATGTATGTGTTGTTTACGTCAAACAATTGGAAGCCATGTCTGTTGATTTTTAATTTCTCTGTATTTTCTCTGAAGTTCAGAGTGCTGTCTTTTCCCCCTGAACAAGGTGAATGATACTTGTTCTTGATTAAAGTGGTTGTTGACCCCTCAAAAGCTACTTTCTTCTTAGAAAAGCAAATCTAAGAACCTGTACAGCAGGCCCTCCTACACATGTCGGGGTGCTTGCTTTTACATCAACTGACCCTGGGAGACTAGGAAAGGCCTCCAAAGGGGAGGATTTAAGCTGAGTTTTGAGAGAAGCCAAGGAGAAGTAGAGGGAAAGAAGGAAAACATTCCAGTGAGGGAGTACAAAAGTACAAAGATGGGAGATGGAGTATCATGTATGAGGGACGATGAGTACACCAGTGTGTCTGTGATATAGAATACATGGAGGGTTGAAAAGTATAAGGGAAGGGAAGAAGGAAGGAAAGAAGGAAGGAAAGAAGGAAGGAAGGAAGGAAGGAAGGAAGGAAGGAAGGAAGGAAGGAAGGAAGGAAGGAAGGAAGGAAGGAAGGAAGGAAGGAAGGAAGGGAGGGAGGGAGGGAGGGAGGAAGGGAGAGAAGGAGGAAAGAAGGGAATATAATATTAGTGTGTGGTTAATGATGGGTGGGGGAAAGAGTTAAAGATCTTCCCCACACATCAATAGGCCTCAATACCTTTTGTTAATTTCTATTGAGGCACTGGATCAGAAGGTTGTACCCTCCAGCTCTGAAGAGTGTGTAAATACTCTGAGGTGAGGTTTTACTTTGAGGTTTACTCATTGGAAGTATTTGCTTGGCCAGATGAGACTATGGGTAGCCATTAAGAAGCCCCCCAGCTTTGAAAACTCAGTTGGTGCTTCTCTCTCTGTAATTATGTATGTATGTAATGGTCAGACAGTTGGTTCTGTCTGTTGATCTGTGATATATGTATTGCTTATGGTCAGACACTTGGAAATCCTGTCTGTTGGTCTTTATTTCTCTGCTTGTATTTTTTATGTTGGTTCTGATTGGTGTTTGATTAAAGTGATTGTTGACCCCTCAAATATCACAGGCCCTCCTGCGTATGATGGAGTCCTTCTGTTACAGGGAACAAAGAAGGAAGGAAAAGAAAAAGGAAAAATCCTTGTATTTCCTTGGTTTGCTTTGTTGAAGAAATCTTTCATTGCTTTCTCTTAAAAGGAACTATGTCTAAAATATAAGGAAACTAAAAGTAAGGACTCCTCCTCAGAGATGTTTTACATGCAGTTGCAAAAAGTAAATAAAAATATTCTCCAAATACTGCAGCAAATTCCCTTTATACTTATTATCCATACATTTTATTTTGATATGATTTTAGTTGGAAAGCTATGTATTAAAATAGGAATAATTTATACTATATGCTTAAATATATTACATCCATATCTCTAGTCTAAATATAAATTAATTTTTCCTTCCTTTCTTTCTCTCTGTCTACTGTGGTTTTTATTTTAAATGCTCTGGCAGTTCCTCATTGACTTTGATTAATATTTATCCATTATCCACCCATCCCCAGAGTCTGGAAAAAGCTATGAGCTCATAGGTGAAGCACCCATCTGAAAAATTTCCCTTTCCCTTTTGGATATACAGGAAGACAAAAAAAGTGTATTTTTATAGATTTAGGCCCAAGGATTGATATAATGTTAAAGTTTAAGCTTGTTCACCTCATGATATAAATAGTAGAAGTTGTAAAGAACATATGTAAACCTCACAGTTTAGATGAGGAAGCAATATTCTTTTCTGTATGCAAATAAAAGCCAAAGTCCCACATTTGGGTTGCTATGGTTTTCAAGGGTATGCATCTCAGGTGTTAGCAATTACATAGGTAAGCTTCGGCCATGGAGCTGAAGCTAGAGACCCTTTCCTGGCCTGAACGAATGTATTCCAACCTAGGGGCATTCTGAGACCTTTCAATATCTATGGACCTGCCCAGAAAAGACTAAAGACCAACCAATTGCACACTACGATTTCACCCTGACAGATTTGGCTTCAGATATATGTACTTTACATGGAAAGCTTTCATATTCTGATGTGGCCACTGAATTATCACAAAAGACACTTATTTAGAGAGCGTTTAATATGAAGCGATTGAGGAGGACCAATAAGTTCCTAAGGCCTCTAATACATGAGCATGTTTATAAAAAACAAAGACTAATTTGTTGTGATTGTAGAAATAAGGTTAGATCTGTGATTTCTTTGGTAGATGACTTTGTCAGTATAGGTCAGCCTCTTCCCTTCAAGGTACAACCTTAGAGAGCTGGCTAGAGCCTTGAGAGGTTAAGTGACTTGTTCTGAGTCATACAGCCAGTATCTCTCAGAAACAAAACTCAGGTCTTCCCAGATTTAAGGTGAACTCTCCATCCAATATCTTGCACTAACTCTTGTAGGATCAAAGAATTTTTAATCAGAAGGACCTTAGAGATCATCTTGTTTTGTAGGTGAAGAAATTGAGACCAATTATTTCATTTGATCCATACAAAAATTTTATGAGATCAATACTGTTGGGGATGGAAGCTCAATTCCATGTGGACAGTCTCGGGCAGGTAAAGGTGGGAACTTCTAAATCTTAGAGTTCTCATGAGGCCCCCCATGAAACACCAGGGAATCGAGGAGTGAGACCGAGCTATCTCGTGTATTTCCGCCTCTTCCCGTGAGAAACGTGATGGGAGGAGCACCCCCGCCCTCGAGACTGTCCCGGATCTGGGCACACCTATTGTTATCTAACAGGCACGGTATTCAGGTGCAAACTACACGGCCGGAGAGCTTAATTAGGGTCAGGAAAGCCTGAAGGCGCTCTTAGCGCGGGAGGGGCCCTTACAGGACAGAAGGCGTCTCTTCCCTCTTTCCTCTCTTCGCTCTCCCCTCCCCCTCTCTCCCCACTTACACTTCTGCTTCCAATCTCTCACTGTAAGATCTTTGCCTCCTTGGGAGATTTCTCTCTCCCTCCTAAGGAAGAGTTCCCCCTGCACATATAACCAGGACCCTGAATAAAGCTTAACCCTTGTTCGACTCCGGAAAGTCTCTTCTCTCATACGTTTATCTGGTTTGGCCAGCCAAAGACCTGGGACAGGTAAGGTAAGACTCGGGTAGCCCTCAGGCCTCTAGGCCTGGCACAATACCATCATTATCTCCATTTTACATATATCTGAAAACTGAGGCAAAAAGAAATGAAACAATTTGCCTGAGGTCATACATCTAGTACTATTTGAGTCAGGATTCAGACCTAGCCCTCCCAAATTCCAAGGTCAGTCCCTACTCACTAGGCATACTGTCCCTGCTACTTATAAAATGCATGTATAGACAGGAAGCACTGTGAGTTAGGCATGTCAAACTTTTGCAATCACATTGACCACTACCTTCTCTCAGACCACAGTAAGGAGAATGCTCGGGATCCTGAGTCCAAGGGTCCCAGAAATAGCAGTGTGCCCCAGACCACTGATCCTGTTTCTACCTCCGCCCTGATTAAAATCATTCAAAAAGCCAAGCCTTGTGAAGACATGACCTGGCTACTACTTCTGCATATGTTACAGACTCCTCAGTAGCTTACAATCTGATAATATACCATGATAACAAGCCTCCTCAGTAGTCATAGTTATTAAAAACCAAAACAAACTCTCATTCCAAAGTCCTTAGTACTGTCTAATGGTTCAATATCAGAAACAGATCTGATTTTACAATGGAAATGACATGGAAGAATATGCTGTCATCTTCTTTGCTGATGTACCCTAAGGATCATGGAGCCTTTCAAATGGTTTGTTGTTAAAAATTTCTCTGTGTGTTCTCACTCCCATTAGCATTTGAGCTTAAAAAGAGGGATTATCTTGCCTTTCTATTTATATCCCCAGATCTTCTACAAAATGTTTAATAAATGTTTTTTTCATTCATTCATTTGTTCATTCATTCATACTTTAGTGTATCCATATTCCAATCAATAGTGATAATTCCTCCATTGCTTCAGATTGCAACCCAATAATGCCTTATCATCCAATATGATTCGTGTCTACGTCTTTCCATAAAGCACCATAAAAAACTGCCAATCCACTGAAGACTTTCTTCTTGGTTCTTTCTGGGAGGGGGGGCTTGTTTTTAAAATTTTGTGACTATTAGAGCAGCACCCAAGCTGTCTGTTACCTCATGCTTTGTTCTTCTTAAATACCCATCCCACCTCCTATTTTGATAGTACATCCCATCAATGATGTCTTTTATACCTTTTCTCATTTGCAAGTCATTATTGACAATATGCTACTACCCACTTCCACCCACCATTCATCTGTCCACTTTGCTCTTTGGATCACCTGCAATTTGTATTCCTTTGAGATGTTGGCATTACATGAATCACAACCAAATAATATCACTGGAAAAATTGTGGTGTTAAAAAATGGAAATTTTTGACAGGGAGCAGCTAATTAAATCTAAATCTAGCTCATATCCATATGTAGTGCTTGTCCTAGATATACATATTGATGAACTAGCTCAATAGGCTACCAATCATATTGTATGTCACAGTGGACAATATGCGGTCATCATCTATTTGGTTTTTTTCTTACATGGATCATTGGGCTGATTCTGCTTTCATAAAGGATACCTTCAATAGGTGTATAAACCATTATCATGAAGATTTTTAATAAAGATGAGAAAGCAAAGGTCATTAGTGTACAATTTTCCCTTGGGCAATATTTTTTTAAAATAATGCTGGTTCCTTTTTTCCACCCTTTTGTAATCTCTTCCTCTCTGAGAAATTCTGGAAGTTGTTGCCTTCATGCCTTTAAAAGTGTACCTCCTTCAGCATGAATTGTTTGTCCAGGCCAAGCTGCTTGTTCTGACTTCAGCTTCCTGAGTGCTGCCAACATGTCACAGACTCACAGAATCTCAGAGTTGGAAGGCACCTTAGAAATTGCTTACTCTAAGCCATGGCTGAACAAGACACCCATCTAGTCTTTGCTTGAATACTTGCAATTTGCATGGACTTGCCATCTTCTGAGACATTCCATTCCACTTTGGGAGAGCTACAAATATTAGGAAGCTTGTCCTTACATTAGGCACATGGTTTTTTTTGCATTACACGAAATTTCTTCCCTCTGGGGGCAAGCTGGGCAAGTCCAAGCCTTTTTCCTCATCACAATCCTCCTGCAAATAACAGATTACTGTTACCAAGTTTACACATATACGTCCTTTCCCCCACCACATCTCTTCTCTAGGCAAAAGATTTTTAGTTCCTTCAAAAAATCCTTAAACTGCATGAACTTTGCCAACTCCTTTATAAATCTTTCTGAGCTGTAATTCTATTTAGCTGCAGTTTCTTTGACATTTTGGTTTATTTCTAGGGAGAATATCAGTTTGGATGTGGTCCAATTCCATCAACAATCCATTTTATAACCTTGATATTCCCTAGTCAAAGAGTTGACATTAAAAGTACCATTAAATTAAAGTTTATAGTTGGTCTAAACCAGGAGTTTGCTTTTTTTGTTTTGTTTTCACCATTTTTGTTCCATGGCTCTCTTTTGGAGTTGATAAAGCCTATGAGCAACTCAGAAAAATTCTTTTCAACTCATACTTAAAAGAAAATCTAAATTTAAATTAGAGGTTAATGAAAATAAAGATGTTGATTTTTTCCTACTTAAGTTCATGGACTTGGTAAAATCCATTCATGAACCCCTTGGGGGAAGGGAGTCTGTGGACTCATGTTGTGCAATTATGGTCATTCTTGACTGACTTTTCCACCACTCTATTACCATCATCATGGAAAGAGAATAGGGCAAGAGAGATCTAAATATCTATTTTAGACTTTAATCTATTCCATAAGTCACTATACTAAGAAAAACAAATTAATCACTTAATGGCCAACCTACTAATAAGCTTCTTCGTATTTAGCTAGGCTGGCTCTAAGACAGTCTGGGAGTCCATCATTAGGACCATAGTTGAATAATAACCAGATTATAAATTCCCAAAGTTTTCATTCCATTTCATTCCAAAAATTGACAACTTACGATCAGCCAGGCATGATGGCAAACATTAGTAATCTGCTCCTGGAGAGTCTGAGGATGTCTTGAGTTCAGGATGAGCTTTAGTAGAATTAAAGTCAATGGGATATTCACAAAAAGATGGTGAGCCTCTTGGCCTGATTAGAAAGAAGCATCAGGCATGAAAGCAGGTTAAAACTTCTGTGGTAATGAACAGATTAAGGGGCCAATCTTACTGTTTTCTCATCTATAGAATGGAGCTGATAATATCAGGGCTACTTTCAAGATCTAGAAAAGTAAGGGCACAGCTGCTAGATGGTAAGTTCCTTTGAGAACAGGCACGTCATAATTATCGTTGTATTTCCTGAAGTCCCTAGAACAAACTAAGGTGTAGTCAATGTTGAATGGATAGAGAGACGAATGGATGGACCAATCATTTCTTCCATAGCTGGACTGAAATTTCCCATTCAAAATATATGAGGAAAGAGTTTTTTTTTCTTTAGCAAATTATTAATCTTTGTAAGTGATGTCTTAAGAATTAATAAATGTGCTAATTATAAATGCTACCTATTTATGAAATCTGTTCTGCCTTTTCAGTTAATTTGTTATTTCATCCCTTTAGTTCAAGTCACTTTCATTGCTTAAGAGACAGCTATGTGAAACATTAGATAAAGCACTGGTCCTGGAGTCAGAAAGCTCTGAGTTAGACATGGAAAGAAAGAAAACCTTCCAACTGATAAAAATGGGGAAAAGGGAAGGGGATTCTGAATGATAATTTCTCACACAGTCACTTGAAAAGTGCTCCAGGAATAATATAACAAGCTTCATGACAATCTTTCTGGAAGCTTGTTTTCCTCTCCGTAGCATTTGGTAGGTGGATGGAAGAATGGACAGGGAGGTGATGTTTACTTGTACTCTTCCATCCTCCTCTTTTGTAATGTGCTGAAAATATGCTTTTATTCTAAAGTGCTGCCTATTTTTGGTTCCATATTTCTTTGTAATGAGATCAAGTATTTGCTGACTAAGGTAGTTTCAGGGATTTATTAGTCTCTTTAGTGTGAAATTTGGTTTGTATTGATTTAATTTATCTTTAAAAAAAGTAAATAATTAGTCAAAGCTTTCACTTTTATTTATTTATTTGGGGTCATCAATAGCTTGCTTTGAGAGATCATATCAAATCTGTTATTACTACATCGGTCTTCTTTTAGTCTTTATCCCTTGCACTGATTTAGAGGTTCAATTATATAGTACTAGCTAATTCATCCCTAGTACTACTGGGAAAGGAAAAATGAGTCATATTGTCCAAACACCTCATAATGCTTTCCAAGTTTGATTCTTAGGAGATTCATCTCCTGGGTCACTGGTCCACACCAAAGAAGGCAGTCATCAATCCTATGGGATTTACCATACTCAGGACTCTCTGGTACCTCAATATTGAGTTCAGAAAGAGGTAGGTGATTGGCATGGTATAAGGGTTGACCAGTATGGCAGTATTGGTAAGAAAATTCTCACTTCACACTTCTCACCTAGTCAGTTCATGGGCTTCACTCTGCCTGGGAAGGCCTTCATGCTTTGGTGCCAGAGCTGAGTTGGGCAAGACTTATTTCTATTTCATCACATAAACTATTTGGGGTCTAGAAGAGTGAAAGATGATTTATCTTATGTCTATCTGGGACTGAAGGAAAATATGTATTACTACATGAGTGTAGACAAGTTAATAGTCATATCCACTCAGGGCTAATTAATTCCAGATCAGCACAACTGAACCTTTTAATATTAACCCACCAGAATAAGGAATATACTTAGCCACCAAAAGGATCTGACACAATCTTTCATCACCTTTTTTTGCCCTTTTGGGTCAATAAATATGCTGCTTTGCTATACTTACCCTAAGAATGAAAGCATGAGATTCCATGAGGTTCTGAAAAAAAATCCTCCCCATTTTCTAGTAAAAATCTAAAACAAGGGGAGTGGGGAGTGGACCAGTGGGCAAACTAGTTATCACATAGGCCAGTCATAGGGTAAAAGTCTCAAAACATCTTGCAGGGAGCCAGAAAGTCTAGATGGTCCTTTGCCCAGTCAGCAAAATTATATGTGGAGCAAAGGGTGTGGGAGATAAATTCTAAGTTTTTATCAGGGATGAGGACCATTCATTGATTCTAAGTATTGCCTAAGCTAAGCCATTATTTTGCTGTCTTTGGAGCTGCTTCCATACTTTAAAGCACTGGAATTGGCATCCTCAAGTAGTCAGTTTATGGAGTCAGATAGTGTTTTAAAAAATTCCCTGAGGTCAGAGTGATAAGGGTCAATCATCAGGTAAATTCCAGTACCCAGAAAGGAAAATATCCACCACTGAGCATAGAAGTAGTATCTAAATAAAAGGTGAGAATATGTAAATCAAAAACTAAATTAAGCTGGTACAAGGGCATTCATTGTCAAAGCATCATAAATAAGGGGGGAGTGGGGGGGGCAAGGGGCCTCTGGAGTAAAGAATCAGAGCAAAAAGGCCGAGGAACACAAATAGCTATGATTTTATGAATATGGAAATTCCCTCCATCTACAAAGATTTAAGTAGATAAGATTTAGAAACTTATCTGAGGCTCAGAGAGGATATCTGACTAAGTATCAGGGCAGGATTGAAGCTCAAATCTTTCTTATTCCAAGTCACACTCTCTATCTACTCAGTCACTTAGGAAGTCCATACTAGATCAGAAATTGAAATAGAGGCAATCTCAGGAAAGCTGACCATTTGGCTCAGCCTATCTCCTTTGAGTCTTTCTCTTTCTGGGAGCCACTGATGGTCAGGAGTGCGATTCCACCAAGCCTCCTCTTGACTCATTTGCCCAAACTGAGTCATGGACTTATTCAGCAAATCGGACAAACTTAAGCTTCATCCTCCTCCATACTATAATGAGAAATAAAAGCCAAATTTTAGTGGGCTACAATAGGTAGCTCAGAATAGCTAATTTCCTGGTGGTGGAATAAGAATGGATTTTTTTTTAGGCAGAAGGAAGCTAAACATAATAGGAAAAATTACCTATAACTGAGAGAGGACCAGAATTATATTATAAGGGTCTCTTTAAATTATAGACTATTCATCTTTTTGTATCCATTAGTGTCCCCAACCCATCTCTCAGTTACAGATTCCTCTCTCATTCTTTATAGAAAGCATCCCTTAAAGACCTAGAAGGTCAGTATGCTTGTCATTGGAGAGAAGTGGATGACTTGTCTTCTTTGCCCAGGGGAGTTGGTTTGAGGGACCTGGGTAATTAAGAAAAATAGTAGCAACTTGAAGCCTGAAGGAAGGATGGCAGAGTGGAGACCTGGTTCTAGTGGCAGAGGAAAAGAGTGGTGTTACGGAGTAGGGGTGGCCACCTGCACTGCTGCTGGCTGGTGGAAAGCAGATTGCTTCTTTGTTTTCAATGAAAACATTTTCTTCTGTAAGCTTCTGGTTTCCCCCAGAGCTCTGATCTGACAATTCTGTGCTACTGTCAGAAAAGATAGGATGTGACAGGCGGCTCTAGGCCCTCTTTAAGAGAAAGGTCCTGTGGTGAAACCCTGAACTCCTTCTCTCTCGCCTGCAAGCCAAGTTCCTATCCCCAGTAGAATTGACTTCAGGGTATCAGACATCTCTTTCACTCTCACTGGTATAAATGAAGCCTCGTTATAGAAAGGCTTTTATCCACCAAAAAGGAAGAATTCTTTCTCTGATTTCTTGAGTATATGTTTCTGTGAGGTAGGGAGGGCTATTGGTCCCCACATTGCTAATGAGTAAATAAAGATTTTTAGAGAGAGCTGTTTCTTAGGGCTGGTTGGCAAATCACACCTGGAGTTGAAAATGAAAGGAAGGTGTATTACTCCACCAAATTCATGAAACATAAGCCCTGGAACGCAACATCAGAAACCTGAGACAACAGGACAGAACTGGTGAGAATTAGCAGGAGAGTAATATTTATAATCACTATTTTTCTTATGTTTGCTGGGCAGTTCACATACATGACCTCATTTTAGCCTCAAAAGGACCCTGTGAGGTACCTGTTCTTACTATCTCCTTTCCACAGATGAGAAAATTGAGGCCCAAGCTCAGTCTGTTGGTCAATAAACATTTAGTAAGCACCTGAAATTCCTCAGGATGACCATCTGGTCACTGGATTCAGATGGTTCTGGAGGAGAAGTGAGGCTGGTGACCTGCACAGCCCTCCCTCACTCAATACAAAGTCAAGCGCAAGTCATGTCATCATTTCTCTGATGGCATGGTCTTCTTTGGCAAGGAAGGATGAACACAATTAAGCACCTACTGTATACCATGCACTGGTAATCACTGGGCATACACAAAGGCAAAATTGTTGCCCTCAAGAAATTCACAATCAAATGGGGGAAGATAACACACAAAAAGAAGTTGAAAGGTGAAGGGGTCAGTAACAGAATGGGGGGGAGGGGGGAGGGGGGTCCACAAAGTGAATAAGTATCTGAAACAAGATTTGAACTCATATCATCCAGACTGCACAGGTACATTCTATCTCTCTGCCTCACTGCCTCTCTCAAGATGATAATTTAGCATGTCTCATTCTTTTCAGGGTACTTTTCATAACTCTGTGGTTTCGAGAATACTGAATAAATTTTCTATAGCAGATACTCTGTTTCACAGCTGAATGAGAGTAGGAGAAAGGGGAGAAGGAGTGAGTGTGGCAAGGATGAGGAAATGAGGAAATATGAGTGTAACCAATTCAGAGAGATTTTCTAGGCCAAATAAATTTAAAGTTCCTCTTGCAAGGCAATTCTACCATTTTCTCCACTTCTTATCACATAAAAGTCCACTTAGCAATCAATTTCAATTTTACTTACAAGTGTTCTTTGGCCAAAACATTAGTTAAGTAGATAAGATGTTACAATATTCCCTAGAGGGGATTGCCTTAGGGTAGAAACAGCTTTTTATAGCTAGCATTTAAATGGACCTTTAAGATTTGCAAAGTACTTTATATGCCTTATCTCATTTGATCCTCACAATAACCTCATGAAGAAGATGCCATTATTATATTCATATTACAGATCAGGAAACTGAGACCATGAGAGGCTAAGTGGCTTTTTCAGGGTCCCACAGCTAGGGAGTGCCCTTTGGGGGAATCTTTGGGGAAGGATGGGCAGGGAGTTCCTTCAAGTTAACTAAAAGCCCCCAAAGTTTACATATCAAAATCTAAACTTGAAAAAGAGTAAAGAGTGATTTATTTGAATTGTCCTTGGCTTGCCAGGCTTGACAGCAGGGTTGTTATACTTATCAAGTTCGCTGATGTGATTAGAATATGATTCAAGTAAGATTTGAAAATGAAGTTGAACTTAGAAAAAGAATAAAATTTTAAATGGTCCACCCAAAAAGAGCCCATTTTTTTGCTGTTCATTTATTTCAGTGGTATCCAACTCTTCATACTTCATTTGGGGTTTTCTTGGCAAAGATACAGGAGTGGTTTGCCATTTCCTTCTCCAGCTAGTTTTATACGTGAGGAAAATGAGACAGACAGGGTTAAATGACTTGCCTAATGTCATACAGCTAATAAGTGTCTGAGGCCAGATTTGAGCTCAGGTAGTCTTCCAGACTCCAGGCTTGGCACTCTCTCCACTGCAGCTGCCCTGCAGAATCCATGCCCATAATCAACATAACTCCCTGTGTAGATTCAAGTCAACAGAAGTTTCCTGTTTGTCTACTCTGAGCTCAGCTGCACTAGATAGTTTAATAGGCAAGTAAACAAAAGAAGAGTGATAAATGCCTTTGGACCACAGGCCTATTTGCAATAGGAAGCTTACCTTCCTAGCCTTCAGTACTTATTTCCTCATCTGTTAAAAATAATAAACAGAAAGGAAGGAAGGAAGGAAGGAAGGAAGGAAGGAAGGAAGGAAGGAAGGAAGGAAGGAAGGAAGGAAGGAAGGAAGGAAGGAAGGAAGGAAGGAAGGAAGGAAGGAAGGAAAAGAGAGAAAGGAAAAGAAAAAAAGTTGTACCAAATTATTCCTATTTTCCCTTTCAGCTTCCCACAAATGTAAGATGTTAACATTACATTCATGAAGATTAAGCATGCAATTTCCCCCAACAGAAACATACCGCAGAAATAGATGGTCTGCGTCTCATCTTTTACCCAGAGAACCTGAGGCATAGACAGATCTCCAGTCCTTTTTGGTTCTGAATCTTTAATCCTATGATCCTCTGAGACTATACAAGGTCATTTCCAGTTGATAAAAGTGATATGATGAGACCGGCAAGATATGTTGTATTCTAAGGACAAAAAAAAATCCAATTTTCCTTTATTTTTAGATTTGACTATGATTCCAAGACCACAGCAGCCATGATAACAAAGAATACTGAAATGAATTTGCATTTTTTAAAATAAATGAGATGTATCAATTCCTGACATGAAAGCGTAGCTGAGTTAAAACTGAGGAGTAGATGAGCTGAAACTGAGGGGAAAGGAAGGACTATTAAGACTAAAGCTTTCTTTCTTCCTACTCTTTCCCTCCACCCTTGAGCACACAAAATAGGCAATACTGGATAGAGGGATTACTGAGGCCATATTAGGATCAAAATTAATGACAGTATGGATAGAACTGGTGAATTATTTAAATTAATATAAAACAATTATACTGTAACACATTGCTAAGTAATATAATTGTAATGATTATCCTATTCCAAAAGTACTTCAATTTCTCATTAGTAATTATTCACAATAATCTCTAACACCATGAAGGCTTTTACCTGTCTCAGATAGCCAGACGTTTTCTGGGTGATAGTAATTAAAGAAGACAATCACATCCATAAAGAAGAATTGAAAAAAATAAAATTCCATGAAAAGGGGATTTCTTTTTTTTCTGCTTGTAGATTTCCTTTGATTTTTCGATATTTGAACCTGCTAACACATCTGGAAAGGAGTCTTGCTTTTCAGACAGAAATGATGTTTACATGACAGATTCTAGCAATAATCATCTTGGCAATAATGGACCAAGTCAAAAATGTTACGTTGCTTTTGTGGTTGGCTTCCTATAGACATTCTGGGAGCACAGAGTGCTTGGCATGTGGCAGGCCCTTAATAAGTGCGTGTAGACTGACTTACTGGCAGAGACTTTTTACAAAAGCTTTGCTATGTCAATGGTTCCTATTTGTTGTTGTTGTTGTTCCATGTATTTCTTTCAACAACAACAAAAGAAAATGTGTTGTGAACTTTCAGGGTAATTTATATGACTAATAATATTTTCTATTTAATTCAATAAGTGTTTATAATAACTATGATAACTTATCTTCCAAAATTACAAATTAAAATGTAAATTATATAATTATAAATATAAAATTATATTCTACCTATACTTATGAGAGCAATTAATATAAAATTATAAGCCTCTAATTATAAAGTCATTATAAATTTTTATGTGGAGCATTCTACAAGAATTCAAAGAAGTAATTCATCAAGTTCTCATGTATGTACTATTTATTTGTAAGATATATTAGATTTATCTATTTTACAAATTATATTATATATAAATTATATTTTAGTGAAATAAGTTATAATTGAAAAGGTGTTTAACACAGCATTAATAATCATATATGAATTTAATTTTGATATTGGACATTTTTTCATTTGATCAAAGGTTTACAGTCTTAAATCTGGCTCAACATTGAGTTTATTACTATATTTTGACTAAAGCAAGAAGAAAGTAAAATTGCTCACTCATGCAAATATGTAATGGAAAATAGTAGAATTTTATAAGTTTTCTTACTGATTGGTAGAAATTGATCTCTATTTTTAGGCCCCAACCAAGTGATAAAAAAGAATAATTGTAATATAAAACATTCATTTTCTACTGGCTAATGAAAAGGACTGAATTAAATGATAAATGTACTTAAAGTTTAATTGCATGTGTTGCTTTGCTTTAAATTATATTTATATATTGTTGGGATTGGAAGCTCAATTCCGTGTGGATGGTCTCGGGCGGGTAAAAGTGGGACTTCTAAATCTTAGAGTCTTACGAGGCCCTCCATGAACAGCGGGGTTTCGAGAAGGTCAGACTGAGCTAGCTCGGCTAGCTCGGGTATTTCCGCCTCTCCCTGGGAGATACGTGATGGGTGGAGTCTCCCTGCCCTCGAGGTCGTCCCCGATTGGAGCACACCTAGTTACCTAACAGCACGGTATTGAGACGCAAACTGTGCGGCTGAAGGTTAAGTAGGATTGAGGAAGCCTGAAAGCTCGCTTAGCACGTGTGGAGCCAAGAGGACAGCAGGCTCCGCTTCTCTTCTCTTCTCTCTCCCCTCCCCCTCTCTCCCCGCTTGTACTTCTACTTCCAATCCCTTAAGCTTAGCCTCCTTAGGAAATCTCCCCCTCTTCCTCCTAAGGAAGACTCCCCTGCACTTGTAACTAGACCCTGAAATAAAGCTCAACCCTTGTTCGGCTCTGGAACGTCCTTTCTCTCATATGTGCATCCGGTTTTGGCCAACCGAAGACCTCGGAGGTGAGGTAAGAAAGACTCGGGTAGCCCACACAGGCCTCTAGGCCTGGCAATATATAAACTACCCATTTATACATAAAATCTAATACATAAATATTATCTAATACAAAAGATAATAGCTTTTTTTTTCTTAAAAGGCAATTGAGATAAAAATAGAACAGCAATCATGTGAAGAAAGCTGAAGGAGCAGAAAAGCAAATGACTCCAAAGCGTCATAGACTTTGGTTCAAAATTTTCTGGCTGTTAAAACAAAATTGGAAATACATTGAGTTACATACATTTTCCCTTTCTGACAAAAAAGGGATACACATTCATCAGCAGAAATAAAATGTTTGGGGGCTCAGAAATCTACTCATAATGGACAAGCATTTACATATTACTGTTAAAGAACACATAGACAGATAAATAGATAGATAGATGGATGGATGGATGGATGGATGCATGATGAATGGATATATATGTATTTAATAACTGTCAAAGTTAAACAATATATAGATATATTACAACTATTAAATTAAAGGTATGTATGCATATCTATCTATGGATCTCAATATAAAGAACATATATTCTTTAACAGCATGTGTAAATGTTATCAAGTTTGTTTTTATTGTTGGTCAGTTGTTCCGAACAAATCTGACTCTTTGTGACCCCATTTGAAGTTTCTTGACAAAGATACTGAAAGATTCACTGTTTCCTTCTTCAGCTCATTTTGCAGATGAGGGAACTGAGTCAAGCAAGGTTAAGTGACTTGTCCAAAGTAACACCATTAGTAAGTGTGTAAGACCAGATTTGAACTGAGGAACATGAGGTTTCCTGACATCAGACCCAGTATTCTATCCATTGTACCACCTATCTACCCTGTCATTATCATACTTATTGTAAATATTATTCATAACAATAATTCATCATAGCTGTAATTATTATTGCACCAGTCACTTAACTTCTGCCTCAGTTTCCTCATTGGTAAAATAAGGATAATAGGCACTTACCTTGCAGGATTGTTGTGAGCATAAAATTATTTATTTATTTATAAAGTGCTTTGCAGATCTTAGTGTTTTATATAACTGTTAGCTATTATCATTAACGTGGTGGCAAGGCATTTGTATAACACAACTTTTGAATGGGGACATAGATGGGGGTAGGATTAGACCAGAAAACTTATAACATTCCTACCAGATCCTATGTCCCCATGTCCTCAAGACTAGTGTATGTTAAGTTCTCAGTGATTATCTGTTGAAAGAATGACTTTTCTAACATTTTATTTGCTTTCAGATACCTCCATTTCCCATGTACTGCCAACAGGTTGATCTTTGTTTGAAAATATTCATATCAAATCAAAAAAGAAAATATTATTTCAAAGGCAGAAAAAGGGCTTGTTTTGATATGGAAAATCTTCAGTTTTCCAAAGGCCATGAAAGTAATAAAAAATGAATTATCAGAAGTAGCAGAAATTTTTGACAATGACATCTCGAACAACGAGCTTGGTAAGATGATGTTTTATGTGGCAAATGTTATATTCAACAAGGTTTGGGCCCCCATCTCCTTCAAGATATATTTTTAACCTATTAAAAAAAGTTTTATTGTTCCCCTTAACTCTTCTCTTTCCCTAAATCATGTAATGCCTTGGTAAAAAGGAAAAAAGAAAAAGAAAAACCCATTATTAGTGATTTATAGAAATCCTCAATATAAATGTTAATTTGTGTGTCTTCCACAAATTATTCCTGCAAGCTTTTCCTTCCTTGTTGTAGCTGCTTTTCTGAAAATTAGTACTGTCCAGTTTTATGTGATTTTTTTAACTAACCCCAAATCCAGAAAACACAACTGACTTTGCTTTACTATAATGTGGGAAATTTCTTCTGTTTTTACATTTCTGTCTGCTCAGCCACTGTCAAAACTAAATGAATTTTTAAAGTTCAATAGCTCATTGCTTCATATTGAACATCATGTTGTTCAACAGGTTTTAAAATGACAAAAACTTTGATATAAATTTAATTTGCTATTATTTTATTTTAAATTCAATAGAAGCATAGAATATTAGTTAGGTGGGATCAAAGAGATAATCTAGTCCATCCTACTAACTGTAAAGAAGAAAAAACTGAGGATCAGTAATGCCTAATGATTTGCCCCAAACCACACATCAATCAATAGCAAACTCTGAACCAAAAGCCAAGTTAGACATCTGACTGCTAGTCTCTGGTTCATTTCATTATATTAAAGACAAATACCAAAGGACAGAATCAACTTCAATCTCACTTCATCTCATCCAATGTCAATTATGTGGCTCAAAAGAACACACACACAAAAATCAATCCTAAAATCATATTTAAAAATTTTGATCACTTAAGTGCCTCTGCTTCTAGTAGTAACTGGTAATAAAATACAACTACTCAAAATTACATGTTCCACTTGAACAACATCAGCTTTGAAGGAAACCAACTTGGAGCCTTCCTAGTTCTTATCAGTCACACCAGGATCTTCTATTTGGATTCCAAGTGGTTTTAGTAGCTCTGTGGTTTACCAGCAAAAATTTACTTTCAGCACTGCCAATTCCCAGCCAATGAAAACAAAGCATATTTGAGGGGTGGTGGCAGCAGGGAAAACCTCAAATGCCAATATGGAAGGAAGTAATCTGTGGGCAAGGCACAGGGCCATTCAAATGCTATCATTCAGGGGAAAAGTACAGAAGGAGCCCTTAACTACCAAGAAACTGTAGTTAAATAGAGCCATACATTTCCCAGAAGTCTCACAGTCACATGTTATCTAAGTTCAAAGTACAAGGTAACTAACCTCCTAGAAGAGAAGGTAAAAGGATTTGAGGGTTGCCCTGTCCACTCTACATATTATCAGAGAGAATGGAGTCTTCTTTCAAAAACAAACATGCAAAAAGAAAAGGAATTCATTGTTAAAAAGCAAGAAAAAAATGTACCTAAACAGACAGAGGATTCTTGGACTGGTCCATGAAGTTGGAGGGCAGAAGAACATGGCAGAAAGGGAAAGATGATTCACAGAGCACTGAAAGTCAAGTAATGATATGAGATTCATTCTGATGAAGGACCTAAAACCAGGGAGAAAGAATTAGCTTCTTGTCCTCAGAGGAATAAAGATATGAAACCAAAGGTTCTGTCAGATAAGAGATCATACAGTAAATATTACCAGAGCAGACTGATTAATGGTTTAGTACTCCTTGCTAAGGAGTCCTCAGGTTGCTCTGGGGCTATCTGATGAGTATCAAGAAGTCTACTTTCCTCTAAGAATATATATACATACATATATATATACACACTTATACATAAACAAACATATGTGTTCCATATATATACATATGTGTGTATATATACACACAGTATACACACACACACACACACACTTAGGAAATGGGTAATTTTCTTATCACTGCTGTTAATGGAAGCAGGTGCTTGGGAAAAGAAAAGAAGACTTGGGAAGTGACCACTAGGTGACAAAGATCATGCCTGAAAATGAAACTTGGATTTCTAGATCATGGCTTTAAAATGGAGTAATGACAGGGATGGAGTGAACAAAACGAGGACTGGTAACAACTCATTTGCCCAGTGTTCTGCAACACTGCAATTTAATCAAAAGGTCATTAAACTAAAAAGAAAGGAAAAGGAGACAACTTTCTTTACATACTCCCAAACTATCTATTTTAGAGAGTATATAGGGATAGCAGAAGTGATCCAAGAAATTCATATGAATAAAATCCAAGGAAGGTGAGAGCAACAAAACCCAGTGTTTTGGCTGTCTTAGTGTACATGAAAAAGTACAGGTAAGGAAAGGAGAACCAACATCCTAATGCAAGGATGAAAAATTCATACAAGTATTTAGAGAGATTTTGTGGGATCAGAGCCATGACTAGAATATGACTCTGGAAGGATGAAACTTATTCAAAAGGAACAGTGTAGGTAAACAGGAGAGGAAGCATTGTATATTAAGAATATATACTCAAATGAGGAAATACAGAAAGCAAACAGGGGAAATGTGACGGAAAGTGTTTGGGTGAAGATCAAGGGATACAGGAATAGAAGAGATATTCTGTTAGGTTATACCACAAATCACCTGGGAAAGAAGAGGAAATAGAGGAATTTGGAGAACAGACCAAAACCCTGCAACAGCAACAGATAGATAGATGATGATGATGATGATGACAGATACATAGATAGATACATAGATACATAGATGAATGGATGATAGATGCAGAAATCTCTATCTTTATCTTTTAGTATTTGTATAGATATAAATACCTATATCTGTCTACATACACATGTATTTGTGCAATCTGAGTTATTACTTCATCTTTCCAAAGCACCAAGTCCTTTAACCCTTAGTCAGCATTTATGGTCAGCCAGAACCAGACAAGGTAGCTATGTACCTACTCTACGGGTGTGACACACTCCCCTGTGTTCATGTTGTGTTTTCCCCACACAGTGACTGGCACCCAATAAGTCACATAAATGATTGTTGATTATTTGACATAATGTAAGTTCCTTGGGGGCAGAGGCTATTTAGTTTTTGTCTTTGTATTCCTAGCACTGATCACAATGCTTTATACATGGCAGGTGCTTAATAAATGAATTTTCAGTTAAATTGAATCAGATGACAATTAGCATAGCAAGGGAAAAAAGAAAGGATTCCTTCTAGGCCTGAGTACGAATGGTGCATTTTGGCAGAAAAATGAAAGACATTTTGAAAAGACTGAAGACTGATTTTGACTGTGAGAGGAGCACTGAAGGGTAGCCCTAGAAATGGTTGGAGTGAGATTGAGGAGGGTCTTAAATGCCAGGATAGGTGGTAGAAAAGGACTTGAGTTCAAATTCTAGTTCTGTTTCTTACTACTTATGTAACCTCAGGAAAGTCACTTAAAAGATCATAGACTTAGATTTAGAAAGACTTTACGGGTCCTGAAGCCCAACCCTCTCATTTTACAGTTGAAGAAAGCAAGATTCAGTGAGGTTAAATACTTGTCCAGAGTCATCCAGCTCACAAGTGTCTAAGGCAGGATTTGAATGCAGATGTTGCAGTCCCTTAAGTCAGTGTCTTCTCTAATGTAATATATCCTATATGATCCTGAAGGTGCCTTACAGTTATAAAAAAAATTCTATTATCTTCTATAGATTATTTAGACTTTGTTCAATAGTCAGTAGGGAGCCATGAATGAGCTGAGTCATTGAATGACATGATTAGAATTGATCATTAGGAATTTTGAATTGTAGCTGGGCAAATGAAGGATTAAATTCAAGGTAGGAAAGGATTGACCTGGATCTCCACATGCCATATAATGGCATGGATTTGGTGGATAATTCTAAGTCCATGCTATTTATAATTTTGTAGGTTTGTAGCAAGTCTCTTCTCTCAGTCTTCAGCCTTCCAAATTAAAGAGTTTTTATCTTCTTGGTCTGTCCTTATATAACACTACATACCTCCCTACCTTATTCTCCCACCCACATGCCGCTGAATATCTCAGCTGCCCTTCTCTGGGCAGTGGTAAATAATTGCCATTTCACCTAGAAATGTCAAAAAGAGAATCTTTAACTAAAGGGGACAAAGTGTATAGTCACTTCATTTATAATTTATCTCTTTAATGTCAGAATTGACTCTAATTTGTGCTTAGGAAAAAAAAACTTCTTCTTAGGAAGGAAAAGCCATGTTTTTATTTATTTTTCAGTAATGCTGGATCATTGGCAACCAGCTCCAGTTTTTGTCAAGAGTACCATGCCTCCGGAAATAAGACCAGAGTGGGAGCCCAGAAATTATCTGCAAGAATTTTAGAAATTCTCAGATATTTATTGCCACACTTCAAACTGGGATGGGGAGAAACTGAGCTGTGCAGTAAATATTGAACTAAAATAGCTCACATTTACATAGTGCCTTAAATTCTGCAAAGTACTTTACATATGTTATCTCATTTCATCCTTAATAGAGCCCTGAGAGGTACATGCTATTACTATTGTACAGCTGAGAAAGATGAAACTGAGTAAGATTTAAGTGACTTACCCAAGGTCACACATAGCTAGTACATATGAGAGCAGGATTTTAACTCAGGCCTCTGGGTTCCAAGTTCAGAAGTCTAGCTACTATGCCACCTAATGGTCTGTTTTGCAAAACTACTATGACAATAGATGTGCTTTTACTATTATTGCTAAATTTAGAATCATGTTTTCTCAGGCATATATTAAAAATCCAAAAAAGAGAAAAAGAGAGAGAAATCACAAAATTGAAACCTTTCTAGTTTTAAAGCTAATTGCTAGAGTGCAAAAGAAGATCTCTATGGAACATCATCTCAAGATGTTAGTGATCTTGGAAAAGGCAATTTTACTAAATTAGTTGTTCCACTACATTAAATTAAGATTCTTAGAATTTCACAGCAACCTAGAATCAGAGTTAATGGATACAAACAAATTTCAGAAGAGAGAAGCCATTAGATGATCCTCCTGGATGGATATTGATAGGGAGATGTGTGAGTATTTTAGAAAAGCATAATGGCTTCACTTTTTTCAAATTTATTGAAGTTTGTGGATGTTCTGTGTATGGTGAATTTTTTATTAATAGTGCTTACAATAAAAATATACACTCATGTCTTCTGGGTTCCAGTTTTATATCTTTCTCCCTAACTTTTCCCCACTCCCCTCTGATAAGTATCAGTGGAACTTGTGAACGCTTGCATTGTCCGTACAACTCAAGAATATTCATCAACCTAGACTTGGAAGGCCAATATTGGACTTTGCTTGAAGAGAGGGAAGTGTTCACCCCAAACCCAGACTAACTGACTCTATCTTGGCAAAGATCATGAAAAGATAAATAGTAAGAGAGTGGAAAGTGGAATTTTACAGTATGGGAATACAGTCTAGGGGCACTGTCTCATTAATTCCATGAAGGGGTTAATGACAACATGAATAGTGGGGCCATGAGTAAATAATGGAAGCAACAGTTAAAACAATTCTTGGAAAATATGTTTAAATGGGTTGTGAGTCAATACACAAAATGCAACATAATCAAGACCAAAATTAAATGATGAGCAGTTACACAAGACAAAAGTCCATCATCCAGAAACCTTATGACACAACAGGCTTAGGTCAAGCCCCTCTTATTTTAGAATCAGGCATCAAAACTTATGTACTATGATGTGCTAACCAGACATAGTAGATAGTCCAAGAAACCCCCACAAACTATAAAGTTGTGTGTCTTCTACCTACAAGATTTTATATATATATATGCATATATATGTATATATATACACATACATATATGTACATATATACACATATACACACACATACACACATATATAATATATACATATGTGTGTCTATATATATGGAGAGAGAGAGAGAGAGAGAGAGAGAGAGGGAGCTGTTCCAATTATTCTCTCCTTTTGAATGAGCTTAAAAAACTTTGGAAAAGAAGAGCAAGGGGTGGGTTATATCACCACTGAAGTTATAATTAAAGGTCAATAGTCCTATAACCATAGTATAAAAGTAGGGGTATGCTAGAACCAACTTGTACCAGCTCTTATGAGACTGTTGAATTTTCAGTGTCAATATTGACACCTCTGAAATTGGCAAGCACCACAAATTCAGGCTTAATTTACTCTTTTGTTGATTGTCTAGACTTAAGAACATAATGGAAAAAATTGTTAATATTGTAGACTGTAAATTGAAGAATGTATTGTCTATAGATTTTTTCAGAGAGCTGGTTGCTAAACATTTACCAATATAATGAGGCATAAAAGTTAACATTTCAACATTTTCCTTAAAAATTATGATTTAATAGTGATATAATAATCCCAACAGCTAGCATTTCTAGACTTCTTACTATGTGCTAGACACTGTACTAAGTGCTTCATAAATATCAACTCATTTGATCTTCACAACAACCCTGTGAAATAGATGTTATTATTATCCACATTTTATATTTGAGGAATCTGAGGTGAAAGAAGTTAAGTAACTTACCCAGGATCACATAGGTAATAAGTGTCTAAGACCAGATTTGAACTCAGGTCTTCCTAACTCCATGTCACACATTCTATCCACTGCTGCCAAAGAATAAAATACAGAATAGATTTTTCTCTTTGTTGGCTACCTCACCATTTCAAAGATGGAATTATAATTAAGGCAAGTCAAGAAATTATTACCCAATTTGGGTAACAGGGGGAGGGGGAAGAAAACAGTACTCACTAAGAGCTTGGGCACTGTACTAGTCAATTTAAAAATATCATTTCATTTAATAATGGGAAAGAACTCCCACAGCTGGAGATATAATTGAAATAAATCCCCATCACTAATATTTCATGTCTACATTGAGGCTTATTTTCTGCTTAGTAGACTTTTTATCTATTTCACTTATCCCTCAAAGTCATCAATAGATATTGCCATGACTTTATCACTTATGTTTCTCTCCTTGTTGATTTTCATCCAAAAGTTCCCCCTATCATCTTGTTCCTGAATGAATTTAACTTCTTGATGATATGCACTTTTATCATGTCTGATATTTCATCTTTTGTATAAGTGATACCTTTTACCCCCCCATTCCTAATGGATTTTATTCCAGTCATAGGTCTCATTCCTACAATTCCAAAGAAAGGCCTACGAAGTAAAATTTGCCTCCTTCTATCGGGACCTCTAAAGTCATCTTTCTTGCTATTCATACTTTATGCAACAGCATCTTCTAGAATAAGATCCACAAAGTCTGTATGTTTCCCTACTGTAGCAAATGCTTTTGGCAATTAGTCAATCATTGCTAAAGTAGAATTGGACCTGTTCTATACTTCATAGTCAATTGTGTGTTGCCATTTTGTAGTTTCATCCAAGGATGTCTACAATCTGTACACTGAAAATCTGTCTAAAGAGATTTTATTAAAATGGAAAACTGAATTTTAAGAGTCACCAAATTCAAGTGAATTGCCAATCATCTTCTAGGGACATTACTTGTCTATTACTTCTTATTCTTTGTTATTATTTATTCTTTGAGATGACCTGAAAAATCAATCTTTGATTTGTTTTTAATTGTATCACTTCACTGAACTTCCAGTAAAGATGGAGACATGTTGTAAGGTCATGCAGGGACCCAACTTCCCCACATATACTCCAACGAAGACATAAGAAGAGAAGCAAACTAAAAAATAAACCAAAAAAAATCTAAAAAAAGAAGCAAAATTAAGTTTCTTCATCCAGTCTAGGACTGTACAGAAAAACAATCAGCCTTAGAAAAGAACTACTGAACATAAGTCACAAGCAAGGAGCCTGGTAGGACTTTAACCAAGCATACAAATTTAAAAGGTGACTTAACTTACTCTTATTGGAACTGATGGTTCAAAGAACAAATCAAAGAAACAAAATATAATTTCATTAATGAAAATGATTCCAAGGAGACAATAAAGCAATACTTTTGAGATGTGAAAAAATACTTATGGAAATTTTAAATCTCTAAAAGTTTTCATCAGCAAAGGAAAGAAATAACAAATTAATAAAGCGAGTATACAACTAAAAACTTCCTGGAAAGGCCAAAAAATATTGAAACCTCGACAAAACAAAAAGTTATGAATTCTGAACATTAAAAGAGAATCAACAATGCAAGAAAAAATTAACAAATAAAAGTAGGGTCTTGCTTTTAAAAAAAAACTAATAAAATAGATAACTCACTAGTCAGTCTGTCCTATAAACAGAAAAAACATGCTGCCAACATGAAAACTAAAAAGGATAGCATTATGGTTGCTGACTCAGGCATATCATAGCCTCTTTTGGCCTCTTCGTTGCTGTAAGAATTTACATTGATTAAACTTTTCTCTATGAAATGGCAATAGTCAAGGTCAATGTCTTTACATTCATTTCCAATTTTTCAGTCAGCCTGCTTAAGTAACCTGTAATGTCAAAGGCCCCATAGATCCGGGCTCATGCAGACTTAGTATAATCCCAAGGGCTTCCCAAAGATCGATATTTCTTTGGCATGATTATGTCCCTACCCAGGGTTTGCTGATGGAAATGTCCATGCTTAGCTTGAGTACAGTTCATGTCTACCTACATGAGAGTTTCCACACATGTGAGTATTTAGTTTCTGTGCAAGCATACAAAGTAATAAATGCATATCAGATACAAGTAGCCTTTATTTCACTCCACAAAAGATGCAAATACCCCAAAGAATTCACATTAAAAGAAACACAGAAAACTCATTAAAGGAATCTTAATAATCCATAAATATTGATAACTATAATTTGTCTCCTCTATTGAATTCCATTTTCCCATGAAGGGGTAGACCCCTTCAGATGACACCACCACACAGCTGAGTCCCCTCTGAAGGAAACTGAAGTAATTTTTCCAATGTGACCATGACGTGAAAATCCAATGAGTCTTTCACCTATACTAATTGTACCATCTTTTTGTTGTGACCCACCTCTTGAAGAAAAAGATAGTTATAGACTACTAGAGAGACAATCCCTTTCCTACCAGGTAGTACAGTCCAAATAACTCACTGAAATAATATAACTTCTCCCCTTCACTGCAGGAGATTACATGGATTGGGTGATCTTATGCAAGCTGCTCAGAATATTCCTTCTCTGGAGAGAAGGCTGATTATCTGAATGTGCAGACTTGGAATAATCATCAAGACAACTTCTAAGGCTAGTACTGTCTAAGAAATACCCTTAGATTTGAAATGTTATAGTGGAATAAAGAAAATGAGTCATTTCATCCAGATGACAATTTATTTAGCAGCACGTGCAGTTGTAGAAACAAACCAGGTCCAAGGCTCTTGGTAGGCAAGGACACTGACCATTGGTTTCTACATACAATTTGGAGGGGATGAAAAATGGAGAAAACAAGATTACAGGGATTGAGACGCCTGGTTTTTGATTGATGGAGGTGATCAGGAGACACTGAGATGAGAGGGAAAGGGGTAATATTTTTACATTAAGTTGAATGACCTTAGGGAGTGGGAGTCTTCTTGTGACTGCTCCAAAATCAAGTGACTTTCAGCTAAAGCAGCTGAAACTTAGCTTCACAAAATGGCAGATAAAGGCAAAATGGAGTCCCAAATGCCATTTTTTAAAATGTAACATTACATTACTTGGGAAAGTCTCCCTCTTCTAACTAGGAGGCAGAGGTTCAGCATAATCCTTGTCCATGAACTCCTTTCCCAGGAAAATGGGTGAACACATATATTTCTAGTTCAGTCTTAGTTTCTCCATGAAGCCTTCCCTCACCACTCACCATCATCACCATGGTGATGTTTGTCTCCTCTGAACACTTAAGAGCAATTATGTAGACCACATTTGTCACACTGCTTTTTATTGTTCATCATGCTTTAATATGTATTTGTCTCATTTTCCCAAGTGGAATGTAAGCTTCTGAATGCAAGCAGAGATCCTTCATTATATTTCTTTGTATTTTCCCAGTGTCCAACACTTAGTATAGTGCCTAGTGTTTAATAAATGTTTATTATCTTACTGACTGTTAAGAGTAGACAGTGCCTTATATAATGTAAATTCACAATAAAATTCTACCTTGTTGACATTATATTCCCATTCTCCTATATCCTCCCTCTTATGGGGAAAGAGTTAAGAGTGAATAAATCTTCATGATGTGGCAAGCTGAGTACTATAATTACTTTAAGCAGAAATAAAGAAAAGCACACACTTCTCAGTCTAGACAATAAGACAAATTGTGAAGGCATATATCTGAAATCTAGCTTGCTCCTGTCATTCTCCTTAAAAAGTCACTGATGTTGGACTTAGCCAGCACAACAGCTTTCAACTTGTCTATATCATTGACCTGTAATTCACCAGGTGTATAAATGGAAGACATTTAAGTAAGAATACACTCCTTCCTTTTTGTTTCTCGGGTCAATAAAAAAACAAAATTACACTAAAGACCAAAGTCTTTTAAAAAACCCTCTTGAAAGAAGCATATAAAGCTCAAAAAAGAATCAATAGTCAGACCATTCCTTTAAAAGAGCTATTTAGTTTAAAAGATGCTAACATTTTAGGTGAGCAACACCACAGTGTTTCTAGGAAACATCAGGGATCTCCCCAATTATTTGCTATTTAATAATCATATCTCTCATCACTATACACCCAAATAAATGCATAACACCATACCCTAACTAAGGCTAAAGAAAATATAATAAAATTAAATTAAAACAAAAGGAAGAAGATATGGGAAATGCCTAGCTAGATGTTACATTGATTTTAGTTACTCCCTAGCCTGCATGAGCACCTCATACAACAGACCTAGAAATGATAACTATATAGACTTGAATGTCAGAGACTCAGTGTGAATGCTTGCCCTGGTAAAGATGTCAGCTCCCACACTTAAAGACCATTCAGCACAGGTTTTTATTCAGAATCATAGAAACAGGCAGACATAAATTCATGAGGCCTCTTAGGAAAGAAATACTCCACTACCCTCCCAAAATAGAGCTTGAAGGAAAATTTTTATGCTCTCAGAAAAGCAGCTAATTTCCAGATACATTAGTCTCACAGGTAGACTTCTCTGCATTTACTTTTACTCCAGAATTTTATCATTGTTTATTTTCCTATTATCTTTTTACTCATTAAGCAGCAAGACAGGGATGGAGTAGGTTTGAGTTTAAGAGTCATGTGTGTATGAGACTTTTCACTTACAGTGGCATGGAGACTGATTTCTAAGTTGGAGTTATTCATGCTGAATAGGAAGAGGGTAGATACATGGCCTTCTTTCTCTTGGGAGGCAGCTAAGGGGTGCAATTGATAGAATGCTAGGCCCAGGAACAAGAAGACCTGAGTTCAAATCTGCCTTCAGAAACTTACTAGCTGTGTGATCCTGAGCAAGTCCCTTGACTTCTATCTGCCTCAGTTTCCTTAATTGCAGAATGAGAATAATAGTAGCATCTATTTCCTGCAGATGTTGTGAAAATGTGATGAGATAATATTTGCCTGGTATGTAATAAATGTTTATTTCCTTCCTTCCTCCCTTCCTCCCTCCCTCCCTTCCTTCCTTCCTTCCTTCCTTCCTTCCTTCCTTCCTTCCTTCCTTCCTTCCTTCCTTCCTTCCTCTCTTCCTCCCTTCCTTCTACAGTTTAAACTACTTGACAGTCAGACATTAAATTCACTCAGCTAAGAAACAGAAAGGAGACATGGCACAGCAGGGTCAGATAGAAGGGAAAAGTTCTCTTCCTTAGAAAAATAAAGGACCTCAGAGAAAGGAGAAGAAGCCCAACTGTGTTCTCCTGCCTGTGGAGTTTCTACATGGGAGTATTCTACTCCAGCACAAACCTCACATCCTCAAAGCCTTATATTAGACTTCAAAATGATCATTCACAACAGCAGCAATAACCTTCAGCAGAGTACTGCACAATCTAAGTTGCAGAATCCTTGCAGATCTATTCTGGTAGAGAGAGTTTCCTTCCCAGTAATTCTCTATGAAGATGAAGTCACAATTCCAGACAAAAGGAAAGTGATCTCATGCTGATCTGCTCATCCCAGGCTTGGCTGGGTAAGAACTCCTCTCTTTATTGCTGCCACCAACGTTTGCCTGGTCTTTGAGACATCCCAGACTCCATTGTCTCTGGCTAGGAAGAAATAAAAGACCTTTTTCACTTTAGTTTACCCAAGACAGGTGTGGTAGGGGCATCCTTTGTATGAAGTGGGCTGGATTGTTTTCCCTTCAAAGCCCCAAGGAGCATGTTTGGGTTTGGGTTTTCTAAGCAACCAGAGCTTAAAACATTGACTTTGTCTCCTTTTCATGTGAGACATAAAAAGTACAACCTATGAGCAACTGGTGCACAGGAGGTATAGTGGAAGGTTTACTGTCCAAGGGACATCTTTCTGAATCTATGTTTCTGAAGTGTTCAACACAATATCTATTTAAAGGGTAATAGCGTCCATTTAAATGAGTACATTGTAACTATTTAATCTAAGTAAATTTAATTTTACTGAATTTTGTGGTCCATGAGTGTTTCACTGCATCCCATTGCTGAGATTGACTCACTGGGCTGGCCCAATGCAGGTCTAGCCCAGAAAAACGAAAGCTGGGGTTTACAGAAGTATCTTAATAGAAACTGAAGGAAATACAGTGGGATAGAAGATCTTGGAGTCAGGCATCCTTTACGCTCTTCTTGTTCAGCTTTTACAACCACCAGCCCTATAAGGCTTTAGTTCTTTTATTCCCTCCTGCCAATGCCAGTAGAAGTGTCACTTTAATAAGACAACACATGCATTGTACATATGATATTAAAACCCCATTCAGTTTTCACCAGTAATATTGAAAGGTCAATGTGGTGTAGTATAAAAATTACTAGACACAGAGTTAATAGATATGAGATAGAATTTCATCTCTGTCATTCTGTTCCAGCAGCCAAGTATTTTAACCTCTTTGAAATTCCATTTTTTTTCATCTGTACAATGAAGATAATGCATGCGTTTCCTGCCTTACTGGAGTGTTATGAGGAAATCTCCTTACAAATTTTAATGTGAGCTATTTTTAGTATTGCAAATGGTCAGTCAACAAGCATATATTAAGCACTTACTAAGTGCCAGTCACTGTGATAAGCTCTGGAAATGCAAAGAAAGTTCTTCCCTCTTACAGTGGAATGGAGACCAGTTTCTAAGTTGGAGTTATTCATGCTGAATAGGAAGAGGGCAGATACATGGCCTTCTTTCTCTTGGGATGCAGCTAGGTGGTGCAATTGATAGCACGCTAAGCCTAGAAACAAGAAGACCTGTTCTTCTGCTGTTCTCAAGCAGCTGACAATCCAACAAGGGAGATGACATGCAAACAACTGTGTGTGTGTAGGTGGGTGGCCCTGGAGATTAAAAAACAGCTTGTCAGAGACTGTATAAAAAAGGAGTCAAAAGGAAAAAAAAAACCCTGCACCCAAGAGGGGAAAATGACAAGTAGAAGAGTAGGTTATAATCTCGAGAACTGGGCTTCAAAAGGAGAAGAACGCTAAGTAACATTTTGCCCTTTCCTCTGGGTCCAGTTTTCCCTTCCAGTACTAACTGCTTCCTTAGGCAGACGTGCATTAGCCATGTAGCACAATTAGCCAGCCACACTTCTTTAAGGGGTGACCTCTGATGAGTCTAGCAGAGGATGAAGGAAAAGGCATCTTCTTCACCATTTTAAATTTGAATAGTCCTCTAGGAGATCTATGTGTCTGGCTCAAGGGTCAAGCAAGAGTCTAGGCTAGTAGCTGGACAAGAGAGAAAGAGAGAGACAGAGAGAGAGAGACAGAGATCAACCATATGCAAGTGGAGCACAGATTCTTCATTTAATCCCATGAAGAGAGATCAGAACATGTCACGTGAAACATATCTATATTCATTCAGGAAAAGTAATTTTTTCAGAATTCCTTAAGTAGTGTTTCCCTGGCAAGGGGCACGTAGGTAGCACAGGGAAAAAAATCACAGGTTTTAGGAATTAGCAGACCAGTTCTTTTCCCAGTTTTGACACTAACTTACCGTTGTGATCTTGGATAAGTTCTTTCATCCCCTATAGGTCTCATGTTCCTCTTCTTCAAAATGAAGGGGTTGAACAAAGTGATCTCTAAGGTTACTTAACTCTTTCACATTCTCAGCTTGGTATAGCAGAGAATACACTGGCTCTGGGGTCACAGGTTCAAATCCTATGTATCATACTTAATATATGTGAAACTTGGGGCAAGTCACTTAACATTCTTATATCTGAGTTTCCTAATCCAAAAAAGAAAGGAACTAAATTAGATAACATATGAAATTCTTTTCAGATTCGTGATCCTTTGATTAAAAAAAAAGTCTCACTGGTGCTAAGAGAACATAGAATACTGAAAAGACCATTGAACTACGAGATGTGTTATTTTTCTACTTTTAATATGCTGACGACTTGTAAGACTATTGGCAAGTTTCTCAAACTTTCTGAAATTTAATTTCCTCATATGTACAGTTGGAATAATTCTCATTTTAAGTGGGCAGCCAGATGGGTAGAGAAGTGGGCCTGGAGTCAGGAAGACCTGAGTTCAAATTTGGCCTCAGACACTTATTAGCTGGGTATCCCCAGACAAGTTGCTTAACCCTGTTTGCCTCAGTTTCCTCAGCTGGAGAAGGAAATTACAAACTGCTCTATTATCTTTGCCAAGAAAACCTCAAGTGGGATCAGAAATGGAAACACAAACAGATACAACTGAAATGACTTAAAAACAACAAAGATTTTAAGAAGGTTAAATCTGAAGAAGAACTCATTCTGAATAAGGAGAAGGATGGAGGACAATGACCTTGGGAAGGAGGGGGACTCAAGGAATAGAAGGTAGTAGATAAAATAAGGTAATTAAAAACAATAAAGAAAGGCAAATTAATAAAAAATGTAAGAAGTCAGTAAGAAGAAAGGAATGAAATTGTACATGGTTGTTGAAAGGTTAATAGATGCTGTGGAGTTGTTAACGAGGTGTTAATTAGGTGAAATGTAATCTATGAGCAATTAGAAAGGCAAGGACTGAAGAGTGGAGCTGGTATGAAGAAGCATGTACACTTTTGCAGTGCTTTGCATTGTGGTCACTAATGTCATGTCTACCATGACCACATGACCCTGATCTGCACAAAAATTGTAGACCAGTCTCCCTCCTAGAAGGGACTGTAAAGAATCTTGAAGGACAACTCACCACATTCCAAGGATAATGAAGAGCTTGCAAAATTTTAAAAACCAAACCAAAACAAAACAACAACAACCAGATGTTATTCAGTGTGAATAGAAAGAAGTAAAATAATCTGAAGAGACAGCGAGGAATATTTTCTTCTTATGTCAGAAGGTTAGAGAATGTAGAATGTCATAGTAACAGAAGGGAAGAAGAAGGATCTTCTGGGATCCAAAAATAAATCTGAGATTTTTTTCTATCGACATGAAAAGCTGGATATTAAGTGAAGAGGTCTATGCTCATATTCCAAGGAATTAAAAAAAAATAAAAAATAGCCAAAGCTCTGTCTGGTGAGAGATTATCTAGTATGTCAGAGAAAGGAGATGAGTGGTAGTAGATGGTGATTTCATGCTGGGAGGTACTATAATTGTCACTTAGTAGTATAATAGCCATACAAAGGGATATCTTCCTGAGACATGTATCCAAAATGTGACAATTTCCCCAAACTAGTCAAAATGACTCCTACCCACTTCTGATCTTTTATGTGATAATGCCAGAAGGATCCTATAAAGCATTATCTAAAATTATGTAATCTCAGACCAGGAACTAGATAGGAACACAGGTGTGCTACCTACTTCAGGCAAGAGAAATAGAAAAGATAAGCAGATTGTGGAACTGAACAGAAGTTTGGAAGTTGGTATCTGGGGAATAAGATTTGAACTTCTGTTCCACAGCTGAAAATATAGAAGTAACAGACTTCTAGTCAAAGATGGAGTATACCCAACAAAGACTTATATGAATGAATGTACCTAAAGTCTTGAAAATTAATCAAAAGGGCTTTAAATAAAAAAGAATAGAAAAGAGAGACATTCTGTAGATATTAGCCAAGCCAGAAAACATATAGAGTAACTCCAATGTAGGAAAAACAATAGTAAAGATTCCTAGAATTTCAAAAGAAACAAAATTCAAGAAATGTCATATTGATGGACAAAATGGTGAAGCCACAGTCAGTAATATCTGAAAGATAATGAATAGTGAGAGAGGGATCCCAGGACTGGAGAAGAACAGATGTCCTGCTTCTGTTTTTAAGAGTAAGAGAACAGAATCTAAAAATTATAAGCCAGTGAGTTTAATTTTAATTCCTGATAACATTGTAAAACAGTTCATTAAAGGGATGATTAATGAACATTTAGAAAAGGAAGTTGTTTTTCCAAAGAGCCAATACGCTTTCACCATGAATTAGTCTCTCTGAGATTATTCACTATCACTGTTGGCTGTGTTTAGTCTGGAGAAGAGAAGACTTGTGGAAAACCAATAGTTGTCTTCAAATATGTGAAGCACTTGGAGAAAGAATTAGACCTGTTGAGCTCGGAATACAGAAGCAGGATTGATGGGTGGAAGGTGAGAAGAGACAAATGGAGGCTTAGGAAGGAGCTGTCCAAGAGTAGCCTCTATTGCCTTGGGGAGCAATTGCTTTTCTCTCACTGGAAAATCTTTAAGTGAAGACCTGTTGGGCTTGGTGTAGAAAGGTTTCTTTTAGGGATGTTTCACTGGATGACTTTTGAAGTTCCTTTGAACTCTGAGATTCTTCCTTGAAACACAGATTTATGTTAAGGATAAAATGAGATGACGTAGGGGAAAGTGTTTTACAAATTATGAAGGATTATATTATGGTAATTTGAAGGACTGTTAAGTAGCTAATTAATGCCAGTGTCATCTTGAAACTAAACTATACTCTGTTGGTCTGATGGAGTTAGTCTAACAACGACATTGGATTTCAAGTTTCCAATTCATTCATGACAGACTATTTTTTGAGCAATATCAGATTTTTTTAATTGCAAGTTTCCAAGGACCTATAGATTCATGATAATATATAGAATGACAGGAGAGAACTTCACAAAACTGTTCTCCCAATTTCCAAGTGGGTGTGAGCAGATTCACATTAATCACTGTGAAATCAGAGCTCAGCAGAAAAGCTACTGTCTTGAGAGTAAGCTGTTTTCCAGGACTCATTTTTTTTTTTATGTTTTGTCACTGATAAACTATACCAGCCACGACTCTCAATGATTAAGCCAAGTTTTTTCAGGCTTACATGACTGCCTATTGAATCACTCAGAGGCTGAACCTTCTATCTTTGTTGGATATGTCAAGGACTCCAAACATTTGGGGGAGACCAGCAACCAAGAGTCTGAGAAAATAGATTTTCTGTCATGTCATTGTTATAGCTAGAGCAATGAATATAAATCATGTCCATCACATGTACCAAATGTACTAGAAGCAAAGAGAAGGAAGAAGGATGTTGTCTTTGTGAAACTGAGGCCGTGAATCTGCCAAAGTCAGGAGTGTTTCCCTCCTTTTTCTCTGTATTCTTGTTCTAGTCTCACCAGCTAATTAGGGAAATTTTAGGGACAATTTTACCAGGCTGCCCCCAAACACTTTTATGCCATTGGCCAGGTGGACAATATTCTATGAACTGATGCAGAATTAAATGAGCAGAATCAGAACAAACTATATAATTGCTACAATGTTACAAAAGAAAAGAACTGGGAAAGACAAGAATGCTAGCCAACGTGATGACCAATTATGACTCCAGAAGACTGGTGATATTTCCTACCTTCTGGCAGAAACATGATAGACTAGAGGTAGAAAATGATACATCTGTTTTCAGACACAACCAACATATGATTTTGTTTTGCTTAACTATATTTGTTATAGGAGAAGGATTTGGGAAGGAGGGAGCGGAGAACAGAGTGAAGGTAGTGAGAGACAGTAGAGAGGTAAACAACTAGATGGCTCAGTGCATAGAGCACTGGATCTGGAGTCAGGAAAACCTGAGTTCAAATCAGGCCTCAGACATTCACTATCTGTGTGACCCTAGACAAGTTACTGAACCTCTGTTTGCCTTAATCCACTGCAGAAGGAAATGTCAAACAATTCCTGTATCTTTGCCAAGAAAAAACCCAGTGGACAACATTAGCATCCTATGGTCCACGGGGTCACAAAACGTGAACACATTTGAACAAGAACAAATGATAGTGAAGCACATATAAAGTGTCAATCAAACATTTAAGAAATATATGTAAGATATAACAAATAAAAATGTGACTAATATGAAGCTGTTTTTTTATAAACCACAAGTCCAATATATATATATATATATTTCCCTGCCATTAAAACCTTGTAAATATAAGTAAGAGAATCTTAAATTGAAAAACAAGGGGTGTGAATGGGACAGAGAGAAATTGCATTTATATACCCAAGCCAGATACCATGCAGAATAGCTATAAAATAGGAAAAAGAGTAGCAAGAGATACCAATAACTTTGTAGATAGCACAGATCTAGAAAGGACCAGGCCATAAAACCCATGGCCTTAGCTGCCTCTATGAATAGGTAATGAGCAAAGTACAATAGAGATACTAAATTAAGAAGAAAATTTTTACATCATGAGTAGCACTAAAACTTTGTGGGGTGAGACTCATGCCTATGGCTCTAGAAGAGTTGCTAATCTTTCATTCTTGAAGAGAACCAAAGACATCAGGAGGGTGACTTGCTGACTTGCAAATGAACTGGATTTGAGAAAGACAGAGCTGTGCAGTCATCAACCTCACTCTCTCCTCCCAAGTCATCAGGATCCAATGGCAAAACATAGACCAAGAGGACTGGCCATGGCCCCAGATGCAGAAGATCATAACTTATTCAAAAGAAATAGGTTGGGGGATGGCAGAGTAGTATTGTAGATTAAGAAGGATATATTCATGCGAGTAAAAATATGAGCCAAGGAGCATCATGGAAGACATTGAAGAATAACAGACAAAGAAAAGGAAGCAATATTGTCATTAAAGTATACAAGATCCACCTAAAAAGAAAAAGAAAAAAGTTTTAGAGTCTTGGAAATAGGTCACAAATCTGGCACAGAAACGCTCTATAGCTGTGATGGATGACTTCATGTCTCTGAACATCTTTTGGACTAAACACACATTCTCATTCTCTCCGTCCCTCTCTCCTTCCCTCCCTCCCTCTCTCTCTCTCCTTCTCCCTCCCTCCCCCCCGCCATCACTCTAATACTCTCTCAACTTGACTTAATGATAGCCTCATTCTTTAAACAACAGACGGACTCAAGGGCAATCCCATTCTGGACATGATTCTCACCTGTAAAGGGGAACTGTTTACTAGGAAAAAAATGATGGGAAGCTTGAGAAACAGCGACCATTCCATCTTTGAGTTTGTGAAGAAGGAGAGAAAATCCAGATTTCATCTGACATATATGCTAGGTTGTGGAAGAGCAGATTTTCAAATGTTCAAGAGTAAGGTTTGGTAGGATCCTATGGATTAAAGTTCTACAGAGGAAATTAGTCCAGGAGGGATGTAGACCTCCAAATTCAACTCAGTTAAAGTCAACAGGCATTTTTTAAGCACCCTTTCTGTGCTAGGCATTGTTCTAGGTTCTGGGGATACCAAGATGGCACTTGTCTGGCACACAGGCATTTAATAAACGTTCATTGACTGACAAAAACAACACAGCTCCTGCCCTCAAAGAAGTTCACATTCTACTGGGAAGAAAAAATATGTACACATATAAGTAAATATAAAATATGTCTAAAACTCTGAAGATAAAAGTAAAGAGGAAAAAATTTGGAGTTATCAATATATGTGAATGCATATATTAAGGGGCAGCTAGGTGGCACAATAGAGCACTATGCTTGGAATCAGGAAGACTCATCTTCCTGAGTTCAAACCTGAGCTCAGAGACTTAGTAGCTATGTGACCCTGGGTAAGTCACTTAACCCTATTTGCCTCAGCTCTTCATCTGTAAAAATGAGCTGGAGAAGAAAATGACAAACCACTCCAATATCTTTTCCAAAAAAGAATCCAACCCAGATTGGGTCATGAAGGCTCAGACATGACTGAATAACAGCAAAAGTATGTATATAGATATTATTTCTGTGTTCTATTTATATATATGTATATATATATGCACACATATATATACATGCATAAATGTATATATATGCACATATATAGAATATATAGAACTGATCAAGCTCAATTTTCAAAAGATATGTAAGGAAAAAAGAAAAGTCAAAGTCAGGACAAGTAATTAATGAAGGAATAAAAAAGCAGTAGAGATAACCCAGAAATCTGTAGGCAATAAACTTCTAGAAAGGGATCGTGTTGTAGTCCTCTAAAAGTAAGTGGTTAGCACTTCTGTAAGGAGTACTAAGACTCAGAAAATCCTGAGTGGACAAGGAAAGCTATGGACAACAAAAAATTTTATTAGCAATTTTGTGATGTGCTTTGATAGGAGGAATTCCACATTTCTGACGACAGAGTCACTAGATTATGAAATGTCAGATCAAAGAAAGGATGGGACTGATGTTTAAGATATGGGATGTTATAAGAGAAAACTGAAAAAGACAAAGCTGTTCGATGCTTCTATGGGTTGTTTTCCTTGCTAAGAATGATCTTTGGAGTAGAAATGACGGGACAAAAATAACTAATAGGGAATTGGTATTCAAGATAAGTAGGGAGATAGTAAGACAAGACCTTTACTGTCATGAGTTCAATCCAAAAGTCCAGAGGTTAAATACTGAAAAAATTGTCAGATGTGTTGCTGAGCAACTATCAATGATCTTGTAAAAATCTTTGAGAAGTATACAGAGAATGGGAGATTTAACTCAGGATGCAAGAAGGGCAAATACTTTCCCAATTTCCCACAAAGGGAAAAGAATGGAACTTGCAAACTACAAGCTAGTGAGCTTGATTTTTATCCCTCAAAAATTTTCAATTTGCTAAAGGTATAATTAGTGAACACACAGGAAAGAAAGCAGAAGTGATGAACATTGTGTAATGTATATGGCACAGGACTTAGAGCATTTTTATATGATTGTTGATAGTTCATTTTTTTCCTATGAAAACCATTTATATATTGAGGAATAGATCTTAGACATGAATTTGAATAGGTTCCTACATATCTTGAATATGAGACCTTTATCAGGGAAACATATTGCAAGGATTTTCCTCAGTTGCCTGTTTCCTTTCTAATTTTCATTATATTAGATTTGTTTATGTAAAAAAAATAATAAATTTTATGTAATCAAAATTATTCATTTTATCTTATGTGATCATTTGAGAAATGAATTCTTCACCTAACCACAGACCCAAAAGGTAATTTATTCTTTATTCCTTTCATTTGTTTAAGAAGTGACTTTTTATAGCTTGATCATAGCTCCCTATGGAGTTTGTATTTGTACATAGAGTGACATGTTGCTCTAAACCTAATATCCACCAAACTTCTATCCAGTTTTCCCAGTCATTATTGTCAATCCTTTCCCACCAGTACCTGGAGTTTGTGGGTTTGTCAAACTTTATGTTACTGTGTTTGTTTATTTATGGATGTTGTAAAACTAACGTATTCCACTAATCCATTTCTTTCTTTCTCTTTGTGTCTCTGTCTCTCTCTGTTTCTGTCTGTGTCTGTCTGTCTGTCTGTCTGTTTGTCTCTCTCAGTGAGTTGATTATGTTGGGATGAGCTCAAAAAAATGGATAGGTGAGAAAGAGAGATGCACTAGGAGAATGGGAATGGGAGAAAGAATAGGGAAAATTATCTTACATAAAAAGACATCCAAGTGAGAGCTTTTAGAGGGGAAGGAAAATGGTAGGGAGTGGGCAGCACTTGAACCTCATTCTTATTTTAATTGGTTCAAACAGAGAAGCAAATATATACATGCTCAACATGCTCAATTGTGTATAAAAATCTGTCTTATTCAACAAGGAAAGGGATAAGAGAAAGGTGGGTTGATAAAAGTGAAAACAGATTGAAGGAGGTGGTTGTCAGAAGTATAACAGACTTCTGAGAAGGGATGGAACAAAAAGAAAGAAAGAAGGATAAACAGAAGAAAATGGGTTGGAGGAAAATGCACAATTACTAATCATAACTGTGAATGTGAATAAGATAAATTCAACCATAGAATAGAAGCAGATAGCAGAATGGATTAGAAACTATAATCCATCAATATATTGTTTACAAGAAACACACTTGAAAAAGAGAGATATTCACAAAGTTAAAATAAAAGACTAGAGCAGAATCTATTATGTTTTAGCAAAAATAAAAAAGGCAGGAGTAGTAATCACGATCTCAGGCCAAAAAAAGCAAAAGCAAAATGAGACTTAATTAAATGAAATAAGCAGAGAAACTCCTTCTTGCTAAAAGACGCCAAAAACAATGAAGTAATATTAACACTAAATGTCATATCATCCAAATTCTTAAAGGAAAAGTTAAATGTTATAGAGAAAATAGATAGTAAAATGGATAGATATAGATAGTATATATATATGTATATATATATATGCAAATATATATATGTATACATATACCAATGAGGGAACTTAAGTTTTTCCTCTCAGAGCCACATAAACCTAACCGTAAAATAAATAATGCAGAAATTATGGAAATAAATAAAATTTTAGAAAAGTTAGATATGATAGACCTTCAGAAAAAAACTGAATGGGAATAGAAAAAAGTATATCTTTTGCTCAGCGGTACATGGCACCTTCCGAAAATTGACCATCTATTAGGGCATAAAACCTCACAAACAAATGCAGAAAAGCAGAAATATTAAATGTACCCTTTTGGAATCCTAAAGTAATAAAAATTATATTCAATAAAGTGTCTTGGAAACAAAGATTAAAAATTAATTGGAAACTAAATAATTTAAACCTAAGTAATGAATGAGTCGAAGAACAAATCATAGAACGATCAATAAGCGCATTAAAGAGAATGACAACAATGAGTCAGCATACAAAAATTTGTGGGGTGCAGCCAAAGCAGGGCTTAGGTGAAAATATATATCTCTAAACAGGAATATATATACACATATAGGAGAGAAGGAGCAGGTCAATAAAAAGAGGAGAAAAGTTAACATCTTTCATTAATCAACAAAATGAAAATCCTGAAAATCAAAAGAGAAATTAATAAAATAAAAAGTTAAAAAAAAACATTGAATTAATAAAACTAGGAGTTTGCTTTATAAAAAAATAAAATAGATAAACCATTGGTGAACTTGATTTATCTTTTTAAAAAAAGAGAGAAAAGAGAATCAAATTACCAGTATCAAAAATGAAAAAGATAAATTCACCATGAACTAAGAGGAAATTAAAGCAATTAATAGGAGCTATTTTGCCTAATCATATGCTAATAAATCTGACAATCTAAGAGAAATGGATGAATATTTACAAAAACACAAACTGCCCAGATTAGCAGAAGAGGAAATAGAATATGTAATCCTTTCTTTGAAAAGAAATTGAGCAAGTCATCAATGGGCTTCCCAGAAAAAAATCCCCAGAACTGAATGGATTTATAATTCTACTTCACATTTAAGGAATAATTCATCCCAAAAATATAAATTATTTGAAAAAATAAAGGAGTTTTACCAAATTATTTTTATGATATAAATATTGCTTTGATACCTAAACCAAGGAAAGTAAAAACAGAGGACTAAAACTATAAGCCAATTTCTCAGATGAATGTTAATGCAAAAAAATTTTAAACAAAATCCTAGGAAAGAGATTACAACACTGTATTATGCACTATAACCAGGTAGCATTGTTGAAATTTAACTAATAAATTTTCATCTTCTCTAATATTAATTGTCTATTCTTCCAAACTAATTGAAAGGGTTTACATTTTTGCTTGTTCAATAAGTAGATTAAAAAATCATTAACACTTCATTTGGAATATTTATAAACTGATAGAAAACTGTGCTTCCAAGGCACTTTTTGTATTTGGAAGAGGGTTGTGTTTCATGGGGTATTTTTTTTCCATTTTTAGTATAGAGATATGAAACTCTTCATAAGTGACAGATTTACAACATTTTCAGCTATCCATGTTAGAGATAGTAAGTCCAAGAGAAAGTTGTTAAAAATGTCAGATGCTGTAAAGAGGTTGTGAAGGTTGAAGACTGAGAGAATGCAATTTGACAAGTAAGAATGAAATCATTGATAACTTTGAAAAAAACAGTTTTAACTGAATGAGAAATAAAGGATAATAAGGAGGTTGAGCACCTAGATAAAGAATACGATGCTCTCGACTGAAGAGAACAGTTTCAAAGGGGTGTGAGAATGAAATGAGGACTGAAATGAAGATTGAAACCTATCATGTCTGCTCATTCTGTTCTCTGTTCCACTGGCAATGGAAAGGGACTCAGGAATCTTATTCACCAGCCACTGCCCTGGAGCAGAAAGTCCATCAGTCCAAGTGACATCTGTAATAACCATGAAGTGGCCTGAAGTTGAGTGGCTACTGTGTGGCCAGTGAGTATGGACTGTAGATACCTGGGTCATAGTTTGCTTCAAGTTTCCTCTACTTGGGGCAGATTGGAAGAGATTAGGAGCTTGCATAATCAGAATGCCATCTAGGGGAATGGGTGAAGTTGGGCAGTGTTATGTAGTAACAGTTGAATGGTGAACACGGTGGTCTTCTTTCACCTTACTTCCTAACCTGTGGTTTGGCCTTCTGGCTATATCAGGAATAAAATGCTCTATCTCTCTGCTCTAGGAATTTTCTCTGAACATCCTTTATGCCTAGAATGCACTCATTCTTCCACTCAACTACTGACCTCCCTGTCTTCTTTAAGTCACAGCTCAAATCCTATTTTCTACAGGAAATTCTACCTTCTACAGTAAGTCTTCCACAATCTCTCTCAATTCCTGTGCCTTCCCTCTTTTACTTATTTATCACTTGTCCTGCATATAATTTGCTGTGTATGTGTGTGTGTGTGTGTCTGTGTATTTCCTTGTGTGTTGCCTCCTCCATTAGACTATAAGCTCATTGAGGGTAGGCACTGTTATTAGAGTAAGGGGTAGGATGCAATCCATCTTCCCAGACTCTGACTGATTACTCTTCATGATTTTGTAATAGTCCACCTGGAGTCACTTGAAGTATATAATTCTCCCTTTAAAAATCAGTTGTATAAAGGACCATAAAATATGTAGAAAAATAAAGGAGATTTCCTTTTCCTTCCCTGACTCCCTTTTCCCTCATACTCATCTCTCTTCTCAACATTCATTTGGGGTTTTCAGTCATGTACATATTAGTCAGTGTGGAATTCTTGTAGAGCTGAATTTGAACTCCTTGAGGGACTGTATCAACTTGTTTTTTTTTTTAACATCTTTATCCCCAGCACCTGTCAGTACCTTGCACATACTAAGACCATAATAGATATTTATTAAATAGAATGAAAATGATTTTTTTCTAACTCTAACCCCTGTCCCAAAGCCCCTTGATAAGAGGCCTTCTCCTTAGTGGTAGAGCTGAATGTCCTACTCTGTGTGAGGGGTACAGTAGAGTTGTCCAGAGCATGAGGGAGCTTCAGTTATTGGCTGTCCTCTTTGTGACTGTTCAAGCTTTGAGCTGCTGTGGGTGCTTCTGGTTTCCAGCTTCCAAGGGAAAGATGGAGGAAGTCAACTCTGATTCATACTGTTAAGGAAAAAGATTCTTAAAAGACAGGAGAGGTGCTGGTAGTCTCCATCATGTCCCTGTTTCCTAGCTTTGCTTCTATAGAGACCCATGGAGTTTTCTCAAGTAAAATCAAGAACTCTCTCTGCTGAGCTGAGTTCTCTCACTCCCAATGGGAGAGCTCCTTCACTCTGTACTTCAGGTATATATTCTCCTATATGTAGCTTCTCTAATTTCTGTTTTGCCAATTTGGATAAATGGATTTCTTTGCTATTCATTACATATGTTCATTTTGGAACTGGCAATTGACAGGAAGGGGCAATTAGGTGGCATAGAGTGTTGGGCCTGAATTTGGGAAGACTCATCTTCCTGAGTTCAAATCTGACCTCAGACACTTACTAGCTGTGTGACCCTGGGCAAGTCACTTAACCCTGTTTTTCTTAGTTTCTCATCTATAAAATGAACAGGAGAAGGAAATGGCAAAACTCTCTGGTATCTTTGCCAAGAAAACCCCAGATGGGGTCATGAGGAATCAGACATGACTGAATCAACCAAACAGCGGTCAAAAATTCAGTGAGAAAGGAATTGTCTTTGATACCGAATTTGGAGTCCTTCTTCACTCAATATTAATGAGAAAGTGACCTAGATTAGTAATATTTAAGGGAGGAAATAGACATAATTTTAACCCAATACTTCCTCTCTCTGAGGAGAATAGAGCAGCCTCTCTGTCTGTCTGTCTCACACACACATTCTTTCTCTTCCCCCCTTTTCCCTTTTTCGCTCTAGTCTTCTCTTTCTCCTTTTTTTTTCTAAAAAGTAGCTGCAGCATACACACACACACACACACACACACACTTTGGATAGCTGTTCAGACATATATACCAACTCTTCTCTGATACGAGTTTATTGTTACATGAATTCAGGCTGATTCATATGCTTCTTTGTTTTGCCTGTGAATACAGTCAAACCCTTCTGTACAACCAATGCTTTTTAAAATAATATTTACCATGTGAAAGGCATAGAAACTACAGCATATTCAGAAATGAGTAAGTACCATTAATACCTTCACAAAGTTTATGCTCTAACGATGGATCTAATGCATATCTACGAATTTCTCTAAGACAAAAGATAGACTGCTTTAAGGCAATTGAGACATGGAGAGAAATACCTTGTGCTTTCTCCTTAGGGGAAGTAGATGGGAAAATATCTTTGTGCAAAGGGCTTTCCTGTTGCCCTTGCAATCAACCAATGGGGATTTATCCATCTCTTTTCTGAAGGCAAAGAGAGCTTGAGTTTGTTTGACCATGTTCAACCTGTTCTGAATGAAAGACAGAGAGGAGAAATATGGAGAAGAGGGTGAAAGTGATAGATAAACTTGGAGATGAAGGATAATAGAAATGGAAAATAGAAACACCAGTGAGTGAGAATTTCAATACTGTTCATGAGCCTTGCTCTTTACCAGCAGGGCCCCACTTTGTCAGATTCAAGTATGAGCCTGCAGCGATAGATTAAAAGGAAGGAAAGATTAAAATAAATATCTGTATGGCTTCACATGACCAACTAATCACCAGCTCTTTTTTGGACAGGGAATTTTCTCAGACAGATCCTATCTGTGTGACCTAAGGCAAGTCACTTAACCTCTGCACCTCAGTTTCCTCATTTGCAAAATAAGGAAGTTGGAATAGATGGCACCTGAGATGCTTTCCAGCTCAAGGTTTAAGATACTATGAATCTACAGATGAGCAAGGGTCTGAATGCAATGCAACAGATGCTTTCTTGACAGGACAGAGACACACTTTCAGAAAAAAAAATGTGGCGATATTCACACTAATTCCAAATCCTTCACCTTTTGGCTATTGCTATGAATAAATGAAAGCTAAAGTAACATTTCGCCTCCATGGTATAGTTCCATCACTCTTGTCTATGCAAGGTTATGAAGCCTGACCTCCTTCCCACAGGGACAAACAAAACAAAACTTTTTTTTTCCTCCTAGTAAATCCATCTGTTCCAAGCACAGAGGGAAGCAATTTTAGGATATTATCATTAGTTCAGGAATGGGTTGCCTTGTCCAATGTTGCATACAATCAAATGAAAGAGATGGCTTAAAATCTAAGAAAGCAGCACTAATGTAGGGTAAGGCTAAGAGAAAAATTAGGGGAAATGCAATAAATGAGAGATTTGTGTTTATCAAAAAATCCCCAGATAAGTTCTTTTACTACCTAGCTATCACTTTATCTCTCTGGGTTTCAATTTCCTCATTTTAAAAATCAGACAGTTGGCTCTTAAGGTTTCTTCCATCTCTAATATTACAAGATTCATGGACAATTAGTTAACAGGTAAACAAGGCACATACTACATCAGGATCTGATTTATGCTATTCTCATTGGTAAGTAAAAACAATAAAGCATGATATGATACATAAGAAGTTAGTCTTCGTACCAGGAAGATATGGTTCAAGTCCTGCCTGACACGATTGTGTGACAGGAAATTTACCTAACCTCTCAGTGTCCTAAGCTGCTGGACTATATAAGTTGGAGAACAATTGTAAATATGCATTGGAAGAGGGAGCTTCCTCAGTGAGGAACTCAGGTGAAATCTACAAATCTAAAACGTTAATAACAACAAAAACTCAAACATATTTGGTTTCCCCCAAAATATCTCCCTCACCACCTTTTACAGGCCAGAATATTCCTATTATCAATAATCTATCAATTTATTCATTAGGCACCTACTAAGGGCCAGTCATAGTGTTAAGGGCTGAGGATACAAAAAGAGGCAGAAGAATTAACGTCAAATTAATTTTAAAAATGCAAAGGAGGGTGACCTAGAAGTACCAGATCTAAAACTATTTGGTATTAGCTAAGAAATAGAGTGGTGGATAAGTGGAATAGATTAGGTCCACAAGATAGTTGTAAATGACTATAGTAATCTACTGTTTGATAAATCCAAAGACTCCAGCTTCTGGGTAAAAGAAACTACTGAGAAAACTGGGAAACGGTATGGCAAAAACTAGACATATACCAACATCACACATCCTATACCAAGATAAGGTCAAAATGGGTATATAATGTAGACATAAAGAATGATACCAAAAGCAAATTAGGAGAACAAGGAGTAGTTTACCTGTCAGATCTTTGGAGAAGAAGAGAATCTATGACCAAACAAGAGATAGAGGAGATTATGAAATGCAAAATGGATAATTTTGATTACATTGGATTAAAAATGTTTTGCACAGACAAAATCAATGCAAACTTGGGAAGCAATTTTTACAGACAGTATTCCTGATTAAAGCCTCATTTCTCAAATATATAAAGAACTGAGTCAACCTTATAAGAATGCAAGTCATTCCCCAATTGATAAATGGTCAAGGAATATGAACAGACAATTTTCAGATGAAGAAATTAAACCTAATTATAGTCATTTGAAAAACTACTCTAAATCACTTGATTAGAGAAATAAAATTAAAGCAGTTCTGAAGTACCACCTCACACCTATCAGACTGGCTAATATGACAGAAAAGGAAAATGATAAATGTTTCAGACAATGTGGGAAAATTGGAACACTAAGGCGCTGTTGGTGGATTTGTGAACTGATCCAGCCATTCTGGAGAGCAATTTAGAATTATGCCCAAAGGGCAATCAAACTGTGTATTCCCTTTGATCCAGTAATACCACTACTAGGAACATATCCCAAAGAGATCATAATAAAGGGAAATGGACCTACATGTACAAAAATACTTATAGTAGTTCTTTTTGTGGTGGCAAAGAATTAGAAATGGAAGGAATGCTTATAAGTTGGGGAATAGCTAAACAAGTTGTGGTATGTGATTGTAATAGAATACTACTGTGCTATAAGGAATGATAAGCAGGCAGATTTCAGAAAAAAACCTAGATTTGCATGAACTGATGCTGAGTGATACGAGCAGAACCAGGAAAACATCGTACACAGTAATAGCATTGCGTTATGATCAACTGTGGTAGACTTAGCTCTTCTCAGCAATACAATGATCCAAGACTGTCCCAAAAGACTCGTGAAGGAAAATGCTGTCCACATCCAGCAAAAGAACTATGGAGTCTGAATGCAAATTGAAACATACTATTTTCCTTTTTTTGTTTGTTTTTTGGTTTTAATTTTCATGGTTTTTTCCTTTGTATTCTGTTTAGGCTTTCACAACATGACTAATGTGGAAATATGCTTAACAGGAGTGCATGTGTATAACTTATATCAGATTATGTAACATTTTGAGGAGGCCAGAGGGAAGGGAGGGAGCGAAAAAAATCTGGAATTCAAAATAATCAAAATATTATTTAAAAATGAATATTGAATATTGACAGCTATTTTTCCATGTAATTAAAAGATAAAAGACTATTAAGTCCCACCCCTCAAGGATCTTCTAATGTATTGGGCAAAACAACATGCAAAGAAATATATACAAAGCAACCAAATATAGGATAAATTAGAAAAGGAAATGGCAAACCACCTCAGTATCTCTGCCAAAAAATCCCTCCAAATGGGGTCTTGAAGACTGAAGAAACTGAAGAAAAAGAAGAAAGACTAAAATCAGGATAAATAGTTAATAATTAACTGAGGGAGGACAGAGCATTTATTAAGAGCCTTTGATCCATTATAATTCAGCCATTTAGTGAACCTGAGTAGGGTTAATTCCCTAGCTAACCATTAGTAAGAAAATGTAGTTTGTGCAGCAGCCATACTCTGGCTAAAAAAAAAAAATGTTAAACCAGGTTGAGAGTAACAAACAGGCCTCAAATCTCAAATCTATGAGTGAGTTCGAGGGATGTGTGCCCTATGCATGTGAAGATGTCCTTCCATGGAAGGTGGATGAGAATAATTTGTTCCAACAGCCTCGAAGACTGCTGAAGCAGGCACTGTTTACCACTTAAAGCCTGGTCAAACATGGAAGAGGCCAAGGTCATCCGCTGCATCCCAGGTCATGGCTTTTTTACTTTTGACACTGGATTTCAGTGACTCTGGAAGAGAAAGTGAGCCTGATAACCTTTTGTGATTCTGCCTCACATCCCATTAATGGGCTAATCAAAACATCACTCCTGGATTTCATTGGTCCTCTTAGAAAAGATTGAATAACAATACTCTACCCTACAGAGAGGCCTAAAAGGATGAAAGACTGGTCACTTTTGGAGGGGTGAGTAGAGAAAGTCTGGAGCCTTGAGTGCTGTCCAGAACCTGTGAAACACTGGGCAGTGGTGGGAGGAGGAAAGGGGAGCTGAACTTTATACCTAAGGGAGAGGAACTGAGAAGGGTAGAGAAAAACCCAAAGGAAATTTCTCCTTTTCACAGTTTGATCCAGGGCCTGGCTCTACTGAAGACAATAGTTGTCTTCTCATAAACGCTACAATACAAGATGAAAGGTTCCAGTTTCTGTGTCACTGATGATATACCAACTTTCAACTGCCCCCAACACTCCCAAAAAGTGCCTTTAACATCGCTCCAATTTCTATTCAGGAGTTTGCTATGGCCATTCATTAATATTTCAAAGGATAGGGGGAAATGTTCATTTAAAAAGTTAAACTAGAGATTACTTCAATGAATTATCTAAACTGGACTAAAATTAAAATCAAAGAGAGATCTGTTATTGTCCCAAACATCTTGAAACTCTTTCAGTCTTCAGTCTCAGAGGGTAATCCATCTTCTGTCATTTCCTTTGCTAACACAGCTGTTTCCTTTTGCCGAAGCAGCTGGAATTTATCTTATTGTTTCCAGGGTCTTTCTTCAGAATTTGGCTTTTTCTGTTCTTTCCAAATGTGGTGTAAATAAGGACATGTTCTAGGAGAAGGAAGTCAAGGGGAAAAAAACAGAACTCCAAAATTCTAAAATCTTTTATTCTAAATTTTTTAAACCTTGTTTTTAATAATCTCACATCTCAGTTTCTTATTTTATTTGGTTTGTATTGCAGGGCAGGCAATCTGTAATCCAGGACCCCAAAGAGGTCCTTGTAGATTCTTCAACTGATTTTGAAAAATATATTTTATTTTTCCCCAATTACATGTTAAAACAATTTTTAACAATTTTTTAAAAAATTGTTTTTGAGTTCCATATTCTATCCTTGGCTCCCTCCCTCCCCTCACTCCTCCCCAAGACCATACATAAGCAATCAGATATAGGTTATATGTATACAATCATGTAAAACATTTCTGTATCAGTCATTTTGTATAAGAAGACTCAAATAAAAGAAAAAGAATGAAAGAAAATGAAAAATAGCATGCTTCAGTCTGTATTCAAACAATATCCGTTCTTTCTGCAGAGGTGGATAGTATGCTTCATTGTTGGTTCTTTTGGGTTGTCTTGGATCATTGCATTGCTGGTAATAACTAAGTCATTCATAGTTCTTTATTAAACAATATTGTTATTTATGTACAATGTTCTCCTGGTTCTCTTCACTTCACTATGCATCAGTTCATATAAATCTTTCCAGGCTTTTCTGAAATCATCCTGCTTGTCATTTCTTATAGCACAATAATCTTCTATTACAATCACATACCAAACCTTGTTTAGCTGTTCTGCAATTGATGGGCATCCCTTTAATTTCGGATTCTTAACCCCTTTGTAGATTCTTTATTTAAAAAAAAAAGTCCTAAAGAAGAAGAAGAACATAGAGTACATCTGAGAACTGCAGAGTCTATGAAAAGTCTAACTTCTCCAAAATAATAGGCTGTTACCACAGTAAAGGGGTCAAGATGGCACCTTTGTGCTAATAGCAATGAATCACTAGGAGTCTAATATTAGACAAGGCTCTGTAACTCCAGAATCTTGCTAATAAATATGTCTTCTTAGCACTCTGAGAAATGTCCCATTGAGGTCCCTAGCTATGAGACAGGCATCCAGCCTGGTGTTATCTTTCTGTCACTGGCACCTGGGGTCATTTGGCAGGAGAAGAGAAGAGTTGCTGTTATGGCCCCACCCAAGGACTATCTTTTGTATAGATCCAGATGCTGTTTATTCATATATGCAGATGTTGCCCACAGGCAAAGCAGGAAATTTATCCAAAATATTCTGCAACAACTAGATCACTGTATCACCACTCCCCTCCCTGAGTTCACATCCACACAAAGGTTCTAGACTGGATGTGGATCTTTCCATCCTTCAGTGGGAGGATTCCTTCCCCTGTTATTTCCTGCTTATTCTTGACTTTAAGTATCCCATTATAGCTCCTAGCTTCTGCTCCTGGCTTAAATGCTGAACAAAGTTAAAGGTGCAGGATGCTGTACACTTCAACTCTTGGCCTTTCCACTGGGTAAGTGTTCTAAGGTCTAAGGTAACTCAAGGGTAAAGTTGCCTCATCTCTTTATAGAATAATGCCTTGATATGTCCTGGAACACCATCTCTTCTTCAATCAATTCCCTCATAAGCAATAGAAATCAATCCTTAAACCATCTGCATGGTTGTGGTTTTTTTCCAAGGAATCATCCTTAAACCTGAGACAGCCCATGACTATTCTCACTCAGCTGGTCTCCCTGTCAATTTAACCCCTTTTCCACAATAATAGTTGCCTTTCATGGTTTTTACCTCAAGAAATTAGAGATGAAACCATTACTTCTTCTCTGAAATATAATAACCCTTCAGAGTTACATAGGACTTGAGAGGTACAAAGCATTTTCATATACTTTATCACACTGGATTCTCAAAACCAATCTATAATATATATTATAATCCTCATTTTACAGATACAAAAACTGAAAGTCACTTAGCTAATTATTACTCAAAAACATTTCTCCCTAATCAGGATACAGAATAAAAACCATGTTGAGAGATTTTGTTAAATTTTGTTTTTACTGACAGATATTCATAATAAAGGCAGAAATGTTTGCCAGGGTGCTGGAGCATCTCCTTGCCTTTTTCACCTGGCTTTGTTCTTTATAAGATTCTTTGTATGCCAAGCCAATAAATACTTATTAGATGCCTTCTGTGCAGAAGGCATTGTGTTAGGCACTGGGAATATAAAGACAAAAATTTTAAAATAATAGTCTCTGCTATCAAGGCTGTATTCTTCTACCTGGCACAGTCATTTAATTGTTCATTTCCCGGCAGCTTCATTTCTTGGTTGCACTCCCCGACAATACACATATCACCAGGAAATTCTTCATCATTGAACATGGCTTAAGCTTTGGTACTCACACCTCATCAGTACCCTCACTTTTGTACCTTTGGTTACATCTGATAGGATGAGTGGAGAGTAGAGGGGGGAGAAAACAAAACTCCTCTCAAGGCCTCTCTTTAAAAAGTACCCAGAAACTCAGCCAACTCTTTACTTCCCACCAGCTGCACTGCTTTGTTTCATTGGACTCCACCATCATCATGGCCACCTATCTTTTCAGCTTCCTTTCGTGTGTTCTCTTCTGCTAACAGATTGTAAGATCCTTCAGAGAAGAGACTGAATTTCTTTTTATTTGCTTCCATAGCACTTACAACAGTGCCTAGCTCATATTATGTGCTTAATAAATGTTTTTTGTATTATGTTGTACTGCATTGTATTGTACTATAGCGCATTGTATTGTTTGCCATGGCCAAATTTGATACCTTTCATAATACTTTTGTGCAAATTCTTATAACTGTCCTAAAAGGTAAGTGGGGTTGGCATTTTCACCATTTATGGAGGGAAAAAAATGAGACTCAGAAAGGTTATGACATTCATGAAGTCACACAGTTATATTCAATCCCCAGCAATGGGGCATAAGTGGATGGTTCTTATTTGACCTACTGTAATAAAAGTCCTGCTCCCCAAATATGAGTAAAATTGCTACACTGCAATGATGCCTAGTCCACTTTGGAGAATGTTCAAGTTCTAATGGAAATCCCTAAGCTTCAATGTAATTTACAAATTACATTTCCTAAAACAATTTTCCTTCAGCTCTCCCATGACTTTTGGTAATATGATTGTAGTGTGAGAGCATGGATGCATTATCTATGTCTAGCCATCTATACTGTAATTCTGCAGGCACCCAGAGGATTCCTGACTTTCAAAGGCAGCAGTGCTGGTCTGGCAGATATTAGCTTTTGCAAGAGCTAATTCATCAAGCCAAAAAAAAAAAAAAAAAAAGCTTCACCAGTATATTGAGGTGGGGGTTGAAGAATGTATAACTCCCTTGGAAGACTCAATGTTTTTGGAGATTCCATATATTAATCATCCAGCTTTCCTAAATCACTGTCTTGTAGATCATAGCTTTGGGAAGATTTTACCTTTGATTTTTAGATAAGTTCTCAGTCTGAGAAGACTAAATAACCAAAATTCTGACAACAGTCTAATCTCTGCCCGGGTACCCTTATCTTTAACCACCTGTGACTGCTGCTCAGGGCTATTGTATCTTTGGCCCATCCCACTTACCATGTTTTCATTAAATCAGGGCTGGGACTAGAAATGTCACCTCAAGCCTAATTTCCATAAACAAAAAACAGCAAGATAATACAAAAACAGAAAAATGAACAGTGGCAAAGATCTCTAAGAGATGTGTCTGTCTACATCATGATACATAATTTAATTCAGCAAGTCAATGAAGCACATACTTTGTATGATGTTGTACTCGGCACTGGGGATCTGAGACAAATGTGCAAATTTCCACAAATGTGGAAATAAAGCTAATCCCTATTCAGCTATATATGGTACTTGGTCCAATTCCACAAGCATTTAGCAAGTTCCTACTATGTGCTAGGCACTGTAGTAGCTTCTGGAGGTAAAAAAAAAAAAAAAAAAGAGAGAGAGAGAGAAGAAAGAAATAATCCCTGCTCTCAAGGAGCTTATATCCCATAAGGAAGAAATTGTCCAAACACAAATACAAAATAATTTCAGTGAGTGAAAGCACTAACAACTGGGAGGAATGAAAAAAGGTCTTATGTATGTGGTATTTGGACTCAGTCTTGAAGGAAGCTACAAATTGCAAGTAGAGATGAGAAAGGAGAGCATACCAAGTATGGTATTCAACCTGGCGAGAGGCTGGGCACAGGGGAAGGGGGAACTGGAACCAAAATATCTTGCATAGAGAGCAGAAAGAAAGCTAGTTAAAGTGAAACATGGAGTAATGATAAGTCTAGAAAGGTAGAATGGGGTCATATCATAATGGGTATTAAATGCCAAACAGTTTATATTTCATCCTAGAGGCAATTGGAAACCATTGCATAATGAGTACTTGGTCTATGCTCACATCATCACATGGAAGAACCCTTGGGGGAGATGTCATAACTTTTGTTATGAGAAAAGAATAATTTCTCAATTTTTTGGTTTTGGGGAGTTTTTTGGGGGGGAGGGTTACATATGGAAAAGTGGTTACTAGTTTTTTCTTTCATGGTTGACTTCAAATTGCACATTTGATGGAAATATTGTGTGAGTTTTATAATGTCCGCACCATTTCCTAGCATCCAGTGCTATTTCTTACCAGTGGAAAAGAGGTTATTTAAAGAAATTTGTATTTCACCCCCTCCCCTACATCCTCTCACCAAAAATTCTCTGTGAAGTAGAAACAGGCAGCATGCATTAAATGAGCCCTTAGGGATATATTGATCCAGTTTGATTCCAGAGTGCATCTCCAGGGCTTTTTGCCTTAAGGCTTCCTTTGGAAACCCAATTACAATTCAGAGTATCTGACACCTTGAAGAAATGCTATTCAGAAACAATTGTATTTTGGAATCTTGTTTTTCATTTTTATCCTTTCTTTTTATTATTGGGGTAATTTGCATGGAAAAATGGAAACTACACTAAGCTAGGAATCCTAAAAACTGGGTCTTTCCTGGCTTCTCCTTTGACTTACTTGGTGACCTTGAGCAAATCTACCTCTGATAGAATGTTCTCTAAGATTTGTTGAGTGTGACTGTGTGTGTGTGTGTTTGTGTGTGCAAAATTCAAGAAATCAACAAACACTCTGTAAACCCTGAGCAATATAAAAGAGATAAAAGACAGGCTTTGGAGTCAGGAAGACTTGGGTTCAAGTCCTGCCCCTAACACATAGCTAGTTCAATGTCTAAGACTACAAATTACAGAACAGTTGCTGATCTACATAAGTTAAACAATTGAAACCATAGTTGTGAACAAATATATGGAAAGAACATCACTAGCCAAGTCTAGTCAAAAACATTTACCAAGTGCCTACTATGTGCCAGGCACTATACTAGGAAGCAGGGATATCACTAAAGATAAAAACATTACTGTTCTCAAGGGCCTCCCAGTCTAATAAGGAAGTGTGGTGAAAAATAAGTCTTATTACTTTAATAGATAATAGAAATAAATTTGTCATCTTAACAAAAAAAACTCCATTTTTTTTGAGCCTCCATTTTGTAATTGTTTTGAGTTATTTTTCAATAATATGATGTGTAGTTGTATGATGATGTAGTTAAAGAAACAAATGTGTAAGTTTTTAAACTAGTAAGCATGTGTCGACTACATACGGACCCTGACATAAGACAGGCTGCCAATAAAAAATTAGAGTTTTATTAGTAATTTACATTAAGAAAATATCAATCAAATTATGTAGTAAGCCACATGAGAAGATTTATAGCCAAAACTATAAGAAAACACTCAAAAGCCCTAATCATCAAGCCTGCTTCTAGGTCATGACTGGAATTGTATCCTTCCTTTCCCATCCTCCCAGCACTTAAGATTTGAGCAGCCTGTGTTCACTCAAAGACACTGCTAATTGATTGATGGATACTTGGAAGACAAGCACCTCAGAGGGAGACACATGGTCTCTGTCTGAGCAGGGAAGGAGCCTTGTCTTGAATCCAGTATGAAAGAAATTTGCAGGAACCTCTAAGATTCAAGTTGGTGATTTGTTTTTAGAAAAGGGTATTATTTGTTTTGTTTACATGTTTTGGTTAATAAAGTTTAATTCCATACATTGAGCCAAACAGAGAATTTTATATGTTATTTTGGAGATAATAGAAAGCTACTAGATTTTATTGAATGGGTAGTAGGGAAAAGGAGGTGACATGGGCAGGTCTTTAATAACACTAATGATGATGAGATGACTAGGATAACTAACATTTAAATAGCACCTACTGCATGCCAGGTACTGTGCACATTCTACTGGTTGATAGCTCATCAACTATTTTACATTAATTCATTCAGCAAACATTTACTAAATATCTATTATGCACAAAGCATTTGCATGATGTTGTGGGAAATAATATTTAAATTTTATATATGTATATATGTATGTATATATAACAAAAGGTCATCTGCGACAGGTGGCAAAAATGATAGACATAAGAATTTGGAGAAGAAAGAATTCCCTTTTGAGTGAAGTAAATACTGAAAATTTCATGGAAATGGAAGGCTTTGGAGGATGGGGAGTATTTCAATAGGCAGAGATTGTTGGGGAGGAAAACTAGAAAACTACCACTGGAGGAAATATCACAGAACAACATGACTAAGGTAATGAATGGTGGGAAAATATCAAGTTATATCTGGAGAACAGTGAATGTACCTCCTTAACTAGAACAAACTTTATGCAGAGTAGTAGCGGAAAATAAGCCTAGATGGAATAGTTGCTGCCAAATTTTAGATGACTTAGAATATCAGAAAAAAGTTTGAATTTTATTTGTATGCAATTTCAGTAAGGTTTTCAGCAGAAGAATGACATGAGGAGAATTAATTTGTCAAGGTTTCCAGAGAAGAGGGACTAGACTAGGGAGAGAACTCAGAATTATGTCATATGAAGGTCTATTGAAAGAACAGGGCATGTTCAGAAATATGGTGGTGTAGGACAAATTGGAGACTAGATACTCAGGGATCAGGTATGATAGTCCATATCTGAGGTAATAAGGACCTGAACTAGATGGTGACAGTGGAGATGGAAAGGAATGGATGGAAATCTGAGACATCATGAGGAGAGAATCAATAAGACTTGATGATCAATTATTAGAGAAATGGGAGACTGACAGAAAGGCAGTGCTTTTAACTGATATAAGAAAGTCAGGGAAAGATGGTTTTAAGAGGGAAATACTAAGTTCAATTTTAGACAGAGTAGATTTGAGGTCAAGATGCTGTTTTGATTGAATCTCAAATGTGGAAAAAAAAAACCTTAAAGGTCATCTAGTCCATTTTACTAAGCAAAAAGTACCCCTTTTAAGATCCTCAATGAGTATCTCTCCAGCTTCTGCTTAAAGGCAGGTTAGTGATTACCAAAACACTTCATTCTACTTTTGGATAGTAATAGTCAGTCAACAAGCATTTATTAAGCACTCAATATGTGCCAATCATGGCAACTAGGTAGCCCAGCAGATAGAGCACAACTGGGAATCAGGAAGACTCCTCTTCCTGAGTTCAAATCTGGCTTCAGACACTTACTAGCTATGTGACCATGGGCAAGTCATTTAACTCTATTTACCTTTGTTTCCTCATCTGTAAAATGAGCTGGAGAAGGAAATGGCAAACCACTCCAGTATCTTTGCCAGGAAAATTCTAAATGGGATCACAAAGAGATAGACATCACTGAAATGATTAAACAATAACAAAAATGTGCCAGGCACTTTGCTAAGTGCTGGATACACAAATAAAAGCAAAATGAAATTATTTGAAAATGATTCCATATATCCAAACTAAATCCACCTCTGCAACTTCCATTCATTCAAGTAAAGCAACTCTAATCCCACTTACTCATGATAGTCCTTCAAACGATCATGATGAAGGAAGCCATCATGATGCCACTCCCTTGAATTTTTTCTTCAACAGGCTAAACCTTCCCAAGTTTTTCACCAAATCTTTATAACAGATAGTTTTGATCTCTTCGCCATTTTAGACATCCTTGTCTGGAAACCCTCTAGTTTGAAATTGCATTTCCTAGTATCACAGAGGGCAAATTATGCAGCAGATTCAGAGCCATCCTTCCTGGTTCCAGATGACCATGTGGGAACTTGGAAACTGCTTCCCACTAGGTGGTGACTCAGTCCTGGGAGAAGTTGGTGTTTTGGCAAGATGTGGCAAAGCCTGAGTGGTCTCCTGGTCCTGATTCTAGCTGATGACAGAGGGAGGTCCTGTATTAGTTAAAAGAAAAGACAGTTTGTGGCTCATTTTTTGCTTTAGCTCGCTTGTGGGGCAAGGAGAATGCTCTGTCTCTAAACTACTCAAGTGAGGAGGCAGGGGAATGATTGTGCTCTCCCACCCCCCATCTTTGCCATTGTTTAGGTCTATGTGAAGAACTGTCTCAATCAGGCCAGTTTGCACCTTTACCCTGGCCAACCTTCCCTACTTTCTTTTCCTTTCCTGAGTAGATGATCAGATGTCATTTTTAGGATGAAAGATTCTAGGCTTGGAAGTATCTTTTTGAGTACAAGAAATTCAGAAGTCCTAAGTACTCTCAAAGTAAAACTGCCTGGCAACACGGAAAGTTGTTATACTGGATAAGATGGCCAATGTCAAGAGAACTGGCTCAAACATAACTGTTTCATATGTTGAATTGGACAGCATAGCACCGAGGAGAAATATAAGGTGTCTAATTAGCACTCCTGCAAACTACACAATGATATTTTGCTATCAGCTTCCCAGTAGTCTATACTAATGGTTATACTTTGAATTCGCCAGTCCTGTTTTTAAGTCCTTCTGCTAATGTGCACTGAGTCTTTTATGGTTGGCTTCTCTTTCATAGGTAATAATAAATTACTATTCCCTTACCTGATTCATGTTTTATACAGCGTATCTTTTTATGGCCCCTTTTTGAGGATCATCTAGACATGAGTCATAACCCAAGTTAAATCATCTTTGGCTGAATTGGGGTAGGGAGTTAATTAGCATTTAAGTGACTCAGGGGATTCTGGGCCTGGAATCAAGCAGATGTGGGTTCAAATCCTACATCAGACACATACTAGAAATATGATTACAACTTCTGTTTGCCTCAGAGTGCTATGATAATAGCAGCTACCTTGCAGAGTTGTTTGTTGTAAGAGACTGAGATATTATTTTAAAGCAATTGGAATAGTGTCTGGCACACAGTAGATACTATTTAAATGCTAGCTATTGTTATATAATTGTAAATAATGATAATTATATATTATAATGATATATAATTTATTATTATTATTATAAGAGAAAGTCTAGTAGTACATCTTATTTGAACCAAATGCCTTGATCCAAAAAGAGACACTATCCGAGTGGAGAAAGGAGTGCCATTTACCTCATTGCCTGCAGATACGGAAGTGGTTTCTCAAGGTTAGACAATGCTATATCTACAACTGAACACCATACTCTAGAAATGGTTTGACTCAAGCAGAATACGATATGACTAATATTTTCCTCATTCTGGACATTATACTTCTACTACTATAAATTAAAAGGGCAACAAGGTGGTACAGGTCTGGAATAAGGAAGACCTGAGTTCAAATTCAGCCCCATACACGTATTAGCTGTATGACCCAGGGCAAGTCATTTAAAACTTGTTTGCCTCAGTTTCTTCATCTATGAAATGGGTTAGAGCAGGAAATGATAATCTGCTCTGGTATCTATGCCAAGAGAAATCCCAAAGGGGGCTGTGAAGAGTTGGATGCGACTGAAAAATAAATAAACAAACAACAACCATTATAGATTAATATATCCTTAACCCTTTTCAATAGAATAGGGCCACAGTCAGTCAAAGATCTCTGTTACATTCCATTAGAGACTTCACTACAGGTTGATTTCAATGCATTAACTACTCTTTGGGCCCAGACATTCAACCTGTTCCAAATTATATCATTCAGCCCATATCTTTCCATATTGTTCACAAATATATGCGTGATATTATGAAATGTCTTTTGCTGAAATCCAGGTGTACAGTGTCTACAGAATTTCTCACATCCATCCTCTGTTTAAAAAGCAAATCAGTTTTGTTTGGCATAGCTTCTTCACGATGAGCTCATATTGGCTTTAAAAATCACTTGTTCCTTTCTGAAAACTCACAAACCATTGCTTTAATAATGTATTTCAAAATTTTGCCAGGAGTCAAATCCAAAATTTTCTGATTCAGAATTCTGGACATTTGCCCAATTCGAATCTTGCAGCTTCTCTGCTATTGCACATGATTTTTGTCCATGTCAGATCATCAGTAGCTGCTCAGTAATCACATCTGACAATTCTTTCAGTACCCTGAAGTATAGTTCTTCTGAGTCTGATGATTTGAATTTATTGAAGTCAGTCAAGTGCTCTCTCATTCTCTTTTATTTTGAATTTAAATCCCTTATTAGCCATTTTGCTCTACATTCCTCAGTCTGAAGATTATTCTACCTGGTAGAGAAAACATAAGAGATAAAATGAACTTTGAACCCTTCTTCATTCTCTTTTGTCAACTGCCATCATCCCATCTATTCTGAGCAGTGGTCTCATCCCTTCTTTGAGCTTTCTCTTGTCTTTGTAGTTTAAAACAACAACAATCCCAGGCACTGTTTTTGTTGTTGTTAGCCATCACTTCTATTTCGTGTGCATCCTCTTTAGTATTCACACTCAGTTGTATGCCTCTGTTCCAATCCTATTTATATCTTTTTACAAGTTGCCCTTTTTCTGCTGCATTGGAATTATTTCTGTTTATGTCATCAGAATATGCTTCTTGAGAGCATCCCATCACTTTTGAGCTGATTTATCCTGTAAAACTTTATGCCATTGAATCCTATATATCCTTTCTTCATGCTACTTGAAATCTACTCTCCCTCAGCTTAAGATTTAAATGGAATTTTTCTTTTTAGCTTTTTTATGCTTCAATATACCAACTTTCAAGATCCCATGATCACTTTCCTTCAAGATTTTTAATCATTCCTGCTTTTACTATCAATTTTTCCTTTTTGAACAGAATCATCTCTAGAGTGGATCTTTCCCTAATATCTTCCTTTGTTAGTGTTTTAGGTTGTATCTGACTCTATGACCCCACTTGGGGTTTTCTTGGCAGAAATACTGGAGAGATTTGCCATTTCCTTTTCCAGCTCATTTTACAGATGAGGAAACTGAGACAAAAAAATATTAAGGGACTTTCCCAGAGTCACATAAATAGTAAATGTCTGAGGCCATATTTGAACTTAGATCTTTCTGACTCCAGACCCAGCTGTATCCACTGTACCACTTGGCTACCCTAGCTTTTCCTTTACCTTTCAAAAAAAGAAATTATTATGAAATCCCATAGAACAGATTTTTTTCTCAGCTACTCTCTTTTATAGAGAGAGCTCCAAAAGATATCTAGATAGACATCTTGCAGTTTTTCCACCACTCAGATCAGATCTCTGCACCAACTTTGTGATCTGCTTCCTGAACTTATCCATTTCTCTCTCTTAATTGGGTGAACTGTAGTTTACTCCTCTGCAATACTGCTTATGAAACTTACCCAAATGTTCTTCACCATTAATTCTCTGTTGTATGCATGTGTATGTATGTATACAATACATATACATGTATATATACATATACAGTGCTACTCCAGCAACTCTTTATCTGATATTTATTTTTAATAAATATAGACAGGTGTGTGTGAATGGTTTGGGGGTGTTTGACTAACGAAACAAACACTCAGATGTCTACCTCTCATTCCTATTGGCTCATTTCCTCATTAAATCTTTTTGTGTGGTCATATAGGCAGTGAAAGGTATGCATATGTCAAAAGTTACTAAAAAAAAATGAAAGATCATGGGAACTCTCTATCAACATCCCATGACCCACCAACCCAGGGTATCCTGGGGGTAAATCTCCTTTCCTGTTTGGTTAGCTTCCTCTCTCTTAATCTCTAACTATGAACATAAAAACTTGTACCAAAATAAGTATAAATGTGTATCTTAATATAAATTTCAAGTAGTATCGAAATACACTAAAAAACATAAATCTATCTATAATCTCATCAATTTGGGAATTCTTTCCAATGATGAAGACATCCATCCCATCAATATCTGCCCATCCTATATGACTCTCAATCATGTCTTCCTGAAAGTTCATCACATGGGATCCACCCAAAATAATGGAGCCTTTCCTTACTTTCTCCCAATATTATATGGTCACCAATTAGGCACTCTGACCAGATGTGTCATCTCCATTTCTGTCTCTCTCTAACTGTTTCTGTCTCTCAGGTGATTGATGCATCTTCCTTTTTCTGTCCTAAAAGTTCCTGACGGCATCCTTTAATATTGTTCTATTAAGTTCAGTCTCCTAGTGCATCCTGGGTCCTCTCCAGTCATCCTCATGAATATCTGCTCACTGGATTCAGATGGCTCTGGAGAAGAAGTGAGGCTGGTGACCTTGCACAGCCCTCCCTCACTCAAAACAAAGTCAAGTGCAAGTTTTGTCATTGTTTCTCTGATGGCATGGTTTTCTTTGGCAATGAAGCATGAACACAACATTCTGTGGGTACATGCAGCTGCCTGAATGGGGATCCAGCTAGCTTGGTAACTCAGCTCCTCCTCTCCTGTCTATCTCCCCCTCCCCTTCCTTCTCTTCTCTAAAAGAAGGTAAATTTGGATGGCCAGAAGATGCCCAGTTAATTTGGGTTTAACTGAGTAGATTTCCTTCCCTTCCCTTCCCTTCCCTTCCCTTCCCTTCCCTTCCCTTCCCTTCCCTTCCCTTCCCTTTGTTTTTTCCTTTTTCCTTTCCACCTTAAACCTACTGCCTAAGGGCTCTCTTCTGGACCCTCCTGGCTTCAGAGTGATTATCAGTACTAACTGTTACTGTTTCCTTCCTAGACTGATGTCTTTATTTTTCCTTGCTTCATTAAAGGGGCCATGCCCTTCTTAAACAGGCCTATTCAATGAATGGCCATTACCTCACCCTAAGTGAGTAACTAAATAGACCTCCGCCTAAAGGGGCCAAGGTCTCCCAGTGCATCCTGGGTCCTCTCCAGTCATCCTCATGAATATCTGGTCACTGGATTCAGATGGCTCTGGAGGAGAAGTGAGGCTGGTGACCTTGCACAGCCTTCCCTCACACAAAACAAAGTCAAGTGCAAGTTTTGTCATCATTTCTCTGATGGCATGGTCTTCGTTGGCAACAAAGGATGAACACAACAACAGCAATTAAGTTCCTCACTGGCTGTATGTTGCAGTCTATAGCAACACAGACTGATAGTTAACACAAGGTATAGCAAGCTGTGATAGGATATCCAGACAAGAAAAACTGACTTTCTACCCTCCACCTCCATCTCTTCTCCCAATGGATAAGGAGGAAAATGGGGAGTGCAGTAGTTAGATAAAAGGCAGCTAAGCTACCACACCCCTGTGCAACACTCTAGTAAAGAGGGGGAACAGCAAAGGGGCTGTGAATAGATTCTGGATGCTGGTAGTCTTAGCAACCTAGTTTACCAGCTCAGGCTAAATTGCTCTCTGCTGTGGCAGGTGAACGATGACATGACGGGTGAAACCAAGGTTTGAGCTGCCAAGCATATTGATTTATTAAACAATGCACAGCAATTGCCTGACAATTCAGAAGCAATAGCTGCCAGATGCAAGGGGAGATAGACTTCTATACATTAAAAATAATTAATCAAGTATGGACAATTAATTTAAAAAAACAATATAATGTTGGGTAAACTGATTTCTAATTGGATGAAAGATTAGGAACTTTTCACATTGAAATAGGGATAGCGAGCAGGTGCAATTTCCTGAATTCAACAAAGGAGGTGTCCTACTCCCCCCAAGTGTCTGTAAACAGTCAAATGAACATGGGAAAAATTGATCAGTTTGGGGGGTCAGTTTTCAGGTAAGATATATGGGTCTCTTGAGATGTATAATTACCAGAAAACACCTTGCATCAATCTTCAAATCTGACTGAATCTCTAATTAGCATAACCTAGGTCCTTGGTTAAGGGTCTCTAAACAATAAGTAGAGGTAGTCCAGCTTCCCAGTCGCGCAAGACTGGTTTCAAACAATGCAATAAAGTTTTCTCTCAATTCCCAGAACTGAATAAAGTTTTCTCACAAGACAGAAATTGGACTAGATCCATAATTGAGTAGAAAGGGAACTGAATTGAATCACAAGATGGAGTCAGTGTGGTTCACTCAATTCATACAATTAACCACTTGCTGTCCTAACCCCTTCAATTCCCTCCCTACTAAGGCTACTCTAACTAGCAGTTGGTTGTGTTTTCTCTCCTTAGGGCATTACTTTGCCTATGTTCCCTGTCTAGTCACCAGCATAATCTTGATTTCTATTGAAGAGGTCTGGGGCTTATTCTCTTTCCTCACTAGTTCAGTTCCAACTCAGCCATAAAACTTCTCTCCTAGAAGAAAGTTCCTTTCAAAGTTAAAAGCCTTGGAAGACCTAAGGCACTCTCCATCAGCACAGACACATCCCCTAGCCTATCAAGTTTTCACTAGCAACACCCATTGAGAAGGTTGTTATGGAACACACACCCTTCCATTGGAATAGTGCATGACATAAAGCACATTTTATGATTTCTTTTCAATTTTACCTATGAGGCTAAATTTATCTTTTGCATTAAAATAGCTTGCACAATTTATTATTACCCAGACTCTGAACATGTCTTTTTTTCTTTGAATTACTAGTCTTTTTCGCTTTCCTTTGTTGTACCTGCGACTTCCTGCTTCACAGACATAGATGGAGTACTTTCTTCCTCTTTCCCCATTTTCAATTTAAATTCCTTTGCAAGAAAATTTCTAGGCAAACATATACTTCACAGCTCTTGTTAAATGATCTCCATCCCTCATCAAGGGCCCATCATTCCTGTGTCTTGTGCCCTGAACCAGAAATCCTAACCTCATTTTAGACATCATCTTCTTAATCAAGTGTTCACTTCCCAAACTTGCTTCCCTCTTTTGAAGCTCCAACTACCAATAGGTAAGAACTATTAAAAAATTATCTGAACTATTAAAAATTATTCTTAAGAGATGTCATGTAGTATAAGAAAAATGATGGACTTGGAATCAGGAAAGACTTAGACTTAAAACCATAACACTTACAAGCTATGTGTGTCTGGACAAATTCTTTAATCTCTCTGAGCTTTAGGTTACTCACCTGTGAAATAAGAATGATCATACTTTTACTACTATTTCCTAGAATTGTTGTGAGCATAATGATTTATAAACCTTTAGATGTTATGAATAAATGCACTTCTCCCCTTTTTCCTAGCATATAATGACCTTTTCCCCCTCAGATCTCATATTGAACTATTTTTTGTACCACTTTAATGTGTACTTCAATTAGCTGTCTTATCTTTTTATTGTAAGTTCCATGAGGGCAGGACTCAGATCTTTTATCTAATCTTTGTAATCCCTTGGCCCCTAACACAGAGCTTTTCATATAGTAGGAACTTAGTGTGTTTGTTAGGTAGAGTTAAGACCTCATGACCCCAAAAGCTGTTTCTGGGTTGCTTTTGCCAGTACTTTTCCCCATGTGAATCATCAGAAATGGCTTGACAAGTGCTGGGACACCCTTCATCGTATCTGGGGAAGATAAGAGTCAAATAAACATTTATTCATCACCAGCTATGCATAATGCATTGTGCTTGGGAACATGCATAGAGTAAAATGTAATATATGATAACTTGAGGAGAGAGTAACCAGACCTGGTATGGTCAGGCATTTGTATTTGTCAGAGAGACAGCATCTGAGTGAGTAAGGACAGAATTTGAAGAGATAATTATGTGAACAGTAGGTATTCCAGGCATTAAAGATAGTTTTTGTTAAGGCATAGAGGCAGAAGATGGAGCATTGAGTTGGGAGAATAGTCAGTCATCTGGTTTTGCTGGAATTAGGCATAGGAAGAGTGCCTGATGTTTAAATCTGGCATCCATCCTTAACTGAGCTTTCCTACCATCAACCTTATTCCTAAGCATTCATCTCTAACTCACAACCCCAGCTGAGCCCACCCACCCCATATACTTGTTGCTAACAGGAATCTCCAATTATCAGGACTTATTTCTTCTTCCACTCTATAATATGAGGCATCTGCTCTCCTGGAAGAAGCCCTAAATCCTCACCACTATCCTTCAGAACATTAAAATATGTTTGTTTCTCATTTGGCCCAGTTTCACACTATACGCAAGCATTCTTCACCTGAGACCAACTAATTTGTTAATTTCTTTAAATGATTACCATATTTCAATATAATTGGTTTTCTTTTTAATCTTACACATTTTATTTGATGCATTTGAAAACGTTATTCAGAGAAAGGTCCATAGGCTTCACCAAACTGTCCAAGAGATCCATGACCCAAAGAGAGTGAAGTATCCTTGCCTTACCTATCTCTGACAAGAAGACTCTCACAGGAGCTGGAACCAAGATGGTAAAAGAGGAGGAGAAAACAGTACAATAAAGTGTCCCCCAAAACTCTAAGCCGATGTAAAGAATGTGCCAGACTGAATCCCGATGGGACCATCCAAGAAAAAGTTACGAGTCCTTCTTCAAGCTCACTTCAGTATAGAGAGATGAACAGAGAGGTTTGTTAAGAGTGGGGATGGGGTCTGATCAGGAACACACCATCACAGGAGCACTTCAGGAAAAGGCTGTGCATAGACACCGAAGGAGATCCCAAGTCCATACCAAAGCATCCCCAGACAGGCCTATCCCAATACACTATGACATGAATAGGTACCAAATGGCAACTTTGTTGCTTGCAATCCAGTTCTGGATCACACTTGCAGGGCAGAATGAGATCCTGAAATAATATTCAATACACCAAGAAAGAAGCAAAAAGATCAATCCAGACCTTTCCTGCAGGAGAGCAAACAGCACTCAGGTCCAGGAAGAAAGCCAGAAAAATGAACAAACAAAAGAATAATCTCACCATAATAAATTGCAGTGGTGAGAGAGATGTTCGAGACACAAACCTAGAAGATGAGAATGACTCCAAAACATCCTATAAGCATTGCCTCAAAGAAAAACAAAGCTTGGGCATAAAGTCAACTACAATTCCTGGAAGAGATGAGTAAGAGTTTGAAAGAATAAAGACGTCTTTATAAATGAACTGAAAGTGCATGAGGAAAATATTGGAAAAGAAATGAGAGATATGGAAGAAAGAACTGGGAAGATAATTAACAACTTGGAATAACTGATATAAAACTTTGCCTGAGCAACAAAACTCCCTAAAAATTTAAATAGACCAAATAGAAGGCAATGACACTGTGAGGCAAGAAGGATTAAAACAAAGTCAAATGAATGAAAAAAAAATAGAAAACACTATAAACTGTCTCGTAGCAAAAAACAAAAAAAAAAGACTTGAAAAACAGATTGAAGGGGAAAATGCATATAAATAATTGAACCACCTAAAAACCATGACCAAAAAAAAGAGCCTAGATGTCCTATTTCACCTATATATAAGCCCTACTACTCCTAGATAACACTTGTCTGGGAGTTCTATAGTCCCTGAAGATACTGCAGTAGGATGTTAAATTGTTTTTTTAATTCCCTTTCAGTTTTTTTTTACTTGCAAATTAATGTTTAATTTTTATTATTATTATTATTTTATTTGTTTTCAGTGTTCTACAATCACTTCCATATAGCTTAGATTTTTTCCCCTCCCTCTCCCTCCTTTTCCCCACCTCCACACTCCCTCCCTGAGATGGCATGCAATTTTATATAGGTTCTACACATACATTCCTATTAAATATATTTTCACCTTGGTCATGTTGCACAGAAGAATTAAAATGAATGGGAGAAATCATAAAGCAAAACAAAATATAATACAAAAGAAAATGATCTACTTCATTCTGCGATCGAATTCCTTAGTTCTTTCTCTGGAAGTGGAAGGCATTTTGCCTTAAGAGACCACTGAAAATTTTTTAAGTCCTTGAATTGCAATGAAGTACTAAGTCTACCAGAAAAATTCCTCGCACTCTGTAGTTGTGGCTGTGTACAAAGTTCTCCTGGTTCTGCTCCTTTCAGCATCAGTTCATAAAAATCTTTCCAGACCTCTCCAAAGTCTTCCTGTTCATCATTTCTCATAGCACAATAGGACTCCATTACATTTATATACCACAATTTTTTCAGCCATTCCCCAATTGATGGGCATTCCCTTGATTTCCAGTTTTTGGCCACCACAAAGAGTGCTGCTAAAAATATTTTTGTACATGTGGGATCCTTTCCCACTTTTATGATCCCTTGGGGATACAGTCCTAGAAGTGGTATTGCTGGATCAAAGGGTATGCACAATTTTTGTAGCCTTTTGGGCATACTTCCAAATTGCTCTCCAGAATGGTTCGATTAGCTCACAGATCCACCAACAATGTATTAGTATTCCAACTCTCCCACATCTTCTCCAACATTTATTATCTTCCTGTTTTGTCATGTGAGCCAATCTGACAGCTGTGATGTAGTACCCCTTTCAGTTTCCTAGACTGAAGTGTTGTGGTTTACATTTCTACTCTACCAAGAATTGGGTTAATAATTTGATTCCTAATTAGAAAACAAAAGAAATATTAGAACTACTCAGATCTCTTAGAACCAGAGGGCAAAGGGGAAATAGAAGAAAATTACTGGTCACCTTTTGAAATAAACCCCAAAATGAGAACTGCCAGGAACATCATGGCCAAAATCCAGAGTTTCCAAGTAAAAAAAAAACTGCAAATAATCATAAAGAAATAAGTCCAGTACGTAGGAGCCATAATTAGAACCACACATGATTTCACTGCCACAACCTTAAAGGAACAGAGAATTTGGAATAATATATTCCAGAAAGCATAGACAAGAATAATCCTACTGGGGGGGAATGGAATTTTAAAGAAATAGATGACTTCTTAGCATTTCTGATGGAAAAAAAAAAACAGGGCTGCATGGAAACCTTGAAGTTCCAATGCAGGAGTTTTGAGAAACATAAAAAGATAAACATGAAAGAACAGTCATAAAGTACTCAACAAGGACAAAATACTTATAGTCAACAAATGGGAAATGGCATATATGTTCTCTTGAACCCTATCATTCCCACAGTTCATAATGGGAGTCTACATCATTTGGTATTTCTCAGTCAGGGGTAAAATAACCTAAGTATTCTCTTTCACAGCTAGAGGGCAATCATGCCCTCTATTTTTTTATGTATCTGGTAACTCCTGTTAAGGAACTGGTACACTGGGGTTGAAAAGATGCAAGTCACGCGATCACAGAGTTGGAGCTGAAAGAAATCTTAGAGGCGATCATTTTACAGGTGAGGAAACATGAAGCCAGTTGCAAAAGGGGAAAATCGACTTTATATTTGTCTCCTCGGCATCAAGCAAAGTGCCTGGAAAATAATAAGTATTTAACACATTATTACGGGATCAAACTCAGTTGAACTGATGTTCACGGGCACCAGGAAGTAATTTGATAACAGGCACACTTGACTTTGCTCCATTTGGAGGCTACCTAAGCTTTGTGAACACCTGAGCATTCAAGGTGAGGCAAGGGTGTGGTGAATATAGTATGTGTGTATTTCAGTCAGAACAGCATGGCTGCAGATGAGTGAGGCAACTGGGTATCTCCCCAGCTTCCTCTTGCCAGCACTGTAGCATGACATGATTTTAAAATAACAAATGTTAGGAAATTTTGAGTCTAGGAGCCTTCAGTCACTGGGATTGCTCTTGATCTCCTTCCCCTTTATGTTAATTGTGATGTATGTACATGGGGTTAGAGTTTGTAATCCACTTAATGCCTTCCCCACAGTGTATACCAGTATGGAGTGAACAAGGACATTAGTTTAAAGATCAGATTCTAAGTATAGCACATCAGAGTTGTTGACAGCTGAGCATGGCTCCGGGTTTCTGTTTCCAAAGAAGAATTCCCTAAAAGGCACTTAATAATCTAACAATAGTTAGTTGAACAGTCTTGGCTCCTCTTAGAAAATGGGCATTTGTAAATGATTTATTCATTCAAACATTAGTTCTGAAAGTTCAAATCACGTTCTTTTAATCAGATCAACTCTTCAGCAAGATTTATGTAATGTTGTAACTTGTTCCTAATGATACAATCATCTTGCAATATTCCAGAGCAATCATGTAAATATAACACAGGTGAGTGGTGCTATGGAAGGTACTTGATCCTTTCTGTTTATCTCCTTCTTTCTGGAAGGGGCAGAACTGAATCTCATCTAGATTTGGTCTATTTCTGTTCCCTTTCGTTTCTTACTTTCCTAGATGTTTAATTAGCCAATCTTGTTACAACAGCTAGCTTACATTATGCCAAGCACAATATAATGTCCCTCAGGTTCACTTGACCCCTTTCTCCACTGTTTTATGGAATTTATATAAAGTTAAAAGTTATTAGTACAATCACAATAGCTCAGAGCCCCCACTTAAGAAAATCTCTAATATTCAGACAAAATTTTAGTTACCTGACCTAATTTAAAGTTTAGTGTATCTCTAGCTAATTCTTGGCCTCTTTATGTTTGTGACAAAATCAGGATACGGGAAACATGTAGGTGAAAGGAGTAGATTGCGATATCTTTTGTTGAACAGAAACAGGGAGAGAAAGTTGGGAAAAGAGCAGACCTTGGGGAAAACTTGCCTCCATCCGAATGACTCACCTCAATCTTTCCCTTCTCTGCCAAAATGTAGCCCACATTTCAGCCTCTCTCTTTGATTTCTCCATTTTAATTTATTCCTTTAAATATTGCCCATATGCTCCCAATTCTTTTTAGCTTAGATTACTAGGTCCCAGGCAGAACTGGAGATGCTATCTCTTCGCTGCTGCTGCTGCTACTGACTTCTTGCAGTTTCCTCATTTCTCTCAGTTAGCCTCAATGTGTGTCTGTTTAAGAGACCCCAGTCATGCCTCAAGATAGTTCAAAGATGGTGCCCAAATCACCATTTATTAGGACCGAGAGGATGTTTTTGCCTCTCTAAACTATAAATCCCAATCTTTTATCTCAATTCTTTTCATTTTATGCTCTATAAAAAAGGAAAAAAAAACCCTACCATGCTAGTGTCATTCAAATTCACATTGAAGCTGTGCTGGACTTAGAACCTCGCCAATCCCCATCCAGTGTCGCAGGTGTTCCTACACGGTAAGCTAACAGGTTAGAGAATATTGCTGTTAAAATTAATTTTCCTTATCTCATTTTCTAATGAACAGCTTCAATTTTTAAGGCCTCTAGCCTTTCACATAAGCAGAAGGGCCAAATCTCTAATTTTAGATCTCCTTGTGATGACTTAAAAACTCAAGTAGAGATATCTTCTCTACCATTGCTGTTCATTCCATGACTAACCAATTAACAGCAATGTGGCTCAATAGAAAAATGTCCTAGGTTGTATTCCCCTAGAACTCTTTGTGAGTTCTGTCTTCTCTCCTATCTATGGTAGGCACATTAATAATTAATTTTAAAAAGATAATTATTTAATTAACCCAATTTCTAGGCAATCAGAGACTGCTAACTTCCAAAGTCAGTCTGATTTTCAAACCTGATTCTTTTAAAACCACTGACTGAACATTAACCTGTAGAATTGATTTTTAAAACACTTATAAAAATGTTGTTTTCCTTACAGTAGAGAAATGATAGTTGAAGCCATGCAAGTGGGTAAAAGTCTCCTGGGAGAGTAAAGAAAGGAGATGAGGGCCAGTAACAGAACCCTGAGGAACTGACATAATTGAAAAGGGTGAATGGATCTAATGGGAGATGAGACAGAAAGGAGCAGGGAGAATGATTAACAAGGAAAGGAAACCAAGTGGTGTAATGCTATGGTGTAAACCTGGAGTGAAGAGCCTTTGGCCTGAGGCTGAGATCCATCATATCACTTAATTCTATCGGGCCTAGAGCAAGGAGTTCTAAAAATATAGACATGCCAATAGAACTTCTTCCTTCTCAAAATGACATTTTAAGTGCACCCAATCTATCACCTCTGTGACTTATTAAAATGTGCTGATGGTGGAGTAGGTGTCAGTCTAATGTTTGTGTTGTCATGGCAACCAGAGATGAATGTTTCAATCCTGTATATGGTCTTTAACAGTTGTTTTTGTAATTGTGTACAGTCCACAAATGATTTTTCCCCCGTAGAGTTGGTGGCCTATGATACACCACTCTTCTTACAGAACTGAGTTAAAGTCAGTAAAGAGAAAAAACAAGTATTTACATAGCACCTACTATGTGCTCAGCACTGTGCTAAGCGGTTTACAAAAATCAGACTTTTGGACCCTCACAACAACTCTGGGAGGTAGGTCTTATTATTATCCCCATTTTACAGCTGAGGAAACTGAGACAGAGATTAAGTGATTTACCAAGGGTCATACAGCTAGTAAGTGTTGGAAGCCGTATTTGAACTCAGAACTTTCTGACTTCAGGCCCAGTGCATTTTGCCCTTAAGAAAAAAATGTAGTAGTAATGCCTATTCTTGTCTACCTCACTGGGATGGTTTGAGGGTGATTGAAGGCAAAAGTGAAATTACTTTATATGTGTAGGAGGTAAGTATATAAATCCTAGAGTGCAATATTAATACTAAACACAAATTTTAGCTCACTTCTTTCTGCTCCTGAAATTCAATACTGTTTCATTTATTTCACTCTATGTCCAACAGACTAGGTTTCAGCAACCCAAAAACAATATCACAATTGAAAATAGAGATTTTTACTGCAGTCTCAGAGACAAGACTTGATCCAGCTGTCCTCATGCTGGAATAAAATAGAATGCTGATCCATCCTCGTCCCATTCTTCATTACCCTCCTCCACTATCTCAATGCTCAGTTTGGAGAAAATGAAAAAATCTACCAAGGACTGTCGTGTACCCAGAAATGTGTAATGTGGCCTTGTCACTCCCTCAGGCTCATTCATCTCGTTTCATCTCAACATTCTCCATCACAGTCATTTCAGTTTATTCTTAATTGGTCATTATATAGGCTATGATAGTGTGAATCACTATATTCATATCTTTCCTGGTCCAACCAAATTGAAGTAAAATCTTACTTCTGAGAGACTACTGATCATCTTTGTTTATGGGCATTTGAAATATCAAAATATGAACACTTCTAAGAGACGAGGAGAAAGAAAGGGGCAGCAGAGAGAGAGAGAGAGAGAGAGAGAGAGAGAGAGAGAGAGACCTGGAAAGAGCCCTGAATTTGGAGTAAGTAGATCTAGGTTCAAAACCTATCTCTGCCATATTCTACCTATGTTATCTTGAGTAATTCATTTAATTTATTTAATTTCTCTGGGCTTCACTTCCTTCATCTGTAAAATGAAAGGGATGGACTAGAGTCTGGGTTCCTAATTTTTTTGTGTGTGACATGAACACCCTTGGCAGTCTGGTGAAGTCCATCAATCCTATCTCAGAATAATGTTTTTAAATGAATACAATAAAATGCATGGGAATACAAAGAAAAAAATTTATGTTGCAATGAATGTCATTTTTCCCATCCAAGTACATGGACTCTCATGAAACCCATCTATGGACTTCCTTATGGCCCCAAGTTAAGAAACTGTGGACTAACTAATCTTTAAGGTCCCTTCTTCCTCTAAATTCTGTAAATGATTTGCCGAAGTAGATCTAAATCCTACATATCCACTTTAACCTGTCTTTTCCAATAGACAATAAGCTCTTTCAGGGCAAGAGCCAAATTTTATATTCTTTCCATATCTATCCCTCTTGCCTCTCAACATGGGACTAAGTACATACTATATGACTAATCTCCCAATTCTGTTTTGTATTTTCCCCACAAACAAAACAAAACAAAATAGCATAGTTTCTTCCCAAACAAAATAACCAGGTCATGGCCTTATCAGCTCAGCTAATGGATGATTTTTATTGCTGTCTCATTACTCCAGAGGGAAATCATGCATCTGCAGGTTGGCTTGCATTTTGTAAGTACTATCATGGCCTACTACCTCCTGGATATATATGTATAAGCTTTGTACTAATCTCCCCAAATAGTTAGAGGGTGCATAAAAACATGATTAATTTATAGTAAAGGGGAGAGGACTTCTAGAAGAAGGTCTAGTGCTCCCCATGTTAGACAAGATCTACAAATGACACTTTGATCATAACCCTATTGGAGAATAGTACTCAACATCTCAGGAATTTGCCCAGCCTGCTTTAGAAAGGTAATCTGAGCCTTACCGTCCTCAGATTATATAACAATCAGTCCTTATTACAGCTAACTCCCCGGTAACCACCGCCAGCCTCCACCACTCACTTAAGATAATTTGATAGTTCCATCTAGACACCAGTCTGTCTCCACTCACCAGGTTGTTTTGATAGGTTTTGGAGTCTGTTTCCATGGGAGCAGATGGCCCTTTGACTATGGATGGGCACATTGTATTCTCACACTTACTGAAGTCTTTCACAGGTCCTAGACAGACATTAGCACACATAATACTCTTCGATTTCCATATTTCTAGTCCCTAACCATATCCTTCTCTGATTGTTTCATTCCTTCCTGTTGGGAATTCTGCTTCTAAAATTCCGTGCTTCCAATACATTTTATAAGTTGAGCAATAATGAAGTCCATTTTGTTTACTTGTTCAAAGGAACTTGATTCTTGGAGGATCTCATGTGAGAGTAACCTTAGCAGCTGCTGACCTTTCACCATAAACACTTGGGATGAGGTCTCCTTTGGGCTAAAATTCTGATACTTTAACAAACCTCTGAGGACCAGATGCAAGACTTGTAGACCATTATTTATTGGTTATTCAATCTGTATAAGAGCTAGCTTTCAAGCAGAGAACACTAAGGTCTTACACTGTTTGAAAGCACCTTTACTAGGTTGCTCTTATTATAGGACTTGGAGCAGTTACCTATTATTCAGCTTACAGGGTAACTAGAAGTCCTAGATCCTCAATAGGCAGCCAGATGAATTATTCTAACCCCTGGCCCAGAGGGCTTCAGCATCTGATTAAAAACTAAATCTGTCCTTGGCCAGATGCAGCCTCTTTATTAGAAATGAATCTTTCCCAAGGTTCAGGACACTCATTTTAAATCAAATGTTTCCATGGGATTCTGAGTTCCCAGCATGGGCTTTCACCTCTTAGGCCTTTGGCCAGGTCTCTTCAAAGTACAGGGAAGTTACTTTGCAAGAAAGCACTATCCTTGTCCATTCTGATAACAAAGTTTGCCAGAGCACTGATGTCTATTTTTAACAAAGGCAAAGACTGGGGAGGCCAATAGTCAAGTGCCAACTGAACCACAATAAGGTACAAACAATTTTACTTTCGAGTAAGAAGAATGGGACCAAAACTTATGAAGAGAAATGCATTTGGCATCTTCAGAAATAAGTAAGTTAGATCATTATCTAAGGACGGTGAGTGGTGAATAGAAAACCATGATTTTTTAAAATATATTTAGTATTTTAGAAATCACTTTCGTCATTCAAACACATATATTTATTCTCTGCTTCCTTTCTACTCCAATACACTCAGAGAATCTTATAGGAAGAGAACTTATCCCCTCATTTTATGGATGAGGAAACTGAGACAAGTATGACCAAGTGAACAATGAAGCAGCAGCGTGTAGTTTACACTGGTTGACAAGCTAAGCATGTCCTAGATCAACCATTAAATTTGTCTACACAGCACAAAGTGAAGAAGAAATTGGAAATTTGACAACTATGTGGATAATTTGGTTAGTTTAAAATGGAAATTTAATAATTCAGATCCCCAAGTGATTTTCTTGCTCTGAATTAATTGATTTGCTTGTCTAATGTGACTTTATCCCTCCCTATTTCCATATACATATTTACTCTGGGGCCTTATTCTTCCAAGTTGGCCATAAATACTGCCAAAAATAACTATATGATTACTGAATGTCTACTTTATCCTGTTAGATAGATATACTTTTCATATGACTAGGCTTCTGCCTTTTTTCTACTTAAAATCAAATTAATATGAATATCTGCCCTCCTATCGAAGATACATAAATGTATATATGTATACATGCATACATATACAAGTGTGAACATATAAACATGTATTTTCACACTATATATATGTATGATGACTATGATGCCAAAATTTGGTAATTTTGTTGTTATTCAGTCATTTTAGTTATGTCTGACTCTTCATGACCCCCTTTGAGGCTTTCTTGGCAAAGATATTGGAGTGATTTGCCATTTCCCTCTCCAGGTTATTTTATAGAGAAGAAACTGAGGCAAATAGGTTAAGTGACTTGCCCAGGGTCGCACAGCTAGTAAGTGTCTGAAGCCAGATTTGAATTCAGGAAGATGAATCTTCCTGACTCCAGGCCCATTACTCTACCTCCCAAACTTGGTGATACCAACCCAATTTCTCAATATCCCTCCACATACTCTATGATCCAGAAATTCTGTCATAATTTCTATTCCTCCCAGACAACACTGTCTCTCACCCTAGAATTTCAACCCAGAATGCTCTCTGCCTCTTGGTTTCCTGACTTCCTTCAAGACAACTTAGATCTAACCTTCCACAGGTGGCCTTTTCTGGTCCACCCAGCTGCTAGTTACTTCCCTTCTCAGATTATATTCCTTCTTCTCTGCATAGATCTTTTCTTTTTTGGGCAATTTAAAAAAATTTACACATATTTCTAGACATTAATATGTTAACTCACCCATTCGAAGATGAGTTCCTAGAGGTCAGAGATTCTTTTTCCCTCATTTCTTACATTTTGTATAATGCCTGGCACATCAAAGGTACTTAATAAATATTTATTGACCAACTTTGAGCATGCAGATAGATACATTTTCGCATGATTTCATCTCCACCACTTTGACATGGAAATACTGAGAAGCTTGGACAGATTGTCGGTAGGAGCTCCGAGTAACAGACAGCATGGTGAAAGACTCTCTGGTGCTTTTAATAATATCCTCTCTAGTATATTGATATATAATCAAAATTTAATCCTATCTTAGATAAAAAACTATAACTTTAGTAATAATATTCAGCAGTGGCATCCTATGTAGTCAGTTTCCATCCTTCTAATGTTGAGCCATCTCTAAAGTTGAACTGTGTAACCAAAACATTTCATACAAAATAATAGTATAATTGCATAAACATTTTCAATGGAACATTTATAAAATAAGAACATGGCTAATATTTATAGGGCTTTGAGAGCACATCTGCATATGAGCTTCATAAATTTCAGGCACTGGTAACTTTTCCAATCTGTATTTTGAGTTAAGAAAAAAACAAATTAGCTGCTTAGGATATTTTGCCTTATTATGCTATGCGTAAGTATTTGACCAGCATAGAGTCTAACTACAATTCACTGATGTAGCAGTAAGTATTGGAGATGCACAGGAAAAGTATAATTCAAGGTCTGTTTGGTATCACAGAGGTTGTCCTCCATGAATGAATGAATAAATGAATCAATTGGAAGCCAGACATGCTACTAAGAGCTGGAAATACATATTTCCTGCCCTCTAAGAGCTTACATTATAGTGGAATAGATGGTTTTTACTAGAATGCGGTAGTCAAGGACAGGAATTTGGTCTGAGGAGTCACAGGGACAGTGAGGTGATCCATGGGGCAGAAACAATAGTAATATTGATTTGATTACTGTGATCAGAAGCAGGAGGCAGCAAGGCAAGGGGATGATTGTACATGTGCAAAGGCAGGGAAGATAGCAAGATGGACCAGGTACATAGATGGATGGCATATGAAAGTCTAGTCTGGGACCTACCATATGAAAAGAGTTGGGTGAATTTGTACTCACTCACCATCATGACACCTCAGCTTTAGGTGGGTTTCTAAAACTACCAGGAACTCTTGTCCCAGGAACTAAGGATATGATTTCTGGAAGTCTGGTCAAGAAGATACAAATCCAGGTGGGAAAAATCTAAACAACTGTAGGGAAACAGGTCAATGACAGATGAGTGGAGAAGTGAAAAATGAACTGGTAAAGTTTTCAGAAGAATTTAATATAAGAATAAGGAAAAGGCAATCATTCATATCATGTCAACTCCATATATATTTGTTGATCCCTATATGCAAGGCACTGTGTGATGGGAAATTCGTACATCAGTAACACAATCCCTGTCCTCAATGAAATGACAGTCTAGTATGGAAGATGACTTGCATGCATACAACTAAAATAAAAAATATTTGTATTATGTAAAATATAAAATAAGAAAAGCACAAAGTGCTAGTTAAGAGTTCAAAGGAGACAGAAGAGAATCTCATTAACCATAACTGTGCTGGGAGTGGAAGACCTTCAGGATGCCTGTCCCAAAGAGAAACGGTTACCATTGACATTCACTCTATGCCAGGGGAGCCCAAAATACAGCCATTAAATGGAGCTTGGGCACAGACCTACTGTGGTCCAATCTATGAGCTTCAGAGAGAACTGTGTTTAAGATTTTGTGAAAGAAGGAAGAGAGAAAGAAAGAAAGAAAGAAAGAAAGAAAGAAAGAAAGAAAGAAAGAAAGAAAGAAAGAAAGAAAGAAAGAAAGAAAGAAAGAAAGGAGGAAGGAAGGAAGGAAGGAAGGAAGGAAGGAAGGAAGGAAGGAAGGAAGGAAGGAAGGAAGGAAGGAAGGAAGGAAAGAAAGAAAGAAAGAAAGAAAGAAAGAAAGAAAGAAAGAAAGAAAGAGAAAGAAAGAAAGGAGGAAAGAAGGAAGGAAGGAAGGAAGGAAGGAAGGAAAGAAAGAGAGAGAAAGGAAGGAAGGAAGGAAGAAAAAGAAAGGAAGGAAGGAAAGATAGAGAGAGAAAGAAAGAAAGAAAGAAAGAAAGAGAGGAAAGAAGGAAGGAAGGAAGGAAGGAAGGAAGGAAGGAAGGAAGGAAGGAAGGAAGGAAGGAAGGAAGGAAGGAAGGAAGGAAGGAAGGAAGGAGGGAAGAAGAGAGAAATCTAGCCAATATACCCAAAATTTACCTTCCTTTTGGAAGAGGAGAGGGAGAGAGAGAGAGAGGTGAGCTGAGTTACCCAGCTAGCTGGGTCCCCATTCAGGCAGCTTGGTCTACTCACAGTTTGTGTTTGTCCTTCGTTTTCAAAGAGGATCATGACATCAGGGAAATGATGACGTGACTTGTAGTTGACTTTGATTTGAGTGAGGGAGGGTTGTGCAAGGACACCAGCCTCATTTTCTCCTCCAGAGCCATCTAGATCCAGTGAGCAGATATTTATCAGGATGACTAGAGATTTGCAAGTCATGTCATCATTTCCCTGATGTCATGGTCCTCTTTGAAAATGAGGGACAAACACACAACCATGACTACATACTAAGGTTCTGTAATGGGCAAAGGTCTTGGATCAGGTTCCCATCTGTCAACACAAAGTGATCAAACATAGATGTAATGAGACCAAAATGAAATGTAAAAACAAATATAAATATAAAAACATGAAATATTAGAACATATATAAAGTTTTCCAGCATTCTTCATAACCTGGCTCTCCCAATCTTTCCAATCTCCTTACACTTTAGTCTCTCTACACAAATACTCTATAATCCAGCTACATTGAACTGTGTCATATTTTTCACACACAATGCTCCATCTTCCATCTCTGATCTTTGTACTGGTTGTCCTCCATGCCTGGAATGCTCTCCATCCTCATTCCTACCTCTTAACTCATCTGACTTCCTTTATGATTCAACTCAACTCAAATCTCACCTTCTGCTGGAGATCTTTCTCAGTCATCCCCTCTCCCTCCTCGACCTACTGCCTTTCTTCTTCTTCTTCCCTAATCTACCTCCCTCATATAGTTCAGCTAAAGTGTTGGTTGATTAAGGTACACTTAATTAACTGGGTCTCCTCAGCTCACCTGATGAAGTTACAGAACATAAGAGGAAAGTAACAGATAAAAAGAATTTAGATTTTGTCCTTTCCAACCTTAGAGTAGTTGATTTTTGTAAAGAGTGCATGCCTTTCAGATTTTTATTGAATCATTTTGCATCTTATATGAGACTTTGAGTACCTCACACCCTTAGTGCCCTATTCCCAAATTTTGGAGGATACTAAACTGGGAATGGTCCATTCATAGACTGTAAAGAAAGAACGATGAAGTGTTCGCACTTTGCCACTTCTCTAAGAATTTCATCAATTAATTTGATGGAATGACTGTACAGTGGCTGTATAAAGGGTCATTTACAGACCTTTAAAATGTCATAAAGACTCTAAGGGATCAAGGAGTCAGGGATCAGACAATCCCTGAGATTAATCTCTGTCAGTTAAGAAAGGAATCTCTAACAGATGAGAAAAGAACCAGCAATGAAGGAAGAACCCAACTCATAAGAGGGAATTCTTGTTCCTCTTCAAAAATGCAAGACTAGCAGAGGAGGGAAGGGAACCTTCCACAATGGATAGTAGCATCCTGTAGTACCCAGTGGGAAATGCTTTGCACAAAAGAGTAAAAGGTCCAGAATTCCAGATCCAGAGTAAAGTCCAATGGTAGAGAAAAGTCAGGCCAGGAAGCCCAAAGGAATCGCATAACCAGCAGAAATGCTGTACCTAGAAGGAGCAACATCAGTACAACCCAAGAAAAGAAAGATCAGCATCCTACAGGGTCAAGCACCCTATATATAGCTTGATTGTACATGAGCTACTGAACTCTGTGTTTGTGTCCACTCTTTCTATTGATACTATATGTATTATAGAAGAGTGCAACCCGTGTTTGTGGAGTGAATGTTTCCTATTTCAATTCTTCACAGTAAGACATTTCAATAAAAACCTTTGCTTGGAGCTAATTGGGCCAAATAGCTGAAAACAGAACATCAATGAGGGCTCATGGGCTATATATATTTGTTGTTGTTCAGTCATTTCAGTCATGTCTAATGCTTTGTGACCCCATTTGGAGTTTTTTTGGCATAGATACTAGAGTAGTTTGCCATTTCCTCCTCCAGCTCTTACAAATGAGGAAACTGAGGCAACAGGGTTAAGTGACTTGCCCGGGATCCACAGCTATTAAGTATCTGAGACCAGGTTTACATTCACAAAGATGAGTCTTCCTGACTCCAACACCAGTGCTTTATCCACTGTGCCATCTAGCTGTTCTGGGCTCTGTCTCTGACTTTCTGTGTCTTCTTCTGTGTCTCAATAGATAGATAGGTAGGTAGGTAGGTAGGTAGGTAGGTAGATAGATAGATAGATAGATAGATAGATAGATAGATAGATAGATAGATAGATAGATAGATAGATAGACAGATACACAGACAGGCAGGCAGACAGACAGACAGACAGACAGACAGACAGACAGACAGACAGATAGATAGATAGATAGATAGATAGATAGATAGATAGATAGATAGATAGACAGATAGATAGACAGATAGATAGACAGATACACAGACAGGCAGACAGACAGACAGACAGACAGACAGAGAGAGAGAGAGAGAGAGAGAGAGAGAGAGAGAGAGAGAGAGAGAGAGAGAGATAGATAGATAGATAGATAGATAGATAGATAGATAGATAGATAGACAGACAGACAGACAGGTAGGTAGGTAGGTAGGTAGGTAGGTAGATAGATAGATATGTAGGTAGGTAGATAGACATAAGCCAAGAGTTAATCATGTACCCAGGATAGTGGATCCCCTGAGAGATCCAAACTCTGAGTTATAGTTGGAAGGCAGACACAGGGGTCTTCCAATACATTCCAGAATTTTTGTAAGATTCAAAATCAAGCTTAGTAGATTTCTAGACTTCTCACATTCCCCTTTTGTGAAAACTGAGCCACCTTTGGTCTTTTTTGTTGTGCTGCTGTCCCATTCTCCAGCAGCTCACCACTCACATCTATCAGTTCTTTTAGTACCCTGAGATATAATTTGCCTACACCTAGTGACTTCAGCCCAGCAGGGGCAATGGGGTTCTTTCTTATTATTTCCCTACTTATTTTGGATATTAACTCTGTTTTAGTCGTTTTTACTCTAGTCCTAAGAATATTCTCCTCACCAAAGAAAACTGCAGAAAACCTGAGTTGAGCCACTACAATACTGGTGGTTACTTGATCTTTCTTTTTTTTCATCTTTAAAATAAGGGTGTTGGACAAATTTTTCTCTAAGGTTCCTTTTAGCTCTAACACTTTGTCCAACTGTGAAAAGGACATTTCTTTGACCAGGTGGCTGCAGGATCCATTTTTTACCCCTTGCTTCATGCCTTTCCTTCCCTCCTCCATATTTTCACATGCCTTATTTCTTATGTTAATATCATTTTAAAGTCTCTTGTTTGGTAAAATAACAGGGAGTTGAGGCAGTGCAGAAAGAACATGTTTTAATTCAAGTACATCTAAACCAATTGCTTAAGAATTTCACGTGCATCAGAAATGTTGCCCTTGGATCAAACTCAAGGTTAGAATATTTGACAAAATTAAAATGCTCTTCAAAAGAATGTCTTGATGCTAGCGGGAAAATAATGCTTTAAATAATGATGCGTGTAAAATTAACTAGTTTTTTAACATGAATGCCTATGTGCTCACAAATGCACACACATGTGCACACACATGCACACACACACACACACACACACACACACACACCGTGAGGTGTCACTGTGCTCATACACAGCTTTTCACTATGGTCAGCAATGAGGCAAGTAAAAATAGGTTCTTTGGAGACAGACTGCTTTGCAGTTGTATCTCCCAACAACTGACACGGTGTCTGGCACATAGTAGGTTCTTAATTAATGTTTATTGATTGACTGATATATCAAAAATGCTGGCACCCAGGGCAAGTAGCACAAAACAACTTTCAAAACAACTTTTTAAGACAAATTCAATGAGGGGATAGGGTTAGGAGGATGGGAGCTGGAGTTTATTTCAAGGTGTAGCGGCTAGTTATTTTTAGCCATGGTAGGAGAAGGAAGATACATTCCAATAGCTTCTTGTTTAAATTAACTATTCTTGCTCACTTGGAGCTAAATTTAATTTTTTCTGCCTGCCTGAGTAAGATGGTTGTCGTCTACATTTCAGCGCCCTAAGACAAAATCCTAGTTACCATTCCTTGGTTATGGCTTTGAGGACAAAGAAGGAAAGTCATTTACTTCAACAACATTACGAAATACCTACGACTCATAAAGCACCCTGTATATAGCTTGATTGTACATTTGTTGGCTGCTTGTCTCCCTTCATTAGATTGTGAGCTCCCTGAGGGCAGGGACTGTCTTTTTCCTCTCTTTTTTGTATCCTGTGTTTAGCACAGTGCCTGGAAAATATGAGACACTGAATAAATTTTATTATTACCATTACTACTGTGTTACACTCAAGGATAAAAATAGCGCACGTTCCTTGATGACCAGTGGAAAGAAGAATCAGAAGGTTTGGGTCAGAATAACCAATCCAACAAGAGCTACCTGGCCTTCCCAGGACCTAAATGATCTCTAAGGTG